>NC_052148.1:195029923-195329923 GCF_902713615.1 Scyliorhinus canicula
GGTTTGATTTGATTTTGGGGAAGGAGGAGGAATCAAGCAGGTTACTTTGTCCTGGATGGTGTCGAGCGTCTTCAGTGTAGTGGAGCTGCACTCATCCAGGCAAGTGGAGATATTCCATTACACTCCTGACCTGTGTCTTGTAGATGGTGGACAGGCTTTGTGGGGTCCGGAGGTGAATTACTCACCGGAGGATTCCTAGCCTTTGACTTGCCCTGGTAGCCACAGTATTGATATGGCTATTCCAGTTCAGTTTCTGATCAATGGTAAGCCCCAGGGTGATGATTACGGGGGATTCAGTGATAATAAAAACCTTGGATGTCAATGGGCGATGGTTAAATCCTCTCTTGAGATGGTCATTGCCTGGCACTTAAGTGCCGCAAATGTAACTTGCCACTTGCCAGCCCAAGCCTGGATTTTGTCCAGGTCTTGCTGCATTTGGACGTGACTGCTTCATTATCTGAGGAGTCGCAAATGGTGCTGAACATTATGCAGTCATCCGTAAAAGTCCCCACTTCTGACCTTATGAAGGGAGGTCATTGATGAAACAGCTGAAGATGTTTGGGTCTCAGACGCTACCCTGAGGAACTCCTGCAGTGATGTCCTGGAGCTGAGATGATTGACCTCAAACCACCACAACCATCTTCCTTTGTGCTATGTATGATCCAAACAGCAGAGTTTTCTCTTGATTCCTATTGACTCCAGTTTAGCTAGGGCACCTTGATGCCATACTCGGTCAAATGCTGCCCTGATGTCAAGGGCAGTCACTCTCACCTCACCTCTTGTAAACAGCTCTTTTCTCCATGTTGAACCAAGGCTGCAATGAGGTCAGCAGCTGAGTGACCGGCAGAACCCAAACTGAGCATCCGTGAGCAGGCTATTGCAAAGTAAGTACCGCTTGATAGTACTGTTGATGACTCCTTCCATCACTTTGCTGATGATGGAGAGTAAACTGATAGGGCAGTAATTGGCTACGTTGCATTTGTCCTGTTTCTTGTGTACAGGACACACCTGGGCAATTTTCCACATTGTCGGGTAGATGTCAGTGTTGTAGCTGTACTGGAACAGCCTGGCTAGGGAACAGCAAGTTCTAGAACACAAGTCTATTGCCGGAATATTGTGAGGGCTCTTTGCCTTTGCAATTGAGTGCCTTCAGCCATTTCTTGATATCACGCAGAATGAATCGTATTGGCTGATGACTGACATCTGTAATGCTGGGCACCTCCAGAAGAGACCGAGATGGATCATCGACTTGGCACTCCTAGCTAAAGATTGTCACAAATGCTTCAGCCTTGTCTTTTGCACATATACGCTGGGCCTCCATCATTGCGGATGGGGATGTTTGTGGAGTCTCCTCCTCCAGTGAGTTGTTTAATTGTCCACCACCATTCACGGCTGGATGTGGCAAGACTGCAGAGCTTAGATCTGATGCATTCATTGTGCAATCTCTTCGCTCTGTCTATTACTTGCTGCTTATGCTGTTTGGCACACAAGTAGTTCTGTGTTGCAGCTTCACCAGGTTTTTGGTATGCCTGATGTTGCTCCTGGCATGCTCTCCTGCACACTTCATTGAACCAGGGTTGATTCACTGGCTTGGCGGTGGTGATGGGGGATATGCCGGTCCATGAGGTTGCAGATTGTGGTTGAATACGATTCTGCAGCTGCTGATGGCCCACAGCGCCTCATGGATGCCCAGTCTTGAGTTGCTAGATCTGTTCAAAGTTTACACCATTTAGCATTTTGGTAGTGCCACACAACACGATGGAAGATATCCTCAATGTGAAGATGGGACTTGTCTCCACAAGGACTGTGTGGTGACCACTTCTACCGATAATGCCATGGACAAATGCACCTGCAGCAGGCAGATTGGTGTGGATGAGGTCAAGTGTGTTTATCCCTCTTCTTGGTACCCTCACCTGTCAATCACAAACCACTACTCGGAAACCATGAATGGATTGCAAACAATGGAACTGTGGGAACCAGACCCAGGCACAGCTGTCTCCTTCAAGGAATGGACATGTGGAGCTGCAAGGTAAGTGTTACAGATATAATGCTTCCCACAGCCTAGTCTGGGCTGCTCTCTAACTTCCAAACAGGAATCCCTTTCTGGGGGAGAGGGAGGGTATGTGTGGGTGGGGGGTCTGTGGAGGGGGTTCCTTTAGGCAGGGGACCCTTGGGGAGGTCCCCCATTACAGGGGTCCCTGTAAGGTGTCTCCCCAACACAGGGGTTCTTCTGGAGGTCCTCCTATCACAGGGATCCCTGTGGGGTGTCTTGCTATTACAGGGGTTCCTGGGGGGGGTTCCCTCTATTACAGGGTCCCTATGGGGGGGGGGGGGGGTCTCCTATTACAGGTGGGTGAGTTGGGTCACCCCCATACTTGGGGGTGGGGTGCACCCAGGCAATACGGGTGTTGGGGTTGCTGTGCTGTGCGGGGATGTGTCGG
Organism: Scyliorhinus canicula; assembly: GCF_902713615.1. NCBI lineage: Eukaryota > Metazoa > Chordata > Chondrichthyes > Carcharhiniformes > Scyliorhinidae > Scyliorhinus > Scyliorhinus canicula. The sequence goes on from NC_052148.1 coordinate 195,032,365, forward strand.
GGGTCAGGGATGATTTGTGACCCTGGCGTGGTGGATCTTGCGGTGGGCCAAGGGGGTAACGGTTGCCCTTTGCCCACCGCGAGGTCCATCACATCAGGTTCATGATTGCTGAGATCACAAGTGAACCGCGCTCACATGATTCCCAGCCAAGGGGATCTGAGGATCATGAGTAGACGGAGCATAGGGTGCCGTGCCCGCTAAATAAATGTAGTGTATTTATTTCCATGCTTCTGCTGGCGTGCGGCATGGAACATGTTCACGCCGCCAGTGGGGGGGGGGGGGGGGGGGGGGGGGGGGGGGGGTCAAAGCATGGCATTCAGGTTGGGCCCGACGCCGATCCTGATTATCTATACTATCAGGGAACACATTCTGTGCATCTTTTTTATAGAACAGTACAGCACAGAACAGGCCCTTCGGCCCTCAATGTTGTGCCGAGCCATGATCACCCTACTCAAACCCACATATCCACCCTATACCCGTAACCCAACAACCCCCCCCTTAACCTTACTTTATTAGGACACTATGGGCAATTTAGCATGGCCAATCCACCTAACCCGCACATCTTTGGACTGTGGGAGGAAACCGGAGCACCCGGAGGAAACCCACGCACACAGGGGGAGGACGTGCAGACTCCACACAGACAGTGACCCAGGGGAATCGAACCTGGGACCCTGGAGCTGTGAAGCATTTATGCTAACCACCATGTTACCCTGCTGCCCCAACTTGGGGACAGAAAATCCTACCCTAGACCCTTAGGGCAGCATGGTGACACAGATAGTATTGCTGGCTCACAGTGCCAGGTGCCCGAGTTCAATTCCCATCTTGGGTGACTATCGTGTGGAGTTTGCACGTTATTCCCCAGTCCACGTGGATTTCCTCCGGGTGCTCCGGTTCCCTCCCACAACCAAAGATGTGCAGGTTTGGTGGATTGGCCATGCTAAACATGTCCTTTAGTGTGCAAAGGTTAGGTGGGGTTACGGAGATAGTGCAGGGAAATGGGCCCACATAGGGTGCTCTTTCAGAGGGCAGTACACTCGATGATCCAAATTACCTCCTTCTGCACTGTAGGGATTCTATGATTCTATGTACATTTCACTAAATAGAAACAATTAAATGTATTATTTTAGTGAATTGATTTTAGGTGTAATACTTAATATACTGATTAAATTCAACTGTGTAATCACCATGACCATGTCCTGTCACACCCAGACTAGATCTAACTGAAACTAAGTTCCCCATGGCAATCCCCAGGCATTTAGTGACGACTTCAGTGACTCAGCCCTAAAATACTTACTCATAGAATCATAAAATTTATAGTGCAGAAGGAGGCCATTCGGCCCATTGAGTCTGCACTGGCCCTTGGAAAGAGCACGCTACCTAAGTCCACACCTCCACCCCATCCGCCACTCTATCCCTGTAACCCCACCAAACCTTTTTTGGACACTAAGGGTAATTTATCATGGCGAATCCACCAGCCTGCACATCTTTGGACTGGGAGGAAACCAGAGCACCCGGAGGAAATCCACGCAGACACGGGGAGAACGTGCAGACTCCCCGCACAGACAGTGATCCAGCAGAGAATCGAACTTGGGACCTGTAGCTGTGAAGCAACTGTGTTACCATGCTGCCCAGAATACTATATTGTACAACTATGTTGTATTGTGCAAAACATGTGTCACAAAAGAGTTCATTTTGTTTTCCTTGTGGGATGTGGGTATCGCTGCCATTTGTTACCCATCTCTAATTGCACTTCAATGGAGTGGCTTGCTTGGCCATTTCAGAGGGCAGTTAAAGGTCATCCATATTGTTATGGATCTGGAATCACATATAGGCCAGACCAGGTATGGACGACAGATTTCTATTTAAAATGCATGATTGAACCAAATGGGTTTTCACAATAATCACTGATACATGTTATAGTCACCTTAACTGAGACAAACTTTGTATTAAAAATGTATTAATTGAATTGAAATTCCACCAGCTGCCATTAGTTCAGTAATATTACCACCACAACACCATTTTGCCATTATGTTTTTATTTTAAAATAGGATCTATATTTAAAGGGCAGTAGATTTTGGCCATATTTGATAACTTTTTAAAAAAAAAACAATCAAATAAGTCATATTTCTCACAAATCGTTCAGGACAGGAATTACATTTGAGGTTGATACCTGAAAGCTTGGAAGTTCTTGATATTAAAAGCATTTTTATGACATCGATATCTTAAAATGTAAAAAACACTGGCTGCCTTACACTCCATTTTACACCCAGCAGAAAAATCGCACGTAAGTTGCCTTCTGATGGGCCTGTCTTTCAGATGAAGCATTATATACCCAGTTGGTCGACAAATCAAAGCGTATCTCTTTGGCAACTTAAAAATTCTTTTTTTATTATCTAAAGCTGATTGTGCCTTCATGGTAATTTCATGCCATCAATCATTTGCCCATTTCCAGTCTCATGGTCCAGTAGTTTCCCAATAGATCTCATTCATGCCATCTCATTATAATTCTCTAGGTAAGAAAAGAACTAAAAAAAAATCTAAAATAAAATGAATACATGATGCAGTTTTTTTTTACAGAAAAGTCAAGTCCACTGAAGAAAAGGCCACTGAATGTTTTTGATCTTTCAGCTAGAAATATATGTATAAAGAGGAAAAAAACTGAGCAGCCAGAATGATAAACGAGTTCGCTGAATGCAACATAAAGCTGCATTTTTTACAAGTAGCTCCTAGTTTTAATTTTCATCTACGCTGTTATTTAAAGCTGTAAAATAATTCACAAGAATTGAGAAAATGTACAGAAATAATCCAATTTAGTATTCTTACATATTACTGAAATATGCTTGTAGGTAGCAGTATCAATAACTAAAGCCATCTTATTAGTGGGGATCTGCAAATCATGCCCATTCATCTCAGATCTTTTTCAAACCCAGGTCAGACCAATGCAACTAAATTTTCAATCTCTCCCCAGCTCCCAACTTCACTGTCCAATCTTAGGTGATGTGAATTTGAAGAATTTTGTCTTATTTCTGGCAGCCATGGGATCACAATGAGAAACTGCTGAAACATTACATTCTAATTCAGATCTGTTGTATGTTTTACGTTTTAGAAAGAAAAAAATGAATTTTCTCTGCACATCCTAATCACCATTGTTTTAAATGTACATGCATTCTACCAAACAATGTTATAATTAAACTGCTTTACAAATTCATTTGGGACCAGAAATATTACTATTCTAGCCACAGGTTATTTTTTCCAAGGTTTCATCACCCCTATTAACTCTCATGAACTTGCTCAGTAGAAATAGGAAAAAATGTTTGTTCTTAATGAAGCACAGAAATTTATAGAAGAGAGGGAAACCATTGAGGCCACCATGTCTGTGTCGGCCAACCTGGAGCCTCCAGCTTAATCTCACTTTCCAGTAGTCTTGTAAATTCATAACCTTACAGGGTGTGACATTAAAAATGTACATCCAAGTACTTTTTTTTAATGTAATGAGGGTTTCTGCCTCTACCACCCTTTCAGGCAGTAACTTCTAGATCCTCAGCCTCAAGTTTCCTCGAAATCTCCTAAATCAAGTTTCCTCTAAATCTCGTTAACTAAGGGGATTAGAACATTCCTATCCACTATATCCAGATCCCTCATAATTTTGTACACTTCAATTAGGTCTCCCCTCAGTCTCCTAAGTTCCAAACAAAATAACCGACCGGCAGAGTTCCTGACGGCGTGGGTCTCTGATGGTCTCATCAATTGGACGCGAGACAATATGAAGATCGTGAGTAATCGCTGGCAGGGCATTCTGTGTTGGCCCAAGATGGCGGCTCCCAGGACCCGCATGTGGAGCCGGGGCCCCAAGATGGCGGTGCCCATGACCCACACGTGGCATCCGGGACCCAAGATGGCGGCGCCCGTGGGATCCTTGTGGCAGCTGGGGGCAGTGTCAGTGGCGTCTGCGGGCCGGTCGGGGCAGCCGGGAGCGGGGTTTGAAGGGACCGTGGGCCTGTTGCGGGGGTCGGTGCACGGGCCAGAGAGGTCGGTGTGTGGCGCGGAGCCTTGGGGAGGGGCCCGGGGGGGATGCGCGGTCGCTGCGCGGAACTGCAGCGACCGACTTGGTCTGGCAGACCACCGCGTAGTGGCCCTTCTTCCCTCAGCTCTTGCACAGAGTGGAGCGGGCCGGGCAGCTCGGCGGAGGTGTTTGGAGAGGCCACAAAAATAGCAGCGGGGCCCCGTTAGCTTATTGGAGCGTCCCGCAGCGCAGGCCTGGGGGGGGTCGGGGTCAGCGGAGGACGGGGTGGCGCATGCCACGATGTCCAGGGGGTTGCCGCGCGGCCAGGGGCGTATGCGTGGGCGTTCAGGTCAGCGACCTCCAGGGAGGTTGCAAGGGTCCGTGCCTCAGCTAGGCTGAGGCCGTTCTTCTCCAGCAATCGTTGGCAGATAGAGGAGGATTGCATGCCGGCAACATAAGTGTCCCTAATTAAAAGTTCCACGTGCTCAGTCGCAGAAACTTGGGGACAGGCGCACATTCTCCCTAGAGCTGTGAGGGCCTGGTAGAATTCGTCGCGTGACTCACCAGGGAACTGCTGTCTAGTTGTCAGGAGATGCCGTGCGTATACTTTGTTGCTCGGCCGGAGAAAGTGTCCTTTCAGGATATCCGTGGCCGCATCATAATCGCTTTCATTCTCAATCACGCACGAGTGGATGATGTGGAGTTTCTGCTCCTTGGTGGGCTTGCTGGCTGCCGTTGTCAGGTAACTGTTGAAACACACCTGCCAATTTTAAAGATTGCAGGCGCATTTGAGGCATGCGGGCTGGTGCGGAGGCAGTCAGGCTTGATACGTAGCTCCATTCCAAAATTTTACCTGATTGCCTCTCGACCAATTGATGAGCAGTCACAGTCACATGAGTAGTCCCAGCCAATCAGACGAGAGGCACATGACCAGCCAGAGCCAATGGGAAACCAATGCTTTGCACCAATGGCAGTGCTCCCACTCATATCACCACAACCTGTTAGGAACCCGGCCTGGTGACTGTGGACTCAGTCCAGTGTCACCACAGTCGGGGAAGAGTCGATCCGCGGGCAGGGGGGATTTCATCAGGGGCTGAGAGCGCTGTGGGCGGGCTGGCCCAGGGCGCGCGAGCCAGCCAAAGGGGGAAATATTTTGCGGGCCAAGTCCGCAAGCGGCCACCGCCGTGCGTATGCATGGCCATGGGCCTGGCAATTCTCCGGGCCATATGGCAGCTAAAGCCGGGTGCTCTGCCTTGTCGGCATGCTAACCCCCAGCAATACAGGGAATCGGTGGCCATTTTGATGCCATTTTGTCTGTTGTAAAACGCCACTGTTCCCACTGGCGTGGGGATATAGCCCCAAAATCGGAGAATCCAGCCTATTGTGTGCAGCTCTGGGCGAAATTCTCCGACCCCACGCAGGGTCGGAGAATCGGCCGGCAGCGGCGTTAATCCCGCTCCCGCAGGGTTTTTAATTCTCTGACCGGCCAAAAACCGGCGTTGTGCAAATCCCGCCGGCAGCCTCTGAAAACAGCTGGCGCCGGCGGGATTTCATTATATTTTTGTTTCCACAAATCTCCGGCCCGCATGGGCCGAAGTCCCGCCGACGTGGCCACGGGTCACGTCGGCGAAAATCACAGTACCTTTAAAACGGCGTCAACCATTGATGATGGTTGACGCCGTTCAGTGTCGGGGGGGGGGGGTGCGGCATCGGGGGGGGTTTGCGGCATCGGGGGGGGTTGCGGCTCGGGGGGGGGTTGCGGCATCGGGGGGGGTTGCGGCATCGGGGGGGGTTGCGGCATCGGGGGGGGTTGCAGCATCGGGGGGGTTGCGGCATCGGGGGGGGGGTTGCGGCATGGGGGGGTTTGGGGGCAGGGCGTGCAGAGAGGGGGGCGACGGATGCCGGGGCCAACGCACCGTCGCCCCCCTCTGTACGCCGCTGCCCCTACCACCACCCCCTCCCCCCCCCCCTACCCCCTCCAACGCCCTACCCCCTCTCACCACCTCCCCCCTCCAACGCCGCCCCCCTCCAACGCCACCCCCTCTCTCAACTCAACACCGCACCCCCCCCCTCTCAACTCAACGCCGCAAACCCCCCCCTCTCAACTCAACACCGCAAACCCCCCAACGCCGGGTCTCTCTCTCTCTCTCCCCCCCCCCCCAAATGCCGGGTCTGTCTCTCTCCTCTCTCCCCCCCCCCCCCCCCCCCCCCAATGCCGTCGTCTGTCTCTCTCCTCCCCCCCCCAAATGTCGTGTCTGTCTCTCTCCTCCTCCCCCCCCAAAATGCCGGTTTGCTCTCTCCTCCTCCCCCCCAAACGCCGGGTCTGTCTCTCTCCTCCCCCCCCAAACGCCGGGTCTGTCTCTCTCCTCCTCCCCCCCCCCCAAACGCCGGTCTGTCTCTTCCTCCTCCCCCCCCCAAAACGCCGGGTCTGTCTCTCTCCCTCACCCCCCCCCCCCAAATGCCGGGTCTGTTTCTCTCCTCCTCCTCCCCCCCCCCAATGCCGGTCTGTCTCTCTCTCTCCCCCCCCCCCACCCCCAAATGCCGGTCGTCTCTCTCTCCCCCCCCCCCCCAATGCCGGTCTGTCTCTCTCTCCTCCTCCCCCCCCCAAACGCCGGGTCAGTCTCTCTCCTCCTCCTCTCACCCCCCCCCCAAAAACGCCTGGAAGAGTGAGTAAGCCAGGTGGGAGGAGATTGTGCTGCCGCTTTCCCAAGGCAGCGGGCAGTGTAGACAGAATCAATATTTGAGAGGTGGGTTTATGTAATGGAGGCTGGTGTTCACGACTCTGTAGTTTCTTGCGATCTTGGGCTGAGCAGTTGCCATACCAGGCTACGATGCAGCCAGATAGGATGCTTTCTAATGTGCACCTGTAAAGGTTGGCAAGAGTCAATGTGGACAAGCCAAATTTTCTTAGTTTCCTGAGGAAGTATAGGCGCTGTTGTACTTTTGGTCGTAGTATCGATGTGGGTGGACCAGGACATATCTTTGGTAAATTGCACACCTAAGTTTGATGTTGAACACCCTCTGTGTTATACTGGAGAGCTCCACTTGATCATTCCAAACATTTGAAATGCATCATTAACAGGTCAATATTCTGCTCTGTTAACGACCTTGTGGCTACATTGTTCTCTCCTTAAATGTGTTCTGTGGACAGCAAATGTGCATCGTTAACATGTCTTTAAGGGTTTCACTGAGGAGCCAACCATTTCACTGAGGAGCCAACCATCCATGAACCGATGGCCCTCAAAATTCTGAAGCACCTGCAAGTGACTCAAGATCTAAGAATTGTGAGATCTCCGAGCACAAACATGCACGATCTGCTTTGTGTGACCACAGATCAGCTGGATGTTGAAAGAGTGAAATTCTTTTCTGTGAATGAATCACACTGGCTGTTACCAAGCAGTCGATGGCGCACTACACTTGCGGGAAGCTTGGGAGCACAGCAAACCCCACAACCCTGGCAGCCTCACTCGCTTCATCCATTTTGAACTGCACATAACAATAATAATAATAATCGCTTACTGTCACAAGTCGGCTTCAATGAAGTTACTGTGAAAGGCCCGAGTCGCCAGATTCCGCCGCCTGTTCGGGGAGGCCCGTACGGGAATAGAACCCCGCTGCTGGCGTTGTTCTGCAATGTAAGCCAGCTATTTAGCCCACTGTGCTAAAGCAATCCCAGTAACGGGGGTTGTCACCTCCCTAATTCCTGAGACCATCTGTGAATGGAAATTTAACCATCTGCCTTTAAAACCAGCAGATGTGATCTTGAGGACCGATACTGAAGAGATAGTACCATTGAGAGGTTACATTATATCAGTGAAGATTGAGCTAAGTGGAAAAACTGCAGAGTTCATAGTATGTTCTATGGATTCATGTATAGAGCGATCTATCTGAACTGCACGCAGAGCAATACATTTTCACTGTCCCTCGGTAGACATGATAATAAATAAATCAAATCAAATAAAATCACTTAACACCCATGTGGTGCAAGGAAGTTTTCCAGGTCTCTTTGACCACTCTTGGTTGGAAAGGACTACATTTAATTGGAACTCTGTCTACAGCTTAGTTGATTCAAAGTCAGACTTACAGACCATAATGGAAAATACAGCAGTGTTTTTGAAGACACACTGGGGTCCATGAAAGGTGTGCAAGTGTCCTGGAGATTAAGGAAAATAGCCAGTCGAAATGTCTGAAGGCTAGAGCTTCACTCTATGCAATACGTCCAAAGGTTGAATCCAAACTTGTGAGACTTGCGGAAGCAGTCTTAGAACCCGTCACGACTAGTGACGGGACAACCTCTACTGTACCTATTATGAAATAGAATGGTACAATTTTATCTGTGGAGATTTTAAGACCACAATCAATCTGGTACTACATGTGGATCAATACCCACTCCCATTGATAGAAGATTTGACTGCAGGGCTAACAGGAGGACAGAAGTTCAGCAAGATTGACCTATCGCAGGCTTACCTACAAATGAATGTGGCAGCTGAATCTCAACATCTATTCATCATCGTCAATCACAAAGGCCTATTCCGCTATTGAGATTGCCTTTTGGAATAACATCTGCAACAGCTTTATTTTAATGCTCAATTGACCCGATCCTTAGTGGCTTACAGGGGGCACAGTGTTACCTAAATGATATATGATCACCGGCACAAACAAGCAGAAACATTTACAACACTTAGAAGTTACACTGAAACAACTTCAAATGCATGGTCTTCGTGTCAGGTAGGATAAATGTGATTTCTTCCAGAAAATTATACAATATCTTGGAGATGTAACTGATAGTAAGGGTCTGCAAAAAGCACCTAAAAAGATAGAAGCCATTATGAAGGCTCCAAGACCAACAAAAGTTACCCACCTTCGGTCATTCCTCGGGTTAATCAACTACTATGGTCAATTCATCCAAAATCTGGCAACCCTCTCGAAACCCTTACATAGACTGTTGTCCTCAAACCAGGCATGGCAATGGACACCAGAATGTGTAAAAACATATCAATCTGCAAAAGAAGCACTGAAAAATTCAGTGCATTGAAGAAATTTGTACATTTCAATCCAAAGTTACTATTACAACCTGTTTGTGAAGCATTGCCGCACGGTGTTGGAGCGATGGTGTTACATATTCTGGGGATGGGACAATTGGGCGCGGCCGTTTTGGCGCGGCCGTTTGGACGCAGCCATTTGGGCGCCATGGGACAATTGGGCGCAGCCAATTTGGCGCGGCCGTTTGGGCGCAGACGACAGAAATTCTTTTAGTTTTTGTGGCTAGTAAATTGTTGCAAATTGTTGCAAGTAAATTTAAAAACCTTAAATTAGTTCATTTAGTTTAGTTCATTTGGTGATTATGAGCAAGGCTCCTCAAGTACTCAAATTTTCAAATTTAAGAACACTTTCATGTATTCTTTTATCTTTATTCTAAATTAAAAACCTTAAATTAGTTCATTTAGTTAAAAACCTTAAATTAGTTCATTTAGTTAAAAACTAAAGTTAAAAAACCTTTAGTTTAGTTCATTTGGTAATTATGAGCAAGGCTCCTCAAGTACTCGATAGCATCCATGTTTTCAAATTTAAGAACAGTTTCATGTATTCTTTTATCTGCATCTCTATACTTTTTTAGTTTTTGTGGCGGTTCATGGCCGGCTAGTAACCTTTCATAATATGCATCTCTACCTTTCTGTACTTTACGCAGGCCATCAATTAGTTTCCATATGGTGGGATGATGCATGCCAAGTTCATATTTCAATCGACGGTGGGCTGCCTCCGCATTATTGTTTGTGCGGTCTTCCCCGTTTAATGTTCTCTGATAAAGGTTCCAAATCTCAGGGCGAAATAAAGGTGTTCGTCTACCATTTCCTCGTCTGTTCAGACGACCAACATATGTATCTTCAAACCAGTTGAGTAAATCTTGAAGTTCTTGCGGCAGTTGGGTCGCTAAAGCATCCAGATATTCATCGATTTTGTTCAAAGGTACAAAGGCAATGGCAATAATCATTTTAGCTTTTAACGCGAAATCTGGATCAGTGTTATACAAACTACGGAACCCCATACTAGCTAGATGTTTTTGCATATTTTGAGCTAAATGAAAAAATCATCCTTTTATTTGAACATCAGGGAATATGTCTTTCATAGCACTGTGCGCAGCTTGTTCATAATCACAGACGATTGAACTGGGTTTCAAGTTGGGTTCGATTTCTTTCAATAATGCGAACATTCTCGTATATGTGGTGCGTTGCTTGTTGGGCAAAAGAGCATAAACCGTAGGAGTAACTCCTCCGTGTTTTTTTACCATAATTACATATATCTGAGATATATGTTTGCAGCTTTAGTATGGAGACGTGCTTTGCACCGGTTTTTTTTCTCACAACGCCAAAATTTCACTTCGCTGTCACCTTTGCTTGTTTTGTCAAAGACGTAAAGGAATCCGTTATGAACAAATTTTCTTTACCACGTTTCGTTGATACTGCCTCAGCCATCATATGGGTATGCGAATTGGTTTAGTTACAAAATATAAAAAAGATGGTGATAGAACGCACCAGCACCCAACTCAACGCACCCGCACCAGCAGCCAACTCAACTGAGGCTAATTCACAAATAAAGAAATGTTATTTTGGTGCCAAAACGTCAATAATGCCAATATATAACGCCAATATATAAACAGATGGTGATAGAACGCACCAGCACCCAACTCAACGCACCCGCACCAGCAGCCAACTCACCTGAGGCTAATTCACAAATAAAGAAATGTTATTTTGGCGCCAAACGTCCGGCGCCAAAAACAGCCGGCGCCAAAACGGTTGGCACCAAAAACGGCCAGCGCCAAAACGGCCACGCCCAAATGGCTGCGCCAAAACGTACCTAACCCACATATTCTAACCTTCAGGGGAAGAAAGGCCAATATCTTTTGCATCTCGTACGTTAACAAGTGCAGAATCTAACTACACTCAGTTGGAGAAGGAAGCACTGAATATTTGGTGTATGGAAACTTCACCAATACTTATTTAGTCATCACTTCACATTGCTGATGGACCACAGGCCCTTAACAGCTATTTTTGGCCACACAAAGGTATCCCTTTATTGGCTGTAAGTAGACTCCAACAATGGTCGTTCATCCCATCGGTACATTCTTATGAGATCAAATGCCGTCAATCCAAAAATGATGTCAATGCTGATGCATTATCACGCTTACCTTTGCCAGCTGGTCAAATACCACCTAGTCATGATAATATTTTTTAAGGATCTCATTGAGAACGTTCCAGTGACTGCAGCTCAAGTCCGTGGACAAACCAGAAACGATCCTGTGATAGGGAATGTACTGGAGATCGTGTTAAAGGGAAGGATAGCAGGAAAACATCCTGAATTGAAAACATAAATTTCCGAAAGACTTGAATTAACAGCACAAGGCGGATGTCTGTTGTGGGGATGAAAGTAATTATTCCACAAAATATACGACAAAATGTTTTGGAACAATTACATGAAGACTACCCGGGCATAATGTGAATGAAGAGACCAACACAAAGCTACTTTTGGTGGGCAGGAATTGATGTCCAAATATAAGAAAAAGCAGGACTGAGCAAGTTATGTGCACGGATAAGGACACACCGCCATTGTCCATATTGCATCCATCGGAGTGGCCCAAAATGCTGTGGCAACATCTGCATGTCGACTTTACTGGTCCAGTTGGTGGGCACATCTTCATGATCGTTGTAGATGATGTGTTATCTGTGTTGGTCCAACCATCGACTGCAACTGGATGCAGTAAAATGAGAAACAGGCTTCCGACACAGGAGATGGTCCAACACTGTTTTATTGAACCTGTTGATTGCTGTAGATAATCTGCTGTGGGTTGACAATCTATTAACCTAACTGATAACCTCCTAGTAGCTTGACCAGACTAGCTCTCTATCACATGGGTGATGATGCTCATTGGCCTGTGCACTGCGACTATCTCCCTAGCCGTGTCCTGTGAGAGAGAGAGAGTCTTAATGCCCTGTGGGCTTTATAGTGGTGGTGTCCTGTCTGGTAATTGGTTGTTTTGTGTCATGTGTGTTCATTGGTGGGGCAGCACGGTGGCCTAGTGGTTAGCACAGCTGCCTCACGGCGCTGAGGGTCCCAGGTTCGATCCCGGCTCTGGGTCACTGTCCGTGTGAAGTTTGCACATTCTCCTCCCGTGTCTGCGTGGGTTTCGCCCCCACAACCCAAAAATGTGCAGAGTAGGTGGATTGGCCACGCTAAATTGCCCCTTAATTGGAAAAAATAATTGGTAATCTAAATTTATAAAAAAAAAACGTGTGTTCATTGGTTATTCTGTGTGTCAATCACTGCCTGTCTGCATCTCATGATATACATGAGTGGATATTATGACATCTCCCCCTTTTAAAATAAATTTTGGAACATGGCTGTATATTCATGCATAACTATGTACAAGTGGGGAATGAATGAACATATGTACATGGGAAGGTGTCTATTGTGCAGATACAGAGCAAACTGAACACAATTTACAAGATTTATGTCTATAGATTCAGTCTTTGTGGTGGGCGATGAATTCTTGTCGATCGCCGCAGAGGTGGAGGGGGGGACTCCGGCACCTGGACAGGCGGGATGGCTGTCATCTCGGTGGCCTTGTGGACAGGTGGGATCGCTGCCAGATCGATGGCCTCGTGGTGCAGTACGTCCGGAGGAGGCATGATGACATGCGGAGAGATGCAGTCGGGTGATGGGCAGGGAACTTTACGCAGCGCCCTCCTGTTGCGCCGTAAAATGGAGCCATCAGCCATTTGGGCGACGAAAGACCTGGGAGCAGCCTGTCCGACGACCATAGCTGGGGCTGACCAACCTCCCTCAGGCAGCTGAATGTGAACAACATCATCTGGAGCCAGCGCTGGCAGATCCGTGGCATGAGCATCATACGTGATCTTTTGCTGGTCCCTGAATCGCTGCACCTTCTGCAGCACCGTGAGGTGGTCAAGGTCTGGAACGTGGATGACTGGAACAGTCGTCCTCAGGTTGCGGTTCATGAGCAACTGCACCGGAGATAAACCAGTCGACAGAGGAGTTGCCCTGTATGCCAATAGCGCCAGGTTGAAATCCGAGGCTGAGTCTGCAGCCTTGCAAAGGCAACCGCTTGACAATATGGTCCCCTTTCTCGGCCTTCCCGTTTGATTGAGGGTAAGGAGGACTGGATGTGAGGTGACTAAAGTGGTAGGATCGTGCAAAGTCAGACCACTCTTGGGCTGTAGAGAACATGGACCGTTTTCATTCATTACCGTGAGTGGTATCCCCATGCCTTGCAAACGTCTCTTTCCAGGCTTTGATGACGGACTTGGACGTGAAGTCCGACAGTTTCACCACTGTCCGGTAGCTGGAGAAATAGTCGACCATGAGCACATAATCATGCCCATGGCGCGAAAGAGGTCTATCCCCACCTTGGACCACGGAGAGGTCACGATCTCGTGCGGTTGCAGCGTATCCTTGGGCTGAGCTTGGTTGGAAACTTCTGGCATGTTGTGCAGTTGAGGATTGTGTTGGCAATGTCCTGGCTTGATGCCAGGCCAGTAAACTGCCTGCCGAGCTCTGCGTCGACATTTCTCGGCCTCCAGGTTGTGGGTGTTGTGCGAAGTAATAATGGCATTCTGGGAAAAGTGGTTCAACTTTAGTACAAATTAAGAAAAGCCAAGCTCTCATAACCTAAGGCCCGCATTGAAAAGCAGAAGAGGTCAACTTGACCCGAAATTGGCTGGCTCTGTAAACTTTTTTTTTATAAATTTAGATTACCCAATTATTTTTCCAATTAAGGGGCAATTTAGCGTGGCCAATCCACCTACTCTGCACATTTTTGGGTTGGTGGGGGCGAAACCCACGCAGACACAGGGGGATGTGCAAACTTCACACGGACAGTGACCAGAGCCGGGATCAGAACCTGGGACCTCAGCGCCGTGACGCAGCTGTGCTAACCACTAGGCCACCGTGCTGCCCTTGCTCTGTAAACTTGATAAAACTAACTCGTCATAACCCAAAGCAGTCTAAATATGATAAGATAGGCCAAACTCATCTCTTACCATACTTAAACAAGTCTGCTCCGTTTCTTAAACATGCGATCAAAAGACAAGATAATGATATGAGACCCTGAGTCCTCAAAGGTCAGCAAGGTGACGCCAGTTTTATGATATTGCTTATGTTTTACTTTTGATCAAATTTCTCACCAAGCTGTATTCACGTAATCTTGATCCATATACTGTATAAATATTGTCCTATTTTTCTGTAACAGCGCAGACTTGGGACGGACCCAGCAGTTTGTATTTGACTGCACTCCGACTCCAAGTTTCAGCCATTTCTGCATGCAATTGTAATTCGCAAATAAAGTCTTGTTTTGTTTTCTAAACGAGCGTTGTTGAATCTTTCTATCACAGTCCAGAAGTGGGAAAAATATAGACTACAACAAGGTAACCCTCATGGATCTGTCTGAGCACCGTGTTTTGCATGCTTTGGGGAATGACGATTCTATCTAGTTTAAGAAGGATCCCCTCAACAACCGTCAGCTAGTCCTTAACGTTGAAGAACTGGGGGAACTGCCCCTTTTTGCCAGCGATGGGCGAGGTGTTTCATCACGCGCTGCAGTAGGGGATCTTTGGCAGTTCCTTCGCATATTTGTATAACTCGTTCATCAGTGGCTGGGAGGTTGCTGGCACACAGCTGCACCTGTGCTTCAATGTGGCGAATGAAGTCGCCCTGTTCACACGGCATGGTGACAGATCGGGATGGGGCATCGTCGCGGGTCGTCTGTGGATATCTTGGGATCCTTGGTTGGGTCAAAGAATGCCAGTACTGGGCTGTGGTGAGCTTTGCCTTTAGCTCAAGCCACTCCGCTTGATGTGTGAGAAGCCACTGGAACACTTTTTTGCAAGATGCCGGAGGGCTGTGGTGTGGGATGCCATGTTGGGAATGAAATTCCCGAGAACATTCACCATCCCGAGGAAATGGAGGACCACCTTTTTGTCCTCTGCGGTCTTCATGGCATTGATTGCCAGCACCTTGTCAGCATCAGGTTGTACACCCTGCTGTGAAATGTGGTCACCCAGAAACTTGATAGCGGACCTACCAAATGAGCATTTGGCCCTGTTGAGCTGGAGGCTGTTTTCATGTATCCTCTGGAAAACTTGTTTGAGGCGAGTGATGTGATCCTCAGGCGTTGTGGACCAGATGATCACGTCATTCACATAGACTCGCACCCCCTCAAAGCCCTCCATCATTTGCTCCATTATGCGATGAAATACTTCGGAAGCTGATATGATACCAAAAGGCATGCGGTTGTAGCAATACCTGCTGAACGGAGTGTTAGACGTGCACAGCTTCCGACTGGACTCGTCCAGCTGTATCTGCCAGAACACACGGGAGGCGTCCAGCTTGGTAAAGAATTTGGCATGAACCATCTCACAGGTTAGCTCTTCACACTTTGGGATCGAGTAGTGCTCATGCATGATGTTGCGATTCAGGTCTTTGGGATCACTGCAAATGCGGAGTTCACCAGAGGGCTTCTTGACGCAGACCATTGAGCTGCCCAGTCTGTTGGTTCCGTGACCTTTGCGATGATACCCTGGTCTTGGAGCTCTCGTAGCTGCGTTTTCAGATGACCCTTGAGAGGGTCCGGCAGCTGGCGCGGTGCATGGATGACTGGGATGGCATTCGGTTTGAGCAATATCTTGTAACGATATGGGAGCGTGCCCATTCCATCAAACACGTTGTGGTATTGCATGAGAATGTCGTCTATCTCAGCCTGGAGATTTACATTGGGCGAGACAGTTGCTGGTGTTGAGGACATGGCATGGACGCGCTGGACCAGATTTAGAAGTTTGCATGCCGCGAGCACCGAGCAGGATGCCTTGTCAGGCCAGACGATCTTGAATCATAACGTCACTTTGATTGCCTTGTGAGATACACCAAGCTGACACAATCCCCTGGCAGCTATGACATTGCCATTGTGGTCAAGGAGCTGGCAGGCCGGTGGAAGAATCCTAGGTTGTTCTCGGATGCTGTCGAGGTCCGACTGTGATATGAGGTTTGCAGATCCGCCAGTGTCCAATTTAAATCGGTTGCGAGACTGGTTAACCGTGACGACAGCACACCACTCGTCGTCAGGACCCACAGTGAGGATTGAAAGGCGGTTTTTGCAGGCACGGTGGAGGCCAGCTCGCGCGTGGTGATTATGCCCACCCGGTATGGAGACTCGAGGCAGTTAGCATCGGGGTCCGTTGGGCTGTCGTGATCCGAATCCTGCATGCCTTGTTGTACGCAGCGGACACGTCTGCGCTGCAGCTGGGATCGCTGGCTGTTGGTCGGTGGAGAGGACCTGCATAAGGCCGCGTAATGCCCAGGCTTTCCACACTATAGACATCGCCTTCCTTTGGCTGGACATTGCCGCTTTAAATGGGTGGAGCCACAATTTGGACACGTCATGACGCTGACGTCAGCGCGTTCCGTGCGCCATCGTGCATGTGCAGTGCGGTCGCCCGACGTTCGCACATGCGCATCGGGGTCTTCGGCCTTGTCGTCCACCCGGTCGTGGCGCGCATGCGTAGGGACCTGGGAAAAGCGCGCGAAACGGCCACTCTCCTCGATGCTCAGGCCTTGCATTTTTGCGATGGCCTGAACACTTTCTGCCTCGTGGGAGACTAGTTTTGCATTTTCTGCCGCCCTGATGCGGGAGTAACGATTCCTGGCAT
Organism: Scyliorhinus canicula; assembly: GCF_902713615.1. Taxonomy (NCBI): domain Eukaryota; kingdom Metazoa; phylum Chordata; class Chondrichthyes; order Carcharhiniformes; family Scyliorhinidae; genus Scyliorhinus; species Scyliorhinus canicula. Next base: position 195,049,084 of record NC_052148.1, read on the forward strand.
GCTCATGGACAACGCACGTTTCGATGGTGACGGTGAAGGTCAGCTGTTTGATTTTGAAGAGCTGCTCCCGCAGAAAGTCGGACTGAACCCTGAAAACGATCTGATCCCGGATCATGGAATCAGCCGTCGAGTCATAATTACATGACTGCCCTAGGATGCGGAGATGGGTCAAGAAGGACTGAAGCCTCTGTTGGAAGATGTACCATTCAAAGCTCTCAATCACCTCAATGTCGCAGTGGTTGTCAAATTTCAGCAGAACCGACTTGAACTTCGTCTTGTCTTCGCCATTGGCAAACGCGAGCAAGTTTTAGATGTGGATGGAATGGTCCCCCACAGTTGACAGGAACAGCGCGATCTTTCGGGCATCCGATGCTGCCTCGAGGTCGGAGGCCTCGATATACAGGAGGAACTTCTGTTCGAAGACTTTCCAGTTGACGAGAAAAATAAATTGTAAAATTCATCAACCGGTCTTGTACCTGCGTACTTAATTAATCCATCAGAACTTCAGCTCTCAGGTCTTGCTGTGTCCTGCGTCCTCTCTCAGACATTGGTCAGCACAAGATGAGAATGGCATTTCTTCCCTCGCTCAGCAAATATCCGAGTTCAGTATTCCATCAAAGCTGTACTCTATCAAACTGGTCTCTGTACTACCTTATGATTGAAGACAGAATTAAGAGTGATCACATTTGTACACACAAGTGCCTAATCGGCCACTGTAACTTCAACAGGAAGTCAGCTGAAATTCGAATTGCACTGTGAGGATTCTGTTCAATTTTTACTGAAGTGATCCTGGACAACTGAACCCCAAAGGAAATTCTCAGTGATGCTTCAGAAGGGACATCTTGGGCGAAATTCACCGAAGATGGATGAGGTTAGATGGAGGATGATTTAGGAGGGGGATGGGGGTGGTTCAATGCAGTGCCCCTGAGGAATGCCGAACCCTCCCTCTTTTCCCCGCCCCCACACCTGGGGTAAACACAGAGCCTAAACCGCACTGTAAATCTGTGCCAGTGCACAGGGGGATCAAATAGCTCTGGAACAAAGGGTAGGATGAAGAGAATGTGAGAGAGAGAGAGGAGAAAGGGGGAGGGAGGAGAAAGGGGGAGGGAGGAGAACGGTGGGAGGGAGGAGAAGAGACCCAGGGGGGTGGGAGAGGCAGAATTTATCCAAATTCCTGCTTATTTCCTCAGACTCTTCAAAAGGTTGTTTCTCCCCAGGATTAGAAAAGGTGCCTGGATAATTCACAGCACAGAACCCTTTATGCGCTGTGAATTATAAAGGCAGAACCCAGAAACTTTGCCAAAAGTTTTTCCCTCTCTCTCCGCGCGTTTTTCCTGTTGTTGTGAAACTGACCTGAAATCGCAGAGGCTGCAGCTGAAATAGACAAATCCAGACACATCTCCCACCCCGGGATCCCAGCATTTCCCTCTGCATCTAACCAGGCAATATTCCTGGGTTTAGGCAGATTGCAATATACTCACCAAAGCCCTGCTCTCAGCCAGAGACGGACGGGACTCCCTCTCTCTGTCTCTCTCTCTCTGTCTGTCCCCACAACCTCCCTTCTCTCTCTCTCTCTCTCAAACAAAGACAAGGCAGCTGGGAGGAAGGGGAGCCTTGAGGAAGATCTGCTGATGCCCCCATCCAATGGATGCCCGGGGCCAACGCACCGTCGCCCCCCCCTCCGAACGCCGCTGCCCCCTACCCCAACCCCCTACCCCTACCCCCTACCTCTACCACTATCCCTACCCCCCACCCCCACCCCTATCCCCCACCCCTACCCCCACATCCCCTCCCCCACCCCTCCCCCCTCCCCCACCCCTACCCCCCCCCCCCCCACCCCTCCCCCCCTCCCCCACCCCTACCCCCTGCCAATGCCGCTACCCCCCCCACCACCCCCACCCCTACCCCTACCCCCCACCCCTACCTCTACCCCCCACCCCTACCCCCCCACCCCTACCCCTCCACCCCCCACCCCTCTCCAATGCCGCAACCCCCCCAACGCCGCAACCCCCCCAACGCCGCTACCACCCCACCCCTCTCCAATGCCGCTACCCCCCCGCCCCTCTTGAACGCCGCTACCCCCCCTCCCCACCCCTCTCCACCCCTCTCCAACACCGCTACCCACCCCCCCGCGCACTCGATGTAGGTTACTGAACGGCGTCAACCATCATCAATGGTTGACGCCGTTATAAACCTACTTTGATTTTCGCCGACGTGGCCACGGGTCGGAGAATTATTGACCCTAAAAATAACATGACATCCCGCCGGCGCCAGCTGTTCTCCGAGGCGGCCGGCGGGATTTGAACAACGTCGTTTTATGGCGGGTCGGATAATTCCTAACATGGCGGGAGCTGGAATAACGCCGCCGCCGGCCGATTCTCCGACCCTGCATGGGGTCGGAGAATCTCGCCCCTTATTTCCAAACGGACCATGGTATGAGAAGACCCAACAAGAAAAGAAAATTATCTAAAATATCTTTCAGGAGAAGAAAAAATTATCTAAAATAACAATCAATGAGGAATTGCTTACACACTGTCAATATTATTTAAATTATATAAACTAAGGTTGAATTAGAATAAATTGTGCTTCAAAGAACAAGTTAAACTCTTTATGTCAATGTGTTTCCTCGGCAAAGATGAAATTTGCTGCAGGATGTATTAAAATCATTAGTAAATTCTGTCAGTAGTTTAACCTTCAACTTTAGATCTTGCCTTGAAGATCTGCAAGGAAAAGTTTATTCTACAGTGGCTGTACTGTGTACATAATGTAAAATTAACAAATCTGGTTATATCTGGAAGTGCATTGCTCAGCTCACGATCAACCCCATCCCTTTATATTTTCTTCCTCCCTGGGAATGGCCCTAGGGTCTCCTTTTTGAGGCACATGGTGTTATATACTATTGATTATGCACCCAAAAATGGTCCATGACCAGTTTTGGTCCCCCAGGTTAGTAGTTATGAGTAACGTGGCAATATAGAAATGGCTGGACTAAGTGATAGACTTGTGAAGGTTGAAGTGATGCATGTTGCTGATTGTGACTTTTGTATCAGAACCATCTCAAAAGTTTTAGGGGAGAAATTAGTTCCCTTGGCAGCACTACGCAGACTTACATTGATTCACTGGGTTAGGACTGTCTTTTGTTAACTACACGAGACACTCATGTTCTGCTCTGTCCAGAATATTACAGTATACATGATTTTCCCAAAATCAAACGGACAACTGCTTTGGCTTCATAAAACAATGTTCTGTTTGATTGCATGATGCTCTATAATTGGATATGTTGATCCAAGGTTCAAAATATGCAGGGTGGTGGGCAAATCCATCTCTGAAACACCACTAGTAGACGTGAAAAAGTAAAGACAGGGGTGATAATTTCAAGAAAGGTTGCCCTCCACAACAATATTATCATGCGTTAGCGTAAAATGGTGGCTTTAGATCGGCCACTCAATGTACACTCTGACATTTGAACTCCTGGCACAGTTGAATTTAACATTGGTGAGTCAGTGTACATGCTATTTTCTAGGTATTTAAAGCTTGCAGGATGTAACTCCTGGGTCATTAGTTTACAGAGATCAAATAAAATTTTAAGAATATTACAGTATTTTTGCTGTTGCTTTGGAAAGTGAATTTCACAGCTTTCCACTATTCTATAAAGCATTTCAAACTTTTTTTCCCAGGACTCACTTTTGCCAACCAGCGGACATTGGGACCCACGCCGGCCAATAGCCGTGACCCATGCTGGCCGACCTTAACGCCCCTTGCTGGCCGACCTTCGTGACACACCATTGTTACTTAGCTTTTATGTGACAGGTGAGCCTGCTTGGTCCTCACGATCTCACTTGCTTCGTCATTCAATCATACATTTCTGCTAAGGACTTCAGCTGATTATTTAAGTGCTCGCTGCATCATTTGAAAAGAATCAGGAGGTTTGTCCTTAAACCCGCCATGCTTAGTCTTAGTCTTCAAATGGCTCTGAAGATTTGAGGATTTTAAACTTTCATTTGCCAGCACTTCCTTGCATACAACACACATGGTCTTTGTATCCTAATTTGCATTGGCATAATTCAGGCCATACCTCAAGAAATCATCTTTATACTGCCTTGTTCTTGATTTCAGTTTCTTCTTAATGAGTTGTTCACCAGAGGCCCTGGGGTTCTGTATACAGCTCACACCAGTACTGCTTTGTCCTGCTGTCGACTCTCTTGTGAGGTTCTCTCCAGCAGTTTGAGTTGTGAGATCCTGTCCTGTTTGTGACTCTGGCCCTCTCTTTCTTATTACAAAATAATCCATCTTCAGTTCTTCAGATAGTCCTGGTGCTTGTTTGCTGGCAGCTACAAAATGGAGAAATCTCCTCTCATGATTTTGTGCCTAAAGCATGGACGTACAGGGCGTGCCGTGTCAGTGTGCATCCTGGGAACCTGACCTTCTCTCTGCCTCTGGCAGAAAGACTTCATCGTTCATTTGTAAAGACCGGTTGCAGCCGGCATTCTCTTTTTTTAAATTTGAAACTTTATTTCCAATACCTAATTTTTCCAAGTTTATGACTTTTTACTACTGAAAATTAAACAATTTCAGTTGAACATGCACATCCTTACATTTAAACACAAATTTTGTTTTAAATATATTCCCATTTCTTTAGAAATTTAAGCAAGTATAGAAAAAAAAATTTTTTTTTTACTTTACGAACTATTACTTTAGATGAGATGAAGTAACTTGTCCAACATATACAATGTCACAATATTTCTTACTGGTTCCACTGCATTGTACTATACAAACATCCTTCTCCAGTCTCACCCAAAGCACTTACTTCCTGGTTTCCAGAGAGTGGGGACACTAAGTGATGACTGTGTAGGTTTCTTCCAGTGTTGATATGTGACAGCCGTATTGACTGGCCTCGTTGGATCGGTATTCCTCACCAACAAACCTGGCCTGGCTTCCCTCTTAGTGTCCAGTAACTGCATCCACCCCAGTCACAGACTGCTGACCATTTCCCGACCACACTTCACATCGTGGGAGTGCGAGCAGACGTTGTGACAGCCGTTGAACAGCTTGACCATGGAGCATACTGGTTGCATACTGCCGATTGGTGGTGAGGGATGAGCCCAGCAGCATGCAGAGCATGAGCACCAGAACGATGCTCCAAGCTGGGGGCACCACCGTTAGCATCGCGCGCACAGCTGGACGCCCGTCAGCCCCTGTGCCCATCCCCCCATGTGCAGGGTGACCAGCACACAGCCCAGCCTCACGCCGCCCCACCCCCCCAAATGCCAAAACCAATCAGGGACTGCCAGTGCCCAGCATTCTTAAAAGCCAATTGCGGTGGTTGGGCACTTCTTCCCATGATCGCGAACGCCACAAACGATCACTCCGTGACCCTCCCGACACATGTCCGCGATGCACTGAGTTTGAAAAACCTTGCTTTTAAAGTATATAAATGACTGCACATTTTTGTTTATCTCTTGCCATTTTTAAAACTGTGAATGCACAAGAAACATTGCATATTTGTAAATAAAAAACAAAAGTTGTTCAAATGTTGCTTCCTAATACCAGTAGGGGTAACTGTGACTTAGGCCAATACTATAACATGGACAAAAGCAAATCAGCTGTAATTGTAGATCTCTTTTTCTTTTCATTTCTATTGACTTCAATGGCAACAAAAATTGAGAGATGAGGAACAATAGCTGATCCATTTCACTCTCTTTACATAATTATAAGAAATCCGGACTACCTCAATGTCTTTTAAAAGGCATGCCTTGGAATTTGCAGAATGTTTGGTGATTTTAAGGTGTACCAAAACATTTTCCGATTAAAGGCTTCAATGTTATTGCTTGTGGTAGGATTGTGTTGGTTCTGTTGGCAGTAACTCTGGACAGTTGTTTCAAGAGAGCAAGAGACTGGAGACTGGAATTTGTTGCAATTTTGTAAAACATGAGAAATTTGTGAAGTAGCAACAGCAAGGTGAGAACAGTAAGAGGGGACATCGGATAAGATGGCGCAGTTACTTAAGAAGCCACGTGACAGAAGCATGGGAATTCTTTCCTGAGTACAAGTATGTATCAGCTGCGCAGCTAGTGAGTAAACTATTGTTTGTTATAAGTCATTGATCACCAGTCTTTGGGAACCCAGCACTTATACATGGTGTCAGGAGTTGGCAGTATTGCATAAGGACTTCGCCACATCGACCCACTCGTATTCGATGAAAATAGTGCCGGCAAATCGGTTGTGTTTGAAAAGAAGTGGCATATGTATTGCAGTGCCTGATTATCGGATAAAACAAAAAAGATATACGCTTACACCTTACTAAATCTAGCGGGCCCTGAGGCTGTCGAGAAGTTTGAGTCATTTGCATTTCAAATGATTTGCAACAACGCAAAACTGAAGGTAAAGACAGACATTGTAGCAAAGTGTAATGTATTGATCAATCTGCAGCACCAGACCCTAATACCCAGGTGGGCATTATGGCCTATGGCAGACAAATCATCTGCATGGAAGATCTGGCCATTCCAAAGTACACACAGGGCAGTTTCAAGTTTCATATGGTTGATCAGAATGTAAGGCCACCAAAAGTTTGTGTTTTGAGAAGCGTATCAATAGCTATGAGCGGAAAATAGTCAATGTGCTGCACCAGGTGACAACCTTGAGTGTCACAACTCCCATAAATGAGGCCACAGGATGGGTTTCAGCAAAGGTGGCCTCAGTAAAGAAAGATGGTATGGTCAGGTTATGCATTGACACAATTCACAATTCACTTAAACAAGGCACTCTCAGACCTCATCACCTGCTGAAGACATGCACAAAGCCAAGGTTTTTGCATCCTGCATGGGTTCTGGTAGGTCCTGCCAGATGAGGAACCTTAAAAACTTACAACATTCTTGTCTCTAGGCAGATATAATTTTCTTCATACGCCTTATGGGATCTCCAGTGAGGTCTTCCAATGGTGCATGGAGAAACTTTGCAGGCCAACCCTGCAAAATCATTGTCAATGACATCTCGGTCTGGGGTCCTACCACACAAGAACAGAATCAGGGCCACTACAGCTGAAGCTTAATCCTGCAAAACACAGATTCAGGGTCAACCAGGTTCCCTATGTGGGTCACTTACTCACAGCCGATGGCCTGAAGCCAGATCCAGACAGTTCATTCTGTACTACAGTAAGGTCACTGAACCTGTTCATCTGCTCCTCCACCAAGATGTTGAATGGAGCACCACACAGTGGTCTTCAACAGACTCAAACAGGCAGTCTCAGCCCCACCGATGGTACAATTCATTGACTTTCGAGCACCCATACTCATATCGGCAGATGCCTCACAACATGAACAGCAGTCTTCTTCCAGAATGGCAGACCAATATCGGCCCTGGGTCACTGTCCGTGCGGAGTTTGCACATTCTTCCTGTGTCTGTGTGGGTTTCACCCCCACAACCCAAAAGATGTGCAGGTTAGGTGGATTAGCCATGCTAAATTGCCCCTCAATTTGAAGAAAAAATAATTGGATACTCTAAATTTATATTTTTAAAAATTGGCAAGGCTAGCCTCGAGGGATATTTAATAGTGTATGAGGGATTGCTTCTTAGAGCAATATGTTATGGAGCCAACCAGTGAGTAGGCTATTTTGGATTTAGTATTATGTAATAAAGAAGGGTTAATAAATAGTCTTGTCATTGAGGATCCTCTTGACAGGAGTGATCACAACATGCTAGAATTTCAAATTCAGATTGAGCGAGAGAAGATCGATTGCCATGTTAGAGTTTTAGCATTGGGATGAGGTAATTATACAGGCCTGAGGAAAGTGTTGCCCAAGGAGACTGGGCACAAATAATTGAGTGTAGGACAGTTGAGGAACAATAGCAGATGTTCAGGGAGATATTAAATACCTCTCAATTAAAGTATATTTCTGAGAAAAAATGGAATTGTAAAAGGGAGAAAAACATTCCATGACGAAACAAGGAAGTCAAAGAGGACATAAAGGCAAAAACTAGGGCAGACCATACTGCAAGCTGGAGGATTGGGAGAACTTTAAAGCAGGAAAAGGCTACCAAAAATAAAATAAAAAAAGCTAAGATAAACAAAGAAAAGAAACTAACAGAAAACATAAACACGATACCAAAAGCTTCTATAAGTATAGAAAGAGGAAGATAATCTATAAAGTAAATGTTGACCCTTTAGAGGATGATACTGGTGATGTTATCATGGGAAACACAGAGATAGCGGAGGCACTGAACACATATTTTGCCTCTGTCTTCACAGTTGAGGATAATAAAAAAATTCAAAAAACTGCAATTAATGCAGAGGAAGTTGGTGTAAAAACCATCACTAGGGAGAAGCTACTAAATAAATTGATGGGATTAAAGGCAGATAAGTCTCCGGGACCTGATGGTCTGCACCCTAGGGTATTAAAGGAGGTGGCAGCAGAGATAGTGGATGCATTGGTTATGATATTTCAAAATTCCTGGATTCTGGAAAGGTCCCCGTGGATTGGAAACACGCTAATGTGACACCCCTATTCAAAAAGGGAGAGGCAAAAAGTAGGAAACTATAAACCGTTCAGCTTGACCTCTGTGGTGGGAAAAATTGCTGGAATCAGTCATTAAGGAGGAAATTACTGAACATTTGGAAAGACAGAGCTCAATCCACCATTGTCAGGATTGTTTTATGAAGTATAGGTCATGCTTGACAAACTTGCTTGAGTTCTTTGAGGATGTAACCAGCAAGATGGATATTGGGAAACCTATGGATGTGGTATATCTAGACTTCCAGAAGGCTTTTGACAAATTACTGTATAAAAGACTAATCCAGAAAATGAGATCGCAGGAGATTTGGAGCAGAGTACTACATTGGATTGAAGATTGGCTGACTGACAGAAAACAGAGGGTCAGGATAACTGAGTCTTTCTCTGGCTGGCGAACTGCAACTAGCGGGATGCTGCAGGGGTCAGTCCTCAGACCTCAACTTTTCACAATCTATATAAATGATATGCAAGCAGAGACAGATAATCCGCACGCAGAACTTCAAGGCACTAGAAACGCAAGAGGGTTTCTCACAGGCAATATAACTTCATGTTGGAGGGCATTTTCTGAGACTGGACTATGATATAAATTATAGGAGGCCCTGTAACTACATTTGTGCTCCTGTATTACTTTTGAATAGTTCTGATGAGACAAAAGGTACTCATTGGCTTAGATGCCTGTTTAGAAATGGCTGTTAGCTATTTTGTGATATTAAAGACACAAAATGGCTGAACAAGCCACGTTCCCTGTAAACTGTCTTATGAGAACCAACCGTGGGTTGTATAGGGAGTATCCCAACAGCCGCTGATAACAGCTTCACAGAACAAGACATGCAATGTATCCTTGATAAAGCTCAGGGTCAACAGCTGTAAACAGGACATATTCTTGTTGTAGTTATCCACGGGAGGCAGGAGTTCCGTCACCACACCAATATTTATTTACAATAACGATATTACAGGAGCAGCTACAAACAGTGCTGCTAGCAGTCCAGTCAACTTAAGACTGGCTCACAAAGCCTACACAGGTGATTATATGGGCCCCCTCAATGAGCTATCATTGAGGGAGCTCATACTCCAATTGGCCAACCAATAAAACCAATTGGAGCTCATTACACTTGTGTTAGTTTTGAATGACTTCTGTATGAAGTTAGGGGTGGGTAAGACAATACCCACTTTAACCATTTATGTGATAACTGGGATGCTAAGAAAATTGATTGACTACATGTAATAAAGTGTGACGCAAATATAGTCGATTGAGTGTATGTAAATAAGAATCCGCCCCTTGAATCTGTATATTAACCCGTGTGAGCCTTAGCTCACGTGAGAAAAGGTGCTGTCAATAGGCTGCGGAGTCTCAGGCCTTCTCTCCCAGAATTCTGACAGAATAAACTGCTTTTTTAACTTATTCTCAGGCCTTCTTGTGAATATTTTCACCTCTAACATTCACTTGATACATGTCCTATGTTCAAATTGTGAAAACAATTATAAAATCTTATAAAGATTTAATTATGTTTCATGACCTGAATTAATTTCATGTCTTCCAAAGGTTCTAAACATGGGAGTGGCTTGTGACAGACAGGAAAGGCTAAAAACCTAATTTCAGGGGTAATTCATTGACATAAGAGATAAAGATAGGATGTATAATCATCTGGAAAGGAATAATTTGATTAGAGATAGTCAACATGGTTTTGTGAAGAGTAGGTCGTGCCTCACAAACCTTATTGAGTTCTTTGAGAAGGTGACCAAACAGGTGGATGAGGGTAAAGCAGTTGATGTGGTGTATATGGATTTCAGTAAAGTGTTTGATAATGTTCCCTATGGTAGGTATTGCAGAAAATACGGAGGCATGGGATTCAGGGTGATTTAGCAGTTTGGATCAGAACTTGGCTAGCTGGAAGAAGACAAAGGGTGGTGGTTGATGGGAAATGTTCAGACTGGAGTCCAGTTACTAGTGGTGTACCACAAGGATCTGTTTTGGGGCGTAGAAGGATGGGTAAGTAAATTTGCAGATGACACTAAAGTTGATGGAGTTGTGGACAGTGCGGAAGGATGTTATAAGTTACAGAGGGACATAGATAAGCTGCAGAGCTGGGCTGGCAGGTGGCAAATGGAGTTTAATGCAGAAAAGTGCGAGGTGATTCATTTTGGAAGGAATAACAGGAAGACAGAGTACTGGGCTAATGGTAAGATTCTTGGTAGTGTGGATGAGCAGAGAGATCTCGGTGTCCATGTACATAGATCCCTGAAAGTTGCCACCCAGGTTGAGAGGGTTGTTAAGAAGGCGTATGGTGTGTTAGCTTTTATTGGTAGAGGGATTGAGTTTCGGAGCCATGAGGTCATGTTGCAGTTGTACAAAACTCTGGTGCGGCCGCATTTGGAGTATTGCGTGCAGTTCTGGTCGCCGCATTATAGGCAGGATGTGGAAGCATTGGAAAGGGTGCAGAGGAGATTTACCAGAATGTTGCCTGGTATGGAGGGAAGATCATATGAGGGAAGGCTGAGGGACTTAAGGCTGTTTTCGTTAGAGAGAAGAAGGTTAAGAGGTGACTTAATTGAGGCATACAAGATGATCAGAGGATTAGATAGGGTGGACAGTGAGAGCCTTTTTCCTCGGATGGTGATGTCTAGCACGAGGGGACATAGCTTTAAATTGAGGGGAGATAGATATCGGACAGATGTCAGAGGTAGGTTCTTTACTCAGAGAGTAGTAAGGGCGTGGAATGCCCTGCCTGCAACAGTAGTAGACTCGCCAACACTAAGGGCATTCAAATGGTCATTGGATAGACATATGGATGATCAGGGAATAGTGTAGATGGGCTTTAGTGGGGTTTCACAGGTCGGTGCAACATTGAGGGCCGAAGGGCCTGTACTGCGCTATAATGTTCTATAAAGATCCCAGGATGGCCTCATTGGAACCTTCAGTAAGGAGGTGACACCCTTGCACTTTCTTTCAATCCATGCCTTGGTTACCTAGCTGAATGAACAAAATATCGAGGCCTCCCTGGTCTCTCTGCTAATTAGAAGGTTCATCACTTCTACAGCCAAGTCCTCACCCTTGGCTTCCTCCAGCTCTTCAGCAGATCCATCTGTGGAGTCATATTCTGTGGTCTGAGGCATTACCTCATTCATCTTCCAATAGGTCCCACCTTGACAGAGCCAGATTGTCCAGAGCCCAGACCAGAACAATAATAAGTGAGAAGTGTTCTGCAGGGCTCCCCTAATTGGTCCAGCCAGTAAAACCTTACCTTGAGCAGGCCAAAGGCCATCTTCATTATATTGTCCCTGTATAGGTATGACATCTTTTCTACCTTCTTGGATGCTGGAGTGACGTCATGAGCCACCTTTGCAGGGGTTCCCCCTTTTCACCCAGGAATCAACTATCCATCTGAGCTGGAGGGACAAAGAGCCTTGGTACTTGGGAATGAACGCATTCATGCCCTGATGTACAGATCATGGGAGCTGCCTACTTACCAGACCTGCAAAATCTTGTCCTATGGTTGCAAATAATCTGGGGCGCAATTCTCCGACCCCCACGACGGGTGGGAGAATCGCGGGGGTGCCGGGCGATTCCCGCCACGCCACCCTGGCACCCGCATGTGATTCTCCCACCCCCCACCCCCAAAACGGCGTGCCGCATTTCACGACAGGCCGCTCGGAGAATCGCCACTCGCCGTTTGTTTTTAAAAAAATTTTTTAAATAAATTTAGATTACCCAATTATTTTTTCCAATTAAGGGGCAATTTAGGGTGGCCAATCCACCTACTCTGCATATTTTTGGGTTGTGGGGGCGAAACCCACGCAGAAACAGGGAGAATGTGCAAACTCCACACGGACAGTGACCCAGAGCCGGGATCGAACCTGGGACCTCAGCGCCGTGAGGCGGTTGTGCTAACCACTAGGCCAGCATGCTGCCCTCACTCGCCGTTTCTAACAGGCGAGCGGCGATTCTCCGGCCCGGATGGGCTGAGCGGCCTGCCCAATACAACGGGTTCACGCCGGTGCCAACCACACCTGGTCGCTGCCGGCGTGAACAGTGCGTGAATGCTGCGTGTGCGGCCTGTGGAGGGGGGGGGGAGGATCGAGCACCAGGGTGATGCTCAGTAGGGGTCTGGCCCGCGATCGGTGCCCACCGATTGGCGGGCCGGCGTCTCTAAAGGACGCACTCTTTTCCTCTGCCGCCCAGCAAGATCAATCCTCCATGTCTTGTGGGGCGCCCGTGGGGAGTACGGCAACCGCGCATGCGCGGGTTGGTGCCGGCCAACCTGTGCATGCGCGGGTGACGTCATTTACGCGCCACCGGCCGCGTAAATTACGCGGCGCCGCTTTGAAGTGGCGCCAAGGCCCGGCACGCGTAATTCACGCGGCGCCGCTCCTCGCCCCCTATTCTCCCACCCCCACTCCGGTTTTCACTCCGGCGTCGGCACTTAGTCTCCCGATGGGGAGAATGTCGCCCCGGACTTTAAAAAATATATTTTTTTTATTCTCCTCCTTTTTCACATTTTCTCCCACCAAACCCCAAATATTAGCCCGCATGTTCACACCAACAAATGACAAAAAGGAATAAGGGATCACCCATAGTCACCATTAACACACACAGCCACCCTCCCCAACCCTCCCACCCACTCTCCCAACTAATGTTCGATGTTATCCAGTTCTTAAAAGTGCATAATGAATAATGCCGATGAATTGTAGAACCCCTCCATCCTTCCTCTCCATTCAAACTTAACCTTCTCAATAGTCAATAATTCCATCAGGTCCCCCCCGCCACGCCAGGGTACAGGGTGGAGAGGCTGCTCTCCATCCTATCGCGATCAACGAGGTGAAGGCTACAACATCTGCCTCTGCACCCGTTTCCAACCCTGGCTGGTCTGACACCCCGAATATGGCCTCCAGTTTCACGTGCACCACTTTAGAAATTACCCTAAAAACCTCCTTCCAGTAATCCTCTAGCTTTGGACAAGACCAAAACATATGGACCCCCCGCAAAACAGGACCCCCCGCAACGTTCACACACATCTTCTACTCCTTCAAAGAATCGGCTTATCCTCGCCCTCGTGAGGTGTGCTCTGTATACCACCTCCAGCTGTATCAGCCCCAACCTTGCGCACGAGATGGAGGCATTCACTCTCCGGAGTGTTTTGTTATGCTCTTGACGTAGCATCAGCTGCTTCCTTGATGTGCACTCTGGCAAAGGAAGGTTCAGACTTGGAGATAGCTTTAACACGTTTATTTAAACTGTTAACAATTCTTCTACGTGGATTCGACTCTCCCGTTAATCCTGCTAAAGCTACTCAGACTGACGAGCCAGTCTGCTACAATCCACATGGTGGGTGTGATGTGTTGAATCAACCCTATGTACTCACTGAGAGTCTCCACTGGAAAGAGGAAGATCATGTGTGTTGTGTCCTTTCATATGGGTTGGTGTAATGCCCCCCTGTGGTAGTGTCACCTCTGTGTGTATCATGAATGTCCATTGGGCATGTCCTATCTTACTGACCTATTGGTTGAATGTCTGTGTGTCATTTCTCTGGTGTTCCCTCTAGTGTCTAGCTAGTCTATGTGTATTTACATTAACCCCTTGTGTATTTACAGTGATGTATATCACCACACGGAGCACCTCACACCAGAACCCCTCCTCCATAACCTCTCCCAACTCTTCCTCCAACTTTGCTTTGATCCCTTCCAGTGGTGCCTTCTCCTCTTCCAAAATAGCTCCGTAAACTGCTGACACTACTCCCTTCTCCAGTCCCCCTGATATCAGCATCTCCTCCAGCAATGTGGAGGCCGGCTCCACCGGGAAGCTCTGTATCTCCTTTCTGGCAAAATCTCGAACCTGCATGTATTGAAACATTTCCCCCTGCTCCAGCCCATACTTCGCTTACATCTCCTTCAATCCTGCAAACCGACCCCTAAGAAACAAATCATCTAGTGTCTTAATCCTCTTCTCCTCCCATTTCCGAAAATTTCCATCCCACCTCCCTGGCTCAAATCTATGGTTCCCCCGAATCGGCATTTCCCTTGACCCTGCCCACAACCCAAAGTGTTGGCGAAACTGCCTCCAGATTTTCAATGAAGCTAATATTACTGGACTCCCTGTGTATTTCCCCGGGCCCATCGGAAGCGGCGCTGTTTCTAGTGCTTTCAATCCCGACCCCCTGCACGAACTCTCCTCCATTCTGACCCACTGGGAATCAACTCCTCTGACCCAGCTCCACACCTTCTCCACATTCGCTGCCCAGTAATAATCCATCGGGTTCGGAAGACCCAAACCCGCCTGCCTTCCCCTGTGCACAAATATTCTGGACGTCTGAACAGGAGTGGAAGCCCCTCCTGTTGACAAAGACTCACCTGCCAGTGTCTTTATGGCCACATGCATGCAATCTATGGTACCCTGTATGCGGAGGGGGGTCTCAGCAATTGCAGCAAAGCCTCTGGTTTGCTTAGCCAGGCTGGCTTCATTGATCCGCGAATGAATAAAGTTCATCACCCGCGGTGGCCAGCTTGGATCAGCTGTGGGTAGCAGATTGGTAAACACCTGCGAGATCTCTGCTGACCCTTGGAAGGAACTGGAGGTAACAAAGTTCCGGGCCACTGTCACTTTAAGAGCCACAGGCACAGAGTAGTGACTGACACAGTTTGAGGTGATCTCTGAGCCCAATTATCTGGCTTATGGAGGTCACTGTGCCCCTAGAAAGGCAGAGCCTCCTTCAGAACCAAACAATTGTGTGGGCATGTAAAATTTCAGTTAATTGCCTTTTCTTTTTTTTTGCCGAATGGGCTTACTTGCTCACTTAATTACGAGAGGGTGCGTTTCTGACTCCTATGCATGCCCACCAAATGAACAACAGAATAAACAACAACACCTCCTCCATGACAGTCCTCACCACTGAGGCCCTGCAAGGCTGTGTACTTCGCCTCCTACTGTACTCCCTAGACACACACAATTGTGTGGCAAAATTTGGCTCCAACTCCATCTACAAGTTTGCTGATGACACTACCGTAATGGGTCAGATGTCAAACAACGATGAGTCAGAGTACAGGAGGGAGATAGAGAACCTAATGGCGTGATGTAACAACAACAATCTCTCCCTCAATGCCATCAAAACTTAAGAGCTAGTCATTGACTTCAAGAAGCAAAGCATCGTACACACCCCTATCTGCATCAATAGTGCCGAGGTGGAGATGGTTGACAACTTCAAATTCCCAGGTGTGCACATTACCAACAATCTGTCCTGGTCCACCCACATCGACGTTACAACCAAGAAAACACAGCAGTGCCTATCCTTTCTCAGGAAACTAAGGAAATTCAGCATATCCACATTGATCTTCCCAAACTTTACAGATGCACCGATTTGGCTGCATCACAGCCCGGTATAGCAACTGCTTGGCCCAAGACTGTAAGAAACTACAGAGAGTCATGTACACAGCCCAGTCTATCACACAAACCAACCTCCAATCCATTGACTCTGTCTACATCTCCCGCTGCCTTGGGAAAGCGGGCCGCCCTGTCCCACCTCTCCATTCCCATCCACCCTTCGCCGTAGCCACTCACATCTTCCCTATCCCTCCTCCCTTCACTCCACCTTCCCTTCATTCCTTCCCACTACCTCAGCTCCCATTTCTCCCTCCAAGGGACCTACCAGCAACTCCAAGGGGTATAGGCCTTGAGTTGGCAGGATCAGCAGTCTTGTCCACAGGATGAAGGATGATGTGACTCACTCTGAAATGAGCTCTGATGCTCCTCGGTGTCTGACAAATTCTGACTCTTGCCTTTAGGATCACCTCCCACTGTGGAGGGATTCTGAAGATAATGAATGGTTCAAGTAAGCTATCGTACAAGGCGGGCCCATACGTCTGGCCCCATGCCCTGCCACCTCTTGTTGATGGTGTCACCAGGTGGGACGTTCAAATGTCAGGGGCCTTGCCCCGCCCCATTCTCCAACAGACCCTCTGGCCCCCACCGCCACCTCCCCTCCCAATCTCCCACACCTCCACCCAACGCACCCTCTAAATCCAGGCCCAGCCCATCCCTTACACCCTTCACACATAGGATAGAGGCAGTGTTTACTGGTGACTATATACATTGTTGTGCCCAGACTCCTAACTCTAACCTATATACAACACCCAAGCCAACTTAAGTGGGCTCTTATTTTCTAATTTTTTGTGGCCTACCGCTCCTTCTAGGTGTTACCCCAGGCAGAACATAAGAAGTGGAGGCAGCCTGCTACATGTCTCGCCTCTGACCTCTGATGCCTTTGGTAGCTTTCCACTAGAGGGCCTAGACGTGAATGGGCCTGGCTGACGTTCGGGTGTCACCGTTGATAGAACATAGAACAGTACAGCACAGAACAGGCCCTTCGGCCCTCAATGTTGTGCCGAGCCATGATCACCCTACTCAAACCCACGTATCCACCCTATACCCGTAACCCAACAACCCCCCCCTTAACCTTACTTTTATTAGGACACTACGGGCAATTTAGCATGGCCAATCCACCTAACCCGCACATCTTTGGACTGTGGGAGGAAACCGGAGCACCCGGAGGAAACCCACGCACACAGGGGGAGGACGTGCAGACTCCACACAGACAGTGACCCAGCCGGGAATCGAACCTGGGACCCTGGAGCTGTGAAGCATTTATGCTAACCACCATGCTACCCTGCTGCCCCCTGACGTGCCACCCTGTTCTGCTGTTGCCCAGTGTCAGGTGGGGGGATTTGGAAGCACTGAGTTTTTCCATCGGGAGGCAGCGGCATGTGCCCTTCACTTCCTCCTCCTTCGGATTGCTCAATGGCCCCCTGGCTACTTCATGGAATGAAGGTGAGGCTGGAGTGAGCTCCAGAGACTCCACCTTCACCTGCCACTGCCAGTTCTAGATGCCAGTTCTCATCTGAGCCATGGTCTCGATGCCCTCAACCATGGAGCACAGATCTTAGCCTTGTATCATTCTGAATTAGTCTGGTAATGTTGCTTTGTTGTCCATGGTTGCTTTAAAGTTCAAGTGAGTACAACAGGGTTTAAAGATGGCACCACAGTAAACATTTTCTGAGAGTGCCTTCCTGCACTTGTCATGTTTTAACTGGCTCCTGCGACGATGGCGGATCCAACCTCTTTGGGGTTTCATTTATTTTTGTGGTGATTTGGGGCCAACCTTGTAAGAGCAGACGATTTTCAGGCATCTTACAATAGACTTCTGGCATTAGTTGATGGAGAGGGACAGAATGCAGGAAACCATAGGCCAGGTAGCTTAGGGTCATAGGGAAAATGTTAGAAGCTATTATTAAAGGTGGGCAAGACTCTCTGTTTGGGGGACAATGGGCGGGATTCTCCGGCCCATTGCACTCGTTATCTGGTGTGGCGCGCGTGCGCCAGTGGCGGGATCCTCTGTCCCACCAGCCAGCCAATGGGTTTTCCCATTGTCGCCACCCCACGCCATCGGGAAATCTGCGGGCGTGTGTGTGCTGCCGGCGAAACGGAGAAACACGCATGCAGCGACTGGGATTGCCCCCGCGAAATTACTGGTGGACCGAAGGCTTCGTACTCGCCTTTGGATTACGAGGAGAGGTTGAGTAGACTGGGACTGTACTCGTTGGAATTTAGAAGGATGAGGGGGGATCTTATAGAAACATATAAAATTATGAAGGGAATAGATAGGATAGATGCAGGCAGGTTGTTTCCACTGGCGGGTGAAAGCAGAACTAGGGGGCCTAGTCTCATAATAAGGGGAAGCAGATTTAGGACTGAGTTTAGGAGGAACTTCTTCACCCAAAGGGTTGTGAATCTATGGAATTCCCTGCCTAGTGAAGAAGTTGAGGCTCCTTCATTAAATGTTTTCAAGATAAAAATAGATAGTTTTTTGAAGAATAAAAGAATACAGGGTTATGGTGCTCGGGCGCAAACGTGGAGCTGAGTCCACAAAAGATCAGCCATGATCTCAGTGAATGGTGGAGCAGGCTCGAGGGGCCAGATGGTCTACTCCTGCTCCTTATGTTCTTATGTTCTTATGTTCTTTCCATGACTTTTCCAGACATAGGTGCTAAAGTGCGCCACAGCCAGGAACAGCAAAGACTCAATGTCATCCTTCCAGGCACTTTGTGCCACGTGACATGGTGTTTGTTTATAACTTCACCAATGGCGCCCAGTGGCTCTCCGGCGTTATCTTTAACCAGACGTGGTCGATTTCTTACCAGGTGCAAGCCCAGCATCGTACTATGCGAAAATACCTTGACCAACTTTGGTCCAGGTGAC
The DNA here is from genome assembly GCF_902713615.1 of Scyliorhinus canicula. Classification (NCBI taxonomy): domain Eukaryota; kingdom Metazoa; phylum Chordata; class Chondrichthyes; order Carcharhiniformes; family Scyliorhinidae; genus Scyliorhinus; species Scyliorhinus canicula. The sequence goes on from NC_052148.1 coordinate 195,067,834, forward strand.
TGTTTCTTCGGAAATCTCCTCAGAATCCTCTTCTAGAACCGCACCGTTTGCCTGATCTGGCCACAGCAATACCTCGTCCTTGGAAACTTCTTCTGCAACCACAACGGTTGCCTATTCAGGCCACAGTGGATCTCCAAGGATGTCAAGACACCGAGTTGACTGAGGTCATTGACTCAGACTCCAAGATGGAGATACAGGAAGTCTTCGACGGGGAACTCTCGGATCCACTGTCTTGGGAATGGCAGCATCAGGTAATTTGTGTCGGAAGCGCCATTCATCTTTGAGATACGTGACGCCCAGCCAGATGACAAAAGGGTCCAGGCCCCCGTTCGACATGGTCTTCGGAAGATTCTTTGGACTTTGGGGTGAGGGATGTTATAGCGGATCCTACGGGGTAGGGATGAGGAACTAACCCATGGTTCCTGTAGAGTATGAGCTCACTCAATAAGTGGGCAGGGAACCCTTCACAATATTTGCCTTAGATAGATAGAGAAATACAGCACAGAACAGGTCCTTCGGCCCACGATGTTGCGCCGAACTTTTGTCCTAGGTTAATCGTAGAATTTTGGACAATTTTTCATGGCCAATCCACCTAACCTGCACATCTTTGGACTGTGGGAGGAAACCGGAGTACCCGGAGGAAACCCACGCAGTCATGGGGAGGATGTGCAGAATCCACACAGACAGTGACCCAAGTCGAAATCGAACTTGGGACCCTGGAGCTGTAAAGCAATTGTGCTATCCACAATGCTACCGTGCTGCCCTTAAGAAGAAGTTAATCTATACTCCATTATTCTACCCTAATCCATGTACCTATCCAACAGCCGCTTGAAGGTCCCTAACGTTTCCGACTCAACTACTTCCACAGGCAGTGTATTCCATGCCCCCACTACTCTCTGGGTAAAGAACCTCCCTCTGACATCCCCTCTATATCTTCCACCATTTATCTTAAATTTATGTCCCCTTGTAATGGTTTGTTCCTCCCAGGGAAAAAGTCTCTGACTGTCTACTCTATCTATTCCCCTGATTATCTTATAATCCTCTATCAAGTCGCCCCTCATCCTTCTCCGTTCTAATGAGAAAAGGCCGAGCACCCTCAGCCTTTCCTCGTATGACCTACTCTCCATTCCAGGCAACATCCTGGTAAATCAACTTTGCACCTTTTCCAAAGCTTCCGCATCCTTCCTAAAATGAGGCGACCAGAATTGCACACAGTACTCCAAATGTGGCCTGACCAAGGTTTTGTACAGCTGCATCATCACCTCACGGCTCTTAAATTCAATCCCTCTGCTAATGAACGCTAGCACACCATAGGCCTTCTTCACAGCTCTATCCACTTGAGTGGCAACTTTAAAAGACCTATGAACATAGACCCCAATATCTCTCTGCTCCTCCACATTGCCAAGAACCCTACCGTTAACCCTGTATTCCGCATTCATATTTGTCCTTCCAAAATGGACAACCTCACACTTGTCAGGGTTAAACTCCATCTGCCACTTCTCAGCCCAGCTCTGCATTCTATCTATGTCTCTTTGAAGCCGACAACAGCCCTCCTCACTATCCACAACTCCACCAATCTTCGTATCATCTGCAAATTTACTGACCCACCCTTCAACTCCCTCATCCAAGTCGCTAATGAAAATCACAAACAGCAGAGGACCCAGAACTGATCCCTGCGGTACACCACTGGTAACTGGGCTCCAGGCTGAATATTTGCCATCCACCACCACTCTCTGTCTTCTATCGGTTAGCCAGTTTGTTATCCAACTGGCCAAATTTCCCACTATCGAAATGAAATGAAAATGAAAATGAAAATCGCTTATTGTCACGAGTAGGCTTCAATGAAGTTACTGTGAAAAGCCCCTAGTCGCCACAATACGGCACCTGTCCGGGGAGGCTGGTACGGGAATCGAACCGTGCTGCTGGCCTGCTTGGTCTGCTTTAAAAGCCAGCAATTTAGCCTGGTGAGCTATCCCATGCCTCCTTACTTTCTGCACAAGCCTACAATGGGGAACCTTATCAAATGCCTTACTAAAATCCATGTACACTCCATCCACTGCTTTACCTTCACCCACATGCTTGGTCACCTCCTCAAAGAAGTCAATAAGACTTGTAAGGCAAGACCTACCCCTCACAAATCCGTGCTGACTATCCCTAATCAAGCAGTGCCTTTCCAGATGCTCAGAAATCCTATCCCTCAGTACCCTTTCCATTACTTTGCCGACCACCGAAGTAAGACTGACTGGCCTGTAATTCCCAGGGTTATCCCTATTCCCTTTTTTGAACAGGGGCACGACATTCGCCACTCTCCAATTCTCTGGTACCATCCCTGTTGACAGCGAGGACGAAAAGATCATTGCCAACGGCTCTGCAATTTCATTTCTTGCTTCCCATAGAATCCTTGGATATATCCCGTCAGGCACGGGGGACTTGTCTATCCTCAAGTTTTTCAAAATGCGCAACACATCTTCCTTCCTGACAAGTATCTCCTTGAGCTTATCAGTCTGTTTCACACTGTTCTCTCCAACAATATGGCCCTTCTCGTTTGTAAATACTGAAGAAAAACACTTGTTCAAGACCTCTCCTATCTCTTCAGACTCAATACACATACCCCCGCTACTGTCCTTGATCGGACCTACCCTCGCTCTAGTCATTCTCATATTTCTCACATATGTGTAAAAGGCCTTGGGGCTTTCCTTGATCCTACCTGCCAAAGATTTTTCATGCCCTCTCTTAGCTCTCCTAATCCCTTTCTTCAGTTCCCTCCTAGCTATCTTGTATCCCTCCAGCACCCTGTCTGAACCTTGTTTCTTCAGCCTTACATAAGTCTCCTTCTTCCTCTTAACAAGACATTCAACCTCTCTTGTCAATCATGGTTCCCTCACTCGACCATCTCTTCCCTGCCTGACAGGGACATACATATCAAAGACACGCAGTACCTGTTCCTTGAACAAGTTCCACATTTCACTTGTGTCCTTCCCTGACAGCCTATGTTCCCAACTTCTGCACTTCAATTCTTGTCTGACAGCATTGTATTTACCCTTCCCCCAAATATAAACCTTGCCCTGTTGCACGCACCTATCCCTCTCCGTAGCTAAAGTGAAAGTCACAGAATTGTGGTCACTACCTCCAAAATGCTCCCCCACTAACAAATCTATCACCTGCCCTGGTTCATTACCAAGTACTAAATCCAATATGGCCTCCCCTCTGGTCGGACAATCTACATACTGTGTCAGAAAAGCTTCCTGGACACACTGCACAAACACTACCCCATCCAAACTATTTGATCTAAAGAGTTTCCACTCAATGTTTGGGAAGTTGAAGTCACCCATGACTACTACCCTGTGACTTCTGGACCTTTCCAAAACCTGTTTCCCAATCTGTTCCTCCACCTCTCTGCTGCTATTGGGGGCCTATAGAAAACTCCCAACAAGGTGACTGCTCCTTTCCTATTTTTGACTTCAACCCATATTACCTCAGTAGGCAGATCCCCCTCGAACTGCCTTTCTGCAGCTGTTATACTGTCTCTAATTAACAATGCCACCCCCCCCCCCCCCCACCTCTTTTACCATCCTCCCTAATCTTGTTGAAACATCTATAACCAGGGACCTCCAACAACCATTTCTGCCCCTCTTCTATCCAAGTTTCTGTGATGGCCGCCACATCGTAGTCCCAAGTACCGATCCATGTCTTAAGTTCACCCACCTTATTCCTGATGCTTCTTGCATTAAAGTATACACACTTCAACCCATCTCCTTGCCTGCAAGTACTCTCCTTTGTCAGTGTTACCTTCCCCACTGCATCACTACGTGCTTTGGCGTCCTGAATATCGGCTTCCTTAGTTGCTGGACTACAGATCCGGTTCCCATTCCCCTGCCAAATTAGTTTAAACCCTCCCGAAGAGTACTAGAAAACCTCCCCCCCAGGATATTGGTGCCCGTCTGGTTCAGATGCAACCCATCCTGCTTGTACAGGTCCCACCTTCCCCAGAATACGCTCCAATTATCCAAATACCTGAAGCCCTCCCTCCTACACCATTCCTGCAGCCACGTGTTCAACTGCACTCTCTCCCTATTCCTAGCCTCGCTATCACGTGGCACCGGCAACAAACCAGAGATGACAACTCTGTCTGTCCTGGCCTTTACCTTCCAGCCTAACTCCCTAAACTTGTTTATTACCTCCACACCCTTTTTCCTACCTACGTCGTTGGTACCAATGTGCACCACGACTTCTGGCTGCTCACCCTCCCCCTTCAGGATCCTGAAGACACGATCCGAGACATCCCTGGCCCTGGCACCCGGGAGGCAACAGACCTTTCGGGAGTCTCGCTCGCGACCACAGAATCTCCTATCTATTCCCCTAACCATTGAATCTCCTATTACTATTGCTTTTCTATGCTCCACCCTTCCCTTCTGAGCCCCAGAGCCAGACTCAGTGCCAGAGACCTGGCTGCTGGGGCCTTCCCCCGGTAGGTCGTCCCCCCCAACAGCATCCAAAATGGTATACTTGTTTTGAAGGGGAACGGCCACGAAGGATCCCTGCACTGTCTGCCTGTTAGTTTTCTTTCCCCTGACTGTAACCCAGCTACTCTTGTCCAGTACCTTTGGTGTGGCTACCTCCCTGTAACTCTTCTCGATAACCCCCTCTGCCTCCCGGATGAGCCGAAGTTCATCCAGCTCCAGCTCCAGTACCTTAACACGGTCTCTGAGGAGCTGGAGTTAGGTGCACTTCCCGCAGGTATAGTCAGCGGGGACACCAGTGGTTTCCCTCACCACCCACATCCTACAGGAGGAGCATGCAACTGCCCTCGCCTCAATCCCCTCTTACTTTACAGAATTAACTGCCCCGTGGACCAACTGGACCTCCGCCCTCCGACTCTGCTTCCAGTCAGCTGTACTCTAAACTCCTGGCTCCCTTCACGCTCTTTGATAAATATAGGAAATGAAATGTAAGGAGCACCTTACTCCCTCCTCACCTAACTCCCTCAGTCACCAAACTCTCACTATAGCACTCAAATGCCACAAGCTCAGCACTCCATTGTATGCCTTGTATAAATAGAGTTAGCTAATAAGGCACCAATGAGAGAAGACCCAGTAGGGATCTACTGGAGCTGTACATAATAGTTTGTAAAATAAAGTAAGTTTTTATTTCATCCAAACTCAGTGTGGCTTTTTGTTACCCTTACAAAATGGGGATTGTAAGGAATTCTGTCCCAAATCTTGCTATTGGGCTGCCATTTGAGCAAATGGCCCGGTAGTGAGGTCAGGCAGCTGGCCACCAGCCTCCCCGCAACGCAAACCCTGTCTCCCCAACAAGTAGGGACACTGTTACTCCCCACCACATGAATAGTTGGGTCACCCAGCCCCATCCCCCAAAAAACGCACGCATGACCGTAATACGGTGACTCAACCCCCCCACCGACCCCTGCCACCAGAGATCCCCACTTGAGACCCCCATCAGGCCTCCCCACCAGAGACCCCCATTAGGCCCCCACCGTAGACCTTCATCAGAGACTCCCACCAGAAACTCCGATCTGACCCCCCCCCCCCCCCCCCCCCCCCCACCGAAGACCTCCACCAGATGCCAGTTTTCAGAGGCTAGATTCACAGTATAAAGGTGAGCCAGCTACATTGCAGACTTTGTTTGCACTGAGTGCTGAATTTGGGTGCATTTGAGTGCTATAGTGAGAGTTTGGTGACTGAGGAAGTTAGGTGAGGAGGGAGTAAGGTGCTCCTTTCATTTCATTTCCTACATTTCCTCAAAGAGCGGGAAGGGAACCGGGAGTTTACAAAGAGTGCAGGTGACTGGGAGCAGAGTCGGAGGGTGGAGGTCCAGTTGGTCCAGAGTGCAACTGTATTCTGTAAGGTAAGAGGGGATGGAGGCTAGGGCAGTTGCATGCTCCTCCTGTAGGATGTGGGTGGTGAGGGATACCACCGGTGTCCCCGCTGACTATACCTGCGGGAAGTGCACCCAACTCCAGCTCCTCAAAGACCGTGTTAAGGTACTGGAGCTGGAGCTGGATGAACTTCGGATCATCTGGAGGCAGAGGGGGTAATAGACAAGAGTTACAGGGAGGTAGCCACACCCAAGGTACAGGACAAGAATAGCTGGGTTACAGTCGGGGGAAGAAAACGAAATGGCAGATAGTGCAGGGATCCCTCGTGGCCGTTCCCCTTCAAAACAAGCATACCATTTTGGATGCTGTTGGGGGTGATGACCTACCGGCGGAAGACCCTAGCGGCCAGGTCTCTCGCACTGAGTCTGGCTCTGGGGCTCAGAAGGGAAGGGGGGAGAATAGAAAAGCAATAGTGATAGGAGACTCAATGGTTAGGTGAATAGATAGGAGATTCTTTGGTCGCGAGCGAGACTCCCGGAAGGTATGTTGCCTCCCGGGTGCCAGGGTGAGGGATGTCTCGGATCATGTCTTCAGGATCCTTAAGGGGAAGGGTGAGCAGCCAGAAATCGTGGTGCACATTGGTACCAACGACGTAGGTAGGAAAAGGGGTGTGGATGTAATAAACGAGTTTAGGGAGTTAGGTTGGAAGTTAAAAGCCAAGACAGAGTTGTCATTTCTGGTTTGTTGCCAGTGCCACGGGATAGCGAGGCTAGGAATAGAGAGAGAGTATAGTTGAACACGTGGCTGCAGGAATGGTGCAGGAGGGGGGGCTTCAGGTATTTGGATAATTGGAGCGCATTCTGGGGAAGGTGGGCCCTGTACATGCAGGACGGGTTGCATCCGAACCAGTGGGGCAACAATATCCTGGGAGGAAGGTTTTCTCGTACTCTTCGGGAGGGTTTAAACTAATTTGGCTGGGGAATGGGAACCGGATTTGTAGTCCAGCAACTAAGGTAGCCAATGTTCAGGATGTCAAAACGTGTAGTGAGGCAGTGGGGAAGGTAACGCTGACAAAGGAGAGTACTTGCAGGCACGGAGATGGGTTGAAGTGTGTATACTTCAACGCAAGAAGCATCAGGAATAAGGTGGGTGAACTTAAGGCATGGATCGGTGCTTGGGACTACGATGTGGTGGCCATCACGGAAACTTGGACAGAAGAGGGGCAGAAATGGTTGCTGGGGGTTCCTGGTTATAGATGTTCCAATGAGAATAGGGAGGGTGGTAAAAGAGGTCGGGGGGGGGGGGGGGGGGGGGGAGGGGAGTTGCATTGTTAATTAGAGATAGTATAACAGCTGCAGAAAGGCAGTTCGAGGAGGATCTGCCTACTGAGGTAGTATGGGTTGAAGTCAGAAATAGGAAAGGAGCAGTCACCTTGTTGGGAGTTTTCTATCGACCCCCAATAGCATCAGTGATGTGGAGGAACAGATTGGGAAACAGATTTTGGAAAGGTGCCGAAGTCACAGGGTAGTAGCCATGGGTGGCTTCAACTTCCCAAACATTTAGTGGAAACTCTTTAGATCAAATAGTTTGGATGGGGTGGTGTTTGTGCAGTTTGTCCAGGAAGCTTTTCTAACACAGTATGTAGATTGTCCGACCAGAGGGGAGGCCATATTGGATTTGGTACTTGGTAATGAACCAGGGCAAGGGATAGATTTGTTGGTGGGGGAGAATTTTGGAGGTAGTGACCACATATGCCTTTTACACATATGTGAGAAATATGAGAATTACTTCAGCGAGGGTAGGTCCGATCAAGGACAGTAGCGGGAGATTGTGTATTGAGTCTGAAGAGATAGGTGAGGTCTTGAATGAGTACTTTTCTTCAGTATTTACGAATGAGAGGGGCCATATTGTTGGAGAGGACAGTGTGAAACAGACTGGTCAGCTCGAGGAGATACTTGTTAGGAAGGAAGATGTGTTGGGTATTTTGAAAAACGTGAGGATAGACAAGTCCCCCGGGCCTGACGGGATATATCCAAGGATTCTATGGGAAGCAAGAGATGAAATTGCAGAGCCATTGGCAATGATCATTTTGTCCTCACTGTCAACAGGGGTGGTACCAGAGGATTGGAGAGTGGTGAATGTCGTGCCCCTGTTCAAAAAAGGAAATAGGCATAATCCTGGGAATTACAGGTCAGTTAGTCTTACTTCGGTGGTAGGCAAAGTAATGGAAAGGGTACTAAGGAATAGGATTTATGAGCATCTGGAAAGGCAATGCTTGATGAGGGAGAGTCAGCACGGATTTGTGAGGGGTAGGTCTTGCCTCACAAGTCTTATTGAATTCTTTGAGGAGGTGACCAAGCACGTGGATGAAGGTAAAGCAGTGGATATAGTGTACATGGATTATAGTAAGGCATTTGATAAGGTTCCCCATGGTAGGCTTATGCAGAAAGTAAGGAGGCATGGGATAGTGGGAAATTTGGCCAGTTGGATAACAAACTGGATAACCGATAGAATACAGAGAGTGGTGGTGGATGGCAAATATTCAGCCTGGAGCCCAGTTATCAGTGGCGTAACGCAGGGGTCAGTTCTGGGTCCTCTGCTATTTGTGATTTTCATTAATGAATTGGATGAGGGAGTTGAAGGGTGGGTCAGTAAATTTGCAGACGAAACGAAGATTGGTGGAGTTGTGGATAGTGAAGAGGGCTGTTGTCGGCTGAAAAGAGACATAGATAGGATGCAAAGCTGGGCTGAGAAGATGGAGTTTAACCCTGAACAGTGTGAGGTTGTCCATTTTGGAAGGACAAATATGAATACGGAATATAGGGTTAACGATAGGGTTCTTGGTAATGTGGAGGAACAGAGAGATTTTGGGGTCTATGTTCATAGATCTTTTAAAGTTGCCACTCAAGTGGATAGAGCTGTGAAGAAGGCCTATGGTGTGCTACTGTTCATTAGCAGAGGGATTGAATTTAAGAGCCATGAGGTGATGATGCAGCTGTACAAAACCTTGGTACGGCCACATTTGGAGTACTGTGTGCAGTTCTGGTCACCTCATTTTAGGAAGGATGTGGAAGCTTTGGAAAAGGTGCAAAGGAGATTTACCAGGATGTTGCCTGGAATGGAGAGTAGGTTTTACGAGGAAAAGTTGAGGGTGTTGGGCCTTTTTTCATTAGAACGGAGAAGAATGAGGGGCGACTTGATAGAGGTTTATAAGATGATCAGGGGAATAGATGGAGTAGACAGTCAGAGACTTTTTGCCCCTGGTGGAACAAACCATTACAAGGGGACATGAATTTAAGGTGAATGGTGGAAGATATAGGGGGGCTGTCAGAGGTAGGTTCTTTACCCAGAGAGTAGTGGGGACATGGAATGCACTGCCTGGGGAAGTAGTTGAATCGGAAACATTAGGGACCTTCAAGCGGCTATTGGATAGGTACATGGATTACGGTAGAATGATGGGGTTTAGATTAATTTGTTCTTAATCTGGGACAAAAGTTCGGCACAACATCGTGGGCTGAAGGACCTGTTCTGTGCTGTGTTTTTCTGTGTTCTATGTTCTATAACAGGAACCCCCTGGTATATGAATTTTTACAATTCATATAAATGACTTGGATGGAGGTTGCTATATTTGCTGATGACACAAAAGGTAGGGACGTAAGTTGTGCAGAGAATGGAAGGAGGCTACTAAGTAATATAGATTAAGTGAGTGGTCAAAATCTGGCAAATGGGGTATAACGTAGGAAAAAGTGAAAGAGTCCGTCTTGGTAGGAAGAATAAAATGAAGCTTATTATCTAAATGGTGAGAGATTGCAGAGCTCTAAGATGCAGAGGGATCTGGGTGTCCAAGAAAAGGTTAGTCTGCAGATACAGCAAATAATTAGGGAAGCTACTAGAAGATTTGTGTTTATTGTGAGAGGAACTGTTTACAATTAATGCTGTGGGGAGGTTACCATTCAATTGTACAGGGTATTTGTGAGACCGCAGTCGAGATTCTCCGACCCTGCGCCAGGTCAGAGATTCCCCGGGGGAGGTGCGAATCCCACCCCGCTGCCCCGACGCCGGTTGCCCTATTCTCCGGTGCCGTTTTTCGGGGGCCGGCAGGATTCCCGCCATGCCGGTTGGGGGCTGTTGACAGCGGCCCCTCCGGCGATACTCCGGGCCCAGATGGGCCGAGTGGCCATCAAGTTTTGCCCAGTCCCGACGGCGTGAATTACTCACCTCACACACGGTGGGACCTGACAGGTAAGTGTGCGAGGGCCGTCCTGGGGGGAGGGCGGGGGGGGTGATCAGACCGGGGGGGGGGGGGGGGGGGGGGGGGGGGGGGGGGGGGCTCCATGGTGGCCTGGCCCGCGATAGGGGCCGACCAACCTGCGGGCGGGCTGGTTCCGTGGCGGCCTTCTTTCCTCCACACCGGGCCCCTGTAGGGCTCCTTCATATTGCCTGGGGGCCGGCCTGGAGAAGGGAGCCCTCTCACATGTGTGGAAATATGCCGGCTGTTCTGCGCTTGCACGGAAATACGCCAGCCTGCCCGCACATGTGTAAGATCACGCCGGCTATTCCGCGCATGCGCGCGCTCGCAGTTGCCCTTCAGCACCGGCTGGAGCTGCGGGACTACTCGGGAGTCAACTTAGCCCCGAGAAAGTGGAGAATTCCTCACTTATGGGGGCCGTTGATGCCGGAGTCGTTGGCGTTGGTTTTCACGCCGCTGTGGAGACATAGCCCCATTATTGCAGGATCCCGCCCCACATCTGGAGAACTGCACTAATACCGGAAATGGGAGGGTTGTCGTAAAAGGGGGCCCAGAGGTTTGCAAGGCTAGCCTTGTATCCACTGGTGTTTAGAAGAGTAAGAGGTGACTTGATTGGAACCTTTAAGATCCTGCGTGGTCTTGACAGAGTGGATGTTAAGAGGATGTTTCCGCTCAAAGGAGAATCTAGAACTCAGGGGTCATGGTTTCAAAATAAGGGGCCATTCATTTAAGATAGACATATGGGAAATTATTTTCTCTGAGTTTTGTGAGACTTTGGAACTCTGAATATTTATAAGGCAGAGCTGGATAGATTCATGGTACGCCAGGTTATCGTTGTAGGCAGGAATGTGGAGGTTACAATCACATCATCATAACGAATAGTGGAGCAGGCTTGCGGGGCTGAGTGGGCTACTCCTGCTCCTAATTCATTTGTTCGTTTGTACGTTTTTAAACAATTGCTTTTTTTTTCTTGCAACAAGCTTGGCCTTCACGTGATATGGTGCCAATTCGGAACCAGGGTTGTCCATGGTGTTTTCAGAAACGGGTTTCTCTGACTTTTTTACTGAAGCTTTTTAAACAAGTCCTTGCTCAGAACTGAATTTTTTGCTCACTGCTGCTAGGTTCTCCGACTCTAACTTGTGGACCTTCACAATGAACCTCCATGATATCTTGTGGAGTCCTCAGGTGCACAGTGAAGCTTTGTTTCTTCTGCCTTTCTGCTTCCAATTCTGTAATGGAGCTTCTTTGCAGCTACCTCCCTCTTATCTGGGGCTGGTTTAGCACAGGGCTAAATCGCTGGCTTTGAAAGCAGACCCAGGCAGGCCAGCAGCACGGTTCAATTCCCGTACCAGCCTCCCCGAACAGGTGCCGGACTGTGGCGACTGGGGGCTTTTCACAGTAACTTCATTTGAAGCCTACTTGTGACAATAAGCGATTTCATTCATTCATTCTGTGTCTTCACTTCAGGTGCATTCAGTCAGGTTGGAATGCTGCTCCACCTTATACTGCAAATCCAGCACCTTTAAATACCATTCATACATCGCCATGCAAAAATATTTAAAGGGGCTGTGCATTTAAACAAATTGCCCACACGAACCCCCAGCTCCAAAATTAGAGGGCATATTGCCCAAGGCTCAGAGCCATTTGAGGTCATACTGCAAGGCCATCTGCAGCCACCCCACTGAAAATCAGGCAATGAGGGAATGTACAATGGGGAATAATTGAATTTTGTATGTAATATGAGAAGTGTTGGACAAAGTTATTATGGAAAATGCTTTTAGGATGTCTTTTACTTCAGCATTTTGGGTGAGAGAGCTTATCAAATGCGTTTGGGAAATCCGAAGTCACTGGGGCGGATTTTCCGTCTCGCGACGCCTGAAGCGTGTTTTGCGAACAGAGAATCCAGAATTGGGCAAAAAGGGTGCTAATCTCGTTTGGATGCTTTGGTCCCCCGCTAGGAAGTGGTGCAGGTATTTACAAACGTGGGCTGAAACGGTGGGTCTCACGATGGACTAAGGGGATAACTCTTCAAGGGAATTTTAAAACCTGGTTCAACAAATATACATATATAGATACATATATACACAAAAACAGCAAGCATTGTGTGTACAAATAGTCCAAATCTACCAATTGGGTCGGTCAGGTTCTCTTCTGACTCTGGTTGATCTTCTCAAAGTTTGACCTTGCTGCTCAGAACTTGTAGATTTAATGTTCTCCATGATATTCTCATGCCTAGGAACTGCTGAACTATCTGACACTGCAGCTTGCGTTGATTCTGATGTAGATTCGTCATCCATCACGTCGTTGTAAATTCTTCTCTGATTTTCTTTTTTATAAAGTATTTTTATTAAGGTTTTGCAGAATTTTTCATAATAAAACAGTAGTAACCATGATAACAAAACAAACTAGAGTGAATATTAACATAGAGCAAAAAGAGAATATACAATAACAATTAAATAGACATTACCCCACGTGACCCAGTCTTCCCACACCACCCCAATGAAGCACTCACCCGCACCTCCCCCCCACGGATTGCTGCTGCTGCTGACATTTTAATTTTCCCCGAGAAAGCCGACGAACGGCTGCCACCTCCGAGAGAACCCTAGCGTAGACCCTCTTAAGGCAAACTTTATTTTCTCGAGGCTGAGAAACCCAGCCATGTCGGTAACCCAAGTCTCTACACTCGGGGGGCTTCGAGTCCCTCCACATTAATAAAATCCATCTCCGGGCTACTGGGGAGGCAAAGGCCAAGACGTCAGCCTCTTTCGCCCCCTGAACTCCCGGGTCTTCTGACACTCCAAAGATTGCTATCTCTGGACTCGGCACCACCTGTGTGTTAAGCACCTTGGACATTGCCCTCGCGAACCCTTGCCAGAACTCTCTAAGCTCCGGGCATGCCCAAAACATGTGGACATGGTTTGCAGGGCTGCCCTTGCACCTCATACAACTGTCTTCCACCCCAAAAAACTTGCTCATTCTTGCTGCCGTCATGTGTGCCCGATGGATCACCTTAAATTGAATTAGACTGAGCCGGCCACATGATGAGGAGGAATTAACCCTGCCCAGGACCTCTGCCCACAGACCCGCTTCCAACTCCTCACCTAGCTCCTCCTCCCACTTGCCCTTGAGCTCTTCCACCAGGGTTTCCTCCACCTCCTGTAGTTCCCGGTAGATATCCGACACCTCCCCTCCCCCACCCAGGTGCCGGAGACCACCCTGTCCTGTATCCTCAGTGGCATCGGAAAGGCCACTACCTGTTTTTTCAGGAAGGCTCATACTTGCAGATATTTAAAGGCGTTTCCTGGCAGCAGATTAAATTTGTCCTCTAGCGCCTTCAAACTGGGAAAGCTTCCATCTATGACCAGATCTCCCATCCTTCTGATGCCTACCCTCTGCCAGCTCTGGAACCCACCATCCGCCCTACCCAGGACAAACCTGTGGTTGTTGCATATCGGGGTCCAGACCGACGCTCCCTCCACCCTCTTGTACCTCTTCCACTGACCCCAGATCCACAGTGTCGCCACCACCACCGGACTTGTGGAGTAATGGGACGGCGAGAACGGCAAAGGAGCCGTTATCAAAGCTCCCAGACTAGTACCTTTACATGACGCCGCCTCCAGCTCCTCCCACACTGCCCCCTTCCCCATCACCCACTTCCTAATCATAGCTATATTGGCCGCCCAGTAGTAGTTGCGAAAGTTCGGAAGCTCTGAAGGGGTGGAAGGAATGAGGGAGAGGGAAGGAGTGAGTGGTTCAGGGGAAGGTGGATTCTGTGTGAGGTGCGGGGGGTTTGAAGTGGGGCGGGGGGGAAGAAGTAGGCCAGGCCAGTTGGTAAATCGAGGGATGGTGAGTGTGCAGTGGCCCTGGATCACATGTTGGGTGCTCTGCCCTGTCAACTCAGGCTCCACGCCCAGATCCACCGGGACACCAATCTCACCCTCCACATCAGGTGAAGCTTGGCTTCTTTCTTCTCCTCCAGCATGTCGCCCCACTACTGCACCATGTTATGAAGGATGCAGCAGACCACAGCAATGTTCAAGACCCTCTGGGGACTATATTGGAACATTTCACGAGAGCGGACCAAGCATCTGAAGCACATCTTGAGCACGCTGATGCACCGCTTGATGATGCTCCTGGATGCTGCATGAGCATCGTTAGAACGGTTCACTGCCTCAGTTTGAAGCCTCCGCACAGGCGTCATTAGCTATGCCTTCAGCGGGTAAACCTTGTAGCCAATCCTTCACCTGAGGGAGCGGCTCAAAGGTGCTGGGAACTGACGATTGTGCCAGGATGTATGTGTCATGCACGCTGCCTGGATATCTGACTCAGGCGTGCATGACCTGCAGCTGGTGATTACATACCAACTGCACATTCATGGAGTGGAAGCCCTTCCTATAGATGAAGGGCACCTCTTGTCGAATCGGTGGTCGGAGGCGACATCCATGCCTCAATCACCTCCTCGATCTGGGGTGATGGAACCATCAATTCACCAGACACGTGTTTCCGATATGAATATAGGCTTTAATCTACTTACTACAGAGCCAGCTTGTTACCCGTTGATGAACACTCAGTGAACTGCAGGCTGACTCTGGACAAGGGTATTTATACAGCAGCACAAGGGGGAGGAGTTGTGGGCGGAGCCAAGGGTGGAGCCCTGTACAAGCTCCTGAGCATTCCCAGAGCTACTCCCCCTAGTGGTAGGGTAACGCGATTGCGCTTACAAAGATACAGTGTGAATTACCATGTTACATTCACCCCCTGCAAAAAAAAATCAAGTCCGGCGGGGGTGGTGGTCTACAAAGTCAGTCTGTTCGGTGGTCGAACTGTCCGCTGTGATCTGCGGAGCACCGGGGTTGCAGCCTCTTGCGGTGGCTGGATGGGTGTTGTGTGCTGGGGTACGATGGCAGACTCCAGGGAGGGTTGTATCCGAGCTTCATACTCTCCTGGTTCGACCGGGCACTGGGGGCGCTGGGTGCTGGCCGGCGCGGGTGCGCGGAACTGGTGGGGCGAGCTCGTGGGCTCGGGAGCGCGAGGGGGCGGCAGCATGGGGTGTAGGGTGAGAGGACCTTCTGTGGGGGTAGAGGGGGCACTGGATCCGGCGGGTGCCAGATCCCGGAGGGATACAGTGTCCTGATGGCCGCCAGGGAACTCGACGAATGCGGACTGGGGGTTGGAGTGGAGCAGGCGCATGTTCTCAACAAGGGGGTCGGTTTTGTGCCCCCTGACGTGTTTCCTCAGAAGTACGGGGCCCGGTGTCTTCAGCCATGCCGGAAGTGAGACCCCTGTGGTAGTGTCCCTGGAAAAAATGAAGAGCCTCTCGTGAGGGGTCTGATTGGTCCCTGTGCACAAAAGGGACCTAATAGTGTGGAGCGCGTCTGGGAGGACTTCCTGCCACTGGGAGACTTGGAGCTTTCTAGGCCGGAGGGTCAGTAGGACGGTCTTCCAGACCGTCGCGTTCTCCCTCTCCACCTGCCCGTTCCCCCTGGGGTTGTAGCTGGTAGTCCTGCTCGAGGCAATGCCCTTGTCGAGCAGGTACTGACGCAGCTCGGCGCTCATGAAGGACGAACCCTGGTCGCTGTGTACGTAGCTGGGGAAACCAAACAGGGTGAAGATGCTATGCAGGGCCCTAATGACTGTGTGGGAGGTCATGTCGGACCACGGGATAGCAAATGGGAAACGGGAGAACTCATCTACGACTTTTAGAAAGTAAACGTTCTTGTTAGTTGAGGGGAGTGGCCCTTTGAAATCGATCGCAAGGCGTTCAAAGGGCCTAGAAGCCTTGACCAGATGGGCCGTGTCTGGTCTATAGAAGTGCGGTTTGCACTCCGCACAGATCGGGCAGTCCCTGGTGACCGCTTTTACCTCCTCGTTGGAGAAAGGCAGGTTTTGGGCTCTGATGTAGTGGGCGAGCCGGGTGACCCCCGGGTGGCAGTGGTCATTGTGGATGACTTTCAATCGGTTAATCTGCGCGCTGGTGCATGTCCCACGGAATAGGGCATCCGGAGGATCGTTGAGCTTCCCGGGTCGATATTTAATATCGTAATTGTAGGTGGAGAGTTCGATCCTCCACCTCAGAATTTTGTCGTTTTAAATTTTGCCCCTTTGCGAGTTGTCAAACATGAAGGCAACCGATCTTTGGTCGGTGATGAGGGTGAACCTCCTACCTGCGAGGTAGTGCCTCCAGTAACGAATAGCCTCCACAATGGCTTGTGCTTCTTTCTCGACTGAGGATTGTCGGAGTTCTGAAGCGGAGAGGGTACGGGAGAAAAATGCGACTGGTCTCCCTGCCTGATTCAGAGTGGCTGCAAGAGCGACCGCTGAGGCGTCGCTCTCCACCTGGAAAGGAGTGGATTCATCCACCGCCTGCATGACCGCTTTGGCGATGTCCTCCTTGATGCCGTCGAAGGCCTGGCGTGCCTCGGCTGACAGGGGAAATCGTGTGGCCCTAAAGAGTGGGCGGGCTTTGTCCGCATATTGAGGGACCCACTGGGCGTAGTAGGAGAAGAAGCCCAAGCACCGTTTGAGGGCCTTGGGGCAATGGGGGAGGGGGAGTTCGAAGAGTTTGGGTCCGGGTCGGGGCCCAGGACTCCGTTTTCCACGACATAGCCGAGGGTGGCTAGTCTGGTTGTGCGGAAAACGCATTTCTCCTTGTTATACGTGAGATTCAGTTTCTGTGCCGTCTGGAGAAAATGGTGGAGGTTGACGTCGTGGTCCTGCTGGTCATAGCCGCAGATGGTGACATTATCCAAGTACGGAAACGTGGCCCGCAGCCCGTACTGGTCCACCATTCGGTCCATTGCTTGTTGGAACACCGAGACCCCATTAGTGACGCCGAAAGGGACCCGGAGGAAATGGAAGAGGTGGCCATCGGCCTCGAATGCCGTGTAGTGGCGGTCCTCCGGGCGGATTGGGAGCTGGTGGTATGCAGACTTCAGATCCACCGTGGAAAAGAGAGGTACTGGGCGATCTGGTTTACCACGTCTGCAATCCTGGGGAGGGGATACGCGTCGAGGAGCGTAAATCTATTTATGGTCTGACTTTCGTCGACAACCATGCGGAATTTTTCCCCGGTCTTAACGACCACCACCTGAGCTCTCCAGGGACTAGTGCTGGCCTCTATAATCCCCTCACTGAGAAGCCTACAGACCTCTGCTCTGATAAATACCCTATCCTGCAGGCTGTACCGCCTGCTACGAGTGGCTACGGGTTTACAGTCCTTTGTGAGATTGGTGGGGGCAGGGGCCCGCCGAAGCTGAGAGTGAGGCTCTTAAGGTTACATTGAAAGTCTAGGCCTAATAAGAGTGGCGCGCAGAGGTCGGGCAAAATGTAGAGTTCGAATTTTGAGTAGCTAGCGCCTCGGATTGTGAGTGTCGCGGCGGTGCGTCCCTGGATCTGGACCGAATGGGATCCTGAAGCGAGCGAGATAGTTTGCCGCGCGGGGAAAACGGGGAGCGAACAGTATCTTACCAGGTCTGGATGTATGAAGCTCTCAGTGCTCCCGGAGTCGAAGAGGCATGGCGTGTTGTACCCGTTGATTTGGACCTCTGCCATTGAATTTCGCAGATGCTGCGGGCGTGATTGGTCCAGAGTGACTGCGCTGAGTTGCGGGTACTCGGCGGCTCGATCAGCTGTGCTGGAGTGGCCCCGTGATGACAACCCTCTGAGTTCATAGTCGTACTCTTCCGATGAGTTGTCCGAGTGTGGAGATGCAGGTCGGGCCCGTGGATCGCACGTGGCGGGCGGCGAGGAAGATGGCGTCCAAGATGGCGGCCCCCATGAGTCGCACGTGGCTGGCTGCATGGTGGAGGTTTGCCAAGATGGCGGCCCCCATTGATCGCACGTGGCAGGAGCGGGCCTGCGGGTGTGGGGAGCGATTACTTCGTGCCGCTGGGGAGTTGGAAGCTGGGGCCCTTTTTGCGAGGCACACTCTTGCGTAGTGGCCTTTCCGGCCGCAGCTGCTGCAGGTCGTGTTGCGGGCCGGGCAGTACTGCCGCGGGTGCTGATTCTGGCCACAGAAATGGCAGGCTGGAGCAGTATAGTGGCTGGCTGGAGCAGCGTAGTGGCTGGCTGGGGCAGCATGGTGGTTGGGCGGCCGCGTAGCACAGGCCTGGGGGAGTCGCTGGTCGGGGGCCCATGATTGGGTCGCGGGGTCCGCGGGGAACGAGTTAAGGCTGCGGAAGGAGACTTCCATCGTGGTCACAGCTTCCACAGTTGTTTCTAAGTCTTGGGCCCCCTTTTCCAGCAGTCGTTGACGCACCTATTTAGACCTGAGGCCCGCTACAAAAACATCGCGTACAGAAAGTTCTCTGTGTTCAGCCGCGGTAACCGCTTGATAATTACAGTCATTTGACAAATTATTGAGTTCCCTTAAAAATTCGGCGAGTGATTCTGTAGGCCGCTGGCGGCGAGTCGTGAACACATGGCGTGCGTAAACTTCGTTAATGGGCCTTACACATATCTTATCGAGTACCGCTAGCATTGCGGTATATGAACCAGCCGAGTTTAGTTGCGTAGAGATTCTATGGCTCACCCTCACGTGCAGTAGACTTAACTTCTGTTCCTCTGTTGTTTCGCCTGTGCTCGCTTCTGCCAGGTAGCCCTTAAAGCACCGCAGCCAGTGGGAGAAGATTTCTTTAGCCTCTGCATCCTGCGGGTTGAGTTCCAGGCGTCCAGGCTTGAGGGCTGATTCCATGATCGATCTTTACTGTTCTTAAGTAGATTAAATTGATGGAACCATCAATTCACCAGACACGTGTTTCCGATATCAATATAGGCTTTAATCTACTTACTACAGAGCCAGCCTGTTACCCGTTGATGAACTCTCAGTGAACTGCAGGCTGACTCTGGACAAGGGTATTTATACAGCAGCACAAGGGGGAGGAGTCATGGGCAGAGCCAAGGGTGGAGCCCTGTACAAGCTCCTGAGCATTCCCAGAGCTACTCCCCCCAGTGGTCAGGTAACGCTACTGCGCTTACAAAGATACAGTGTGAATTACCATGTTACATTCACCACATGGGGCATGACAGCAATGATGACAAATCCTGCTGTCCGTGCATATTGTTGGGCCCGGCCCGGGTTTAAAGTCTATTTTCTGATGCGTGGGCACATAGGGCATCCGTAATAGCTCAGGGGCACCTGTGTGCAGCATTTGCGTGATCCCACACAGGGCCCTGCTCGAGCCCTGGAATGGGCCAGAGGCATAAATGTTCAGGACAACTGTCATCGTAACAGCTACCAGAAGCAGATGTCCTCTTCTATACTCCCGTGGTGAAGGTGCGCCACCATCTGGCACAGGTGGTGCATGGTTTCCCCACTAAGCCGGAGTCGGTGGCAGCAGACATAGTCCGGCAGCTCCTCTAAGGACAGGTGCTGACGTGGCCCTAGAGATGGGGTGAATGAGGCAGGTGTGGATTTGCTGGCACCTTAGCTGCTGTGTTATGTACAGTCTGGGTTTAACAAAGAGGTTGTGAAAGGTCGTTGGTCATGTTTCCTGACTGAGATCACGGCGTGGTGGACAGGCTGAAGTCATTATCAGAAAAACTGGCGTGAAAGGGCCACATATTTCTGGCCCTGCAGGGGGCTTGCAGGGACCTGGCATCGATCTAGCAGCTTTTGCTGCAGATATGAGCTCCAGACTGCGGAGTTGGACCCTAAAAATAGACTCCCCGATCGGCTGCCTGCCCGACCCTGACCACCCGCCCAAAAATTGCCCGGCCACCTATAAGGCCCCCCCCCCCCCCCCCCCCACCCTCCGATCGGCCCGCCCCCAACCAGGACGGCCGCGGACTGAGTCTGCATTTGCCACGCTAGTTTCCCGACCGGCAGGCCCACATTAGATCAACGTCATCGGGACTTCGGCCGGTCGGGGGCGGAGGATGGCGGAGCAGGCCACCAGCAATGGCCCAGGTAGGTACTGCGCAGCGTGGCATACTCTCAGAGTACGCGGTTTTTTGGGGCCCAGAGAATTGGGGAACCGGCGGCGGTCCCGATTCCATGCAAGGAAATGGATTCTCCGGCTCGGGGCCGGCCGCGATTCCGTCGTCGGGATGCGGAGAATACAACCCCCTGTTGCCGGTGTCAGGTGGCGGAGAATCCATTCCACTGTGTTCAAAAATGTGGAGTGAGTCTTGAACCAAAACTTCCTGACTCAGACTCAAGGAGGCAATGTTGACAAGCATGTGGTTGATGAGACCATCAATTCATGCGACACGTGGTTCGAAGTGAACAGTGGTTTTAATCGTCTTACAACAGAGCCTGCCTGTGACAAGATGAACTCCAGATGAACTGGCAGGCAGGCTCTCAGCATCAACCTTTATACTTCCGGTTAGGGAGAGGAGCCGTGGGTGGAGCCAAGGGTGGAGCCCAGTACAAACTCCCGTACACTCCCAGTGCATCTCCCCCTAGTGGCAGAGCAGCGCAACTGCTTGTGTACCGAGCTTACAGAGACATAGTACAACATGTGTAATACAGTGTGAATTACGCTACTGTGATTCACCACAGTGGTTACCTTATATATTTGTCCATCTGACCCTTAAACAATAGTAGCTAGTCCAGTAGTTATTAAGAGTCTGGGGGACAGTTTTCCACTCCACTCTAACAACATGTAATTGGAAATTCAGGTCCTGCTGCATAGAAGTTTCTAATACACACCTCATTTGTTAGGACTCCCTACTGGCAGAGCAAAGTGAGAAACTTACCTGTCTTGTTTCAGGGATTATGCAATGTTGTATGCATCTATGGTAGCACAGAGGTTGAAATTTAATTTGCATTATTGCTGTTTTCGTTTTCCCGGTTTTCTTCTGCACGCCAACAATTTTGATCAAACCTTTCATGTCAGTTGTGACAAAACTCCAAACTTATTCGTGTGTGGAACAGACTACGTATTTCACTTCTTTGCAATAAGGCCACTTTCACTCTTATGAGCTGAAAGTTGTCCACTCCACAAATAGATGAGAATACATTGTCCATCGCTGACATTGTGAAAAGCAAAATGGTATTTTTCAATTATCCCCAGCATAAAGCAAAAGAATTTTGAGATAAGGTGTTCGTCCATTGCATAGTGTTACATATGAACTCAAGCATCATGTTTGGATCGAGGAGGCCTCGGGTAAGATAGAAATGGCCAAAGGCTAGTTGAATCGGAAAGGAGTAGGCAGACTCATTAGCTGTAAAGCTGTTTGATCACAGGTTTGAACCTGCAGCAGGAAAGAAAGGAGCCCACAACAACCTTATTTGAACTAACTTAGGAAAAGCAATCATTTTTTAAATCAATGTTAGCAAGGAGCAGATTTACCTAAGGCAGCAGACCTATAGACCCCTGCATGTGAACACATCAGGGAAAATAATCAATTTAAATATAATATTGAAGAAAAATGTAGTAAAAGTTGTGAATAGCTAATTCTGTGAGAAAAATGTATGTGCCATGGAATGCTCATGGAGTAATAAAATGTTAGTATGAGTATTGAGGTTCACATATTTTGCTACTTAAATTGAGATTTTGGTCTTACATCTAAATTATTTATTTATTCTTATTCTTCATACTGTTATGGACAGGAGGGAGTTTAATTTAAACAGCACAGATTTCTCCTCCCACCATCCATCCATAAATAGAAAGGTGTTTTGATTTTGATTTCCCCCTTTAAAAGCAGTGCGTATTTTTGTCAATGTTGGTGTGATCCAGTTTCTATTCATAAACCCACGGCAAACTTGAGATAGGGTAAAGTCAGAAGGGTAACTTATTTTCACACACTCAAGCATGAGAGAAGGGTCATGACTTTACTTCCTTTTACACTCATAAGAGGGGGTAGAACATTCCCAGGACAAAGACCACAGAATAAAGAATTATTGTTACACATGAGTCCAGAATCTAAAAGTCCAATGGTGAATTCTTTCAATGGTGAAGACTAATGCAAGATAATTCACTTTGACAGTAGGAATGATCGCCACAATGGGCAAGGCATATGAAGATAAATTAGTTTTGTAGGTAATAGTCTAGAAGTTCAGAAGTTCCAGTAGAAACAGTATAGATGGAAGCCAGGCATTCACCTGGACCGAGTCCTTGCTAGATGGAAGATGGCAGACGTTTTGCAGCTCCACAAGGCAATATTGCAGGTTCCTCCAGCTAAGAGGTTATGTCACTTGACTCCCATTTCTCACTTTGGCTATGACAAAAGATGTATATTCCTTCTTCTAGATTCTTGAGATTGTTAATGTTTCTACCATTAAGCATTTGAAATGAGGATGGAGTCTGCTTTGTCCTAGCAGACTAGTAGCATTGATTGGCCAGACCTGGCTTAGGAAATGCAGATAGTCTTTGCATAATTCCCTTTAAATTTGGTATCTGCAGCTCTCAGGGTCATTAGTGTATCTTCAGAGATAAAGAGGTGTCAGCTTCGCTGATATTGCCAAAACGTTCCTTTTGTTTGAAAGTCACAGCCAGGTGTAGCTTCGGTCATTTTTACATCTTGGTCCAGATTTTAATATTTTAGAAATTAGCAATGAGAGTAGATAATGAATACGATGTACTGGCCGCATTGTGCTCTAGCTTGGGAACGACGCAGTCATTAGATCACGGGAGAAGCCAAAATCGGGATTCCTGTCGGACGCCGATTGGTTTGCGATCTAACCAGCTGCTACCGTTAGCAAGATTAGGATCCTGCCGTGGCGTGATGAGAAACCAATAATCACCAATTAAAGCTAATCTCCTCAACATTAACAGGAATGACCCCCCATCTGATGGCCTCCCGTGATCTACCCGCCTCCCCAGCAAGTGGTCACGTGGGCGCCAATTAGTGCATCTTTTTAAAAACGTGAAGCTGGCGGAGTAGCTAGTGTGGCGATCCGAGGAAGTGAGAGTATCCATCTTTGAATCCGGCGCAGAGCCCGGAGACACTGGGGTTGCAGCCCCAATGCTCAGATAGGGGGAGGAGGGTGGGGGGGAGACACTGTGGGCAGTTCCTCAGTCGTGGGGGGAGCCCCATTGATGGGTGGGTATTCCAGAACCCGCAAGTCCACCATGCCACCCCCTGGATCATCTGTACCAACAATGCAGGCAGCTCCAGCTACTGCCTATCTGTCCCCCTCACCACTCATAACCCCCACTGACCATGGCAGCACACAGCTAGAGGCTATTACTAATAGGAAAATTGAGGGCAGCACGGTGGCCTAGTAGTTGGCACAACCGCCTCACGGCGCTGAGGTCCCAGGTTCGATCCCGGCTCTGGGTCACTGTCCGTGTGGAGTTTGCACATTCTCCCCGTGTCTGCGTGGGTTTCGCCCCCACAACCCAAAAATGTGCAGAGTAGGTGGATTGGCCACACTAAATTGCCCCTTAATTAGAAAAAATAATTGGCTAATCTAAATTTATAAAAAAAAACTAATAGGAAAATTGGCAATCGTGGTAACGTGAGCACTTCACAACTCCCAAGAGCCTTCGTAACCTACTCCTGGGCCTGGCGAAGCTAACCATGAACAGGCCCAGGCAGCGGGTGATCGAGGGGTCGTCCAGCCCAACTGTCTGCCCTGCTTCTGTGGTTTAATTTGTGGCCGGGTATCCCTGAAGAGGAAGCTGCCCATTGGCACCATTACAGCTTTCTGTGCTCGGTGGGCACCGCGGGGTCTGGGATGTTTTATACACCCTTTTAATCACATTTTGTTTTGAGTTTTTAAGCTTCCGCTGAACTTTGTTTTAGTTTGTTTGGGCAGTGCCCCTTTTGCTTTATCCCTCATTTTCTTTACTTTTGTTTACTAGGGTTGAAAGTTTTCGCTCCTTTGTCCCCTTTGCTGCCTTCTCAGGCTGGGAACTATCGCCGCCTAGCGGTTTCTTGGTTGATGGCTATTGCGACTTTTGCTTCCGGGGCTTGGAGGATAATCCAGAGGGTGCGGGATGACCTGCTGCCAGCGTTGGGGATAGTCTACTTGGACCACGCTGATCGATGGTGACATTGGAGGCTTTCTCCTACAGATTACTGGCGATGTGTCCTTATGGACTGCTCATGACCTTCCTGAGTGTGAGCCAATCTGCTGAGGTGGCCTGTTTGGACTGTGTGGCCAGATGAGGGCGCAGGAGGCATGTTTCTTTTTCAGATTGCTGGCAATGTGCTCTGACGGACTGCTGCAGACCTTCCTGTATGGGTGTGGTACATCACCTAATTGTTGCATTGTATAAGGTTCAGTCCCATCCTCTTTTATCCTTTTGTATGCTTGCTTAATGTAAGTATGCAACATTGTTGCCTGGCACTTGTTTTTTGTAAAAAGAAATTGTTATTAAACTAAAATATGCCCAAGTGCATTCCCATAGGTAAATTGCCATATTGCAGGTGAGAGTTATTGCCTTGCATCCCAACCAGACCCTGAGGCCTGGACACTCTCCCTGAACACTGCTAACACCACAGAGGCAGAAGGCAACATCCAAACACCCAATGGCTGGGCCTCAGCACTGGGGACATCCCCGCAACCAGAGGGTGGGTGTGTGACCGGGGAGGGAACCAGCGTCTGGTCCAGGTATCGTTACCAGGGGGTGTCTGAGGTACAGGGTCTGGGGTCCAATGCCTGTGGGTGCCTGCTGTAGCTGGATGTGTGTGTACAGGGTGTGTTGGACGGCGCACTGAGGGATGGCAGGGGATGTGAGGCGGGTAGAGCCATGGGGGGACCGGAGGGTATCTGGCTGGAAGCCATCGCTGATCGACTGTGCCTCATTTGTCAATCCCTTACAGCGATTGCACGGAATGGATTATTTCTTTGGCCTCGCGGAAGCTGCCATTGTGGTGCTGGTGGCCGGTCAGGCGGCCAGACACCGGAGAAGAAAATGGCAGCAGCATCGACAGAGGCTCAAGGCGGCGACTTATATGCAGGGCCCCACCCCACACCCTGAGGACCCGGTCACACATTAGGTCAGGGAGGGACCCAGAGAGGAAGGCCAGTGATGGCCCAAGGTGTACAGGCATCGCTGGTTGTTCAAGCAGATGATGGGCAGCGTGTGCTGCAAGAGGCCCCGACTCAACAAGAGGACGGAGCCGTACCTGTGCCATGTCCTTGCGGATGACAGCTACATCCTGGGATAGTCACGATCGCCGGCATCTTTGAAGGACACACCAGGATGACCGGTTAGATCTGGGGACAAGGGTTACCCGCTGAGGACTGTGGTGATGTGCATCACTGTAAATACACAAGGGGTTAATGTAAATACACGTAGACTAGATAGATACTAGAGGGAGCACCAGAGACATGACACACAGACATTCAACCAATAGGCCAATAAGATAGGACACGACCAATGGGCATTCACAATACACACAGAGGTGACACTACCACATGGGGGCATTACCCAACCCATATAAAAGGACACAGCACACATTATCTTCGTCTTTCCAGTGGAGACACTCAGTGAGTACGCAGGGTTGATTTGAAACACATCACACCCACCACGTGGATTGTTCGCAGACTGGTTTGTCAGTCTGAGTAGCTATAGCAGGATTAACAGGAGAGTCGAATACAAGTTAGAGAATTGTTAACAGTTTAATAAATGTGTTCAAGCTATCTCCAAGTCTGAACCTTCCTTTGTCAGAGTGAACATCAAGGAAGCAGCTTATGCTGTCAGGAGCATAACAAAACTGGGGCTGGTTTAGCTCACTGAGCTAAATCGCTGGATTTAGAGCAGACCAAGCAGGCCAGAAGCATGGTTCGATTCCCGTACCAGCCTCCCCGGACAGGCGCCGGAATGTGGCGACTCGGGGCTTTTCACAGTAACTTCATTGAAGCCTACTCGTGACAATAAGTGATTTTCATTTCATTTTCATTTTTCATCTGAGAAATATGTCGTGTTCGGGGCAGCGCGGTAGCATGGTGGTTAGCATAAATGCTTCACAGCTCCAGGGTCCCAGGTTCGATTCCCGGCTGGGTCACTGTCTGTGCGGAGTCTGCACGTCCTCCCCGTGTGTGCGTGGGTTTCCTCCGGGTGCTCCGGTTTCCGTCCACAGTCCAAAGATGTGCAGGTTAGGTGGATTGGCTATGCTAAATTGCCCGTAGTGTCCTAAAAAGTAAGGTTAGGGGGGGGGGGGGTTATTGGGTTACGGGTATAGGGTGGATACGTGGGTTTGAGTAGGGTGATCATTGCTCGGCACAACATCGAGGGCCGAAGGGCCTGTTCTGTGCTGTACTGTTCTAAAAAAAAAAACAAGGACATGGCTGATGACACCAGTGTGGAGGCCAGAGGATGATGCTGAGACCCGATATAATGAGGCCCATGTGGCCTCCCGGGCTGTCATTGAGTGATGCATCGACAGCTGAAAATGCTGTTTTGATGCCTTGACTGCTCCGGTGGAGCACTGCAGTACACATCCCAGATGGTCGCCCGCTTTGTGGTGGTCTGCTGTGCCCTGCACAAGCTGGTACAGCAGCGGGGCAACATGCCAGAAGAGGAGGGGGAGGAACATGCGGCCACCTCTGAGGAGGAGGATGAGGAGGTGCCGGACCAGCCGGATTATTGCTGGAAGGTCATGCTGGCCCTCATCCTTGCCCACTTCACATAGGACTTGGCTTTGTCTGTCATCCTACCCCCACACCACTCCACCCCACCAATGTCCCACCACACCCGTGCGCTCATCCCCCACCCGGCCCACCTCCCCTTCCTCCCCCCCCCCCTCCATTTCCCTGTTCCCCTGTTCCACCCTCCCAGGATCTGTGCTACGTCACTCCAGGGTGATGGCCGGCACTGTCAGCGGGTCACTGTCGATGGCAGAAGGGTGATGATAACCTGCTGTGAGCTGAGCACTGGTGCTCCTCAATTTATGTCATAGGGTGGCACAGTAGCACAGTGGTTAGCACTGTTGCTTCACGATTCCAGGGTCCCAGGTTCGAGTCCGGGCTTGGTCATTGTCTGTGCGGAGTCTGCCTGTTCTCCCTGTGGCTGTGTGGGTTTCTTCCATGTGCTCCGGTTTCCTCCCACAAATCCCGAAAGACGGTCTGAATTCTCGCTTTGTGTACCCAAATTGGCGCTGGAGGGTGGTGACTAGGGGTTTTTCGCAGTAACCTCATTGCGGTGTTAATGTAAGCCTACTTGCTTATTATAGTCTGACTCTTGTCTGTCTCTATGTGCACGCAATAAAACATCAGGAATTAAAAAGTCTAATTATGACCGTGTAACCATTGTCGATTGTCGGTTCGCTAATGTCCTTTAAGGAAGGAAATCTGCCATCCTACATGTGACTCCAGACACACAGCAATGTGGTTGACTCTCAATTGCCCCCTCAAGGGTAATTAGGAATGACCAATAAATGCTGTCCCATGTCCCATGAACGAATAGAAAATGGTTATGTGATTACTGCACAGCTCACAAGTGCATTCTTGTGGGTACACTTGCCATTCATCAGACGGGTTTTATTGCACAGCATTCCAATCAAACTGTGAGGCCTGGACATTTCGCCTGAACCCTGGAGCATCAACACCATAAAGGCAGCAGCCAACAATAAAACACCCAGGAGCTGGGGCTCAGCACTGGGCCATCCCCGCAACCAGAGGGCAAGTGTGTGGATCAGGGAAGGGTACCTGAGCTTAGTTCCCCTAATGTTCTCAGCAGCGGCGGTCTGGGGTCTTGGGTCTAGGGACTCCTTATGTGGCTGAGGCTGAGTGTGCAGAGCGGGATCCCCCAGCACAAATTGGCACTCTGAGAGAAGGCGGGAAATGTAAGCATGGGGGAGGCTTGGGGAATACGAGGATCCCGGGGAGGAGGCCTTAACTGATTGACAGTCTCTCACTTTCTCCAATTCCTTACAGATATAACAAAATGGACGGTGTTGTTGACCCAGCAGCGGCAGCCCTCTCAATGCTGGTGGCAGCCCAGGCACCCAGACACCGGAGAAGGTGGCAGGCGCAATGACACAAGCTCAATATGACACCCCATCTGCACGGGGCTGCTGCACACCCACGGACCCGGCCACCCATAAAGTCGGGGAGAGACCCAGAGGGGGAATGCCAGCAATGGCCCAAGGCATCCAGGTGTTGGTCGTTTGAGGAGATGAGGGGCAGCATGTGCTGCAGGGGATTCTGTCTCAGTGAGAAGATGGAACGGCACCTCTGCCATGTCCTTGCGGCATTGGCACCACGTGGAAGGGTGGCCGAGAAGGTCACCACAGCCCTAAACCTTGATACCACTGACGTCATGGATGACTTGTTTGCCCAAGCAGCTGACTATATAAAGTTTGAGCTGGACCATGTCCACCAAGATGGGCATCAGGATTCTACACCATCACCGGGATGCCCCAGGTCCAGCGGGTAATTACATAGAACATAGAACAGTACAGCACAGAACAGGCCCTTCGGCCCTCGTTGTTGTGCCGAGCACTGATCTCCCTACTCAAACCCACGTATCCACCCTATACCCGTAACCCAACAACCCCCCCCTTAACCTTACTTTTTTTTTAGGACACTACGGGCAATTTAGCATGGCTAGTCCACATAACCCGCACATCTTTGGACTGTGGGAAGAAACCGGAGCATCCGGAGGAAACCCACGCACACACGGGGAGGACGTGCAGACTCCGCACAGACAGTGACCCAGCCGGGAATCGAACCTGGGACCCTGGAGCTGTGAAGCATTGATGCTAACCACCATGCTACCCCTAATTGAAGGCACGCATGTAGCCTTGCGCGTACCTGGGCATCAGAGAGAGGCCTTCATTAGCAGGAAGGGGTTCCACTCCCTGAATGTTCAACTCATGTGCGACCACTACCTCCGGATCATGCATGTTTGTTCACGCTTCCGCGACATTCAATACAGCTATGTCCTGGGACACTTGAAGATCTCCGGCATTTTCACCCCAGGATAACGGGTCGGATCTTGTGGGATAAGGGGTACCCATTGACAGCGCCGGCCCTAGGGTTGCTGGCGCCCCGGGCAAGCTGAACTTCGGCGCCCTTCGGGGGGGGGCCGAGGGGGGGGGGGGGGGGGCGGGGGCGGGGCCGGCGGGGGCCAGCGGGGGCGGGCGGGGCCGAGACGGCCGGGGGGGGGGGGGGGCGGGCCCGAGGGCGGGCGGACGGAAGGGGGGGGGGGGCGGACGGAAGGGGGGGGGGGCGGACGGAAGGGGGGGGGCGGGCAGATGGAAGGGGGGGCGGGGGGCCGCCCTGGGGGAGGGCGGCCACCGCGCATGCGCTGGTTGGCACCGGCCCAACTGCGCATGCGCGGGACCCGAGTCTCTGGCGCCCCCTAACACATGGCGCCCCGGGCGACAGCCCGAGTTGCCGGTGCCTTGGGCCGGCCCTGCCCATTGAAGCCGTAGAGAAGTACCCGGCAAGTAGCGCCCGATACGGCACTTAGAACTTCTCCCGTTAAATCACGCACAATGAAATTGATTTTCATGACTGCCTCAGCCCTCATTAACGTTACGCAAATTGCACCAAATGGCTGATGTCATTTGTCATTTTGTCAAATGTCAATGCGGAGGCAGGAGACTGATGCGGAGACCCAATATAATGAGGCCCATGCAGCCACCCGTGGTGTCATTGAGCAGTGCATCGGACTGCTCAAAATGCGGATCCGATTGCACTGGTGGTGCCCTGCAGTACACCCCCCAGGGGGCATCCCGCTTTGTGGTGATCTGCTGTGCGTTCCACAACCTGGCACAGCAGCGAGATAGCATGCTGGAGGAGGAGGAGGCACATGTGGCCTCATCTGAGAAGGATGAGGAGAGGCTGGACCAGGAGGGGCTGGAGGATGAGCCCGGGGAGGACCCAGAGAAGCTGGAGAATGGAGGACAGCTGGCGGCGAAGGTCCAGCATGCTTGGAGGGCCAGGGAGGCCCTCATCATCGCCCGATTCTCATAGGATGAGGATTTGTCCGTCAGATCATCCCTATCCCTCCCTTCCCCCCGCTTCACCTGTCCCCCAATCGCTCCTTTTTTCTCCCCCAATCACCCCCTTCCCTCACTGACCACCTCCACCTCCCCCAACCATTTCCCCCTCCCTCCCCCATCCCCCCAATCCCCCCAGGTGTTATGTTCTGTGTTGTGGCCGTAGTACAGATGCACACAGAACATGTAAGATAGTTTATTAACAAAATGAACATGTGGAAAGATAACTAACAAACTATGATACAAACGGTAACAGATAAATTAATTCAGTGAATTCTTCTGGAGCTACTTCTAGTGCGACTGTCCTCTAGTATGACTTACTACCAACTGCCGGATCTCTCAAGTCACATGGTGATCTCTATCACCACCTGCTGGTTGGATGTCGTATCAATAAGTGTATACATTGATAGATAACTATATACATTACTGTGCACACGCCAATCACCACACCAGGGTCTGTGTAATGGTGATGGACCTGTGTCGGCGGGTCATTATACTAGGCAGGAGAGTGATGATAACCCATTGTGAGTTAAGCTCTGGTGTCCCTCAGTCTATGCCATTGTCTGACTCCTGCCTTTCTGCTGACAGTGCGCTCACATCTCTCCTCTGAATGGATGTGCATCGGGAGCTTTTGATCTCGGACCACTGTGCCCGGAAGGCAAGGGGTGGGGGAAGCAGAGGACATCAGTGGGTAGAGGTGCAGGCCAGGCCTCTGTGAGGAAAAATGTGACACAGGCTTTGCATATATCAGGTGTAACATGGTTTAATTGTGAACATTCAAAACTCTCATTGTCACTAATTACAAATGGTCCCCCCCCCCCCCCCCCCCACATCATGGCACCTCCCAGTGCCCACTCAATGATCCTCAATCTTCTTAAGCTTCCTGCTCTGCCACTATGTTTTGGTGTGTCTCCAGGATGCACTTTGGAGGTGGGGACAGCTTTCTGCTTCTAGCGCCTTGTGGTCTTTGATGCCCCTGGGGGGCGTCCTCTGGGGGCCTGGCGCCGGACGACCCCGCCTATCTTACCAGTGTCATTGGTATCGGCATGCTGCCCTGTTCTGCCCGCTTACCTTGAAAGATGCTGGTCTCAGGAGGGAAGGATTCGGTGGAGGTGAAGGCTGCCGCCATCTCCAGTGCTCCCCCCTCCAGGGCAGTGCCTGTGGGGCCCTGGTAATCTCCATGGGGCCCTGGGAATCTCCATGGGGCCCTGGGAATCTCCATGGGGCCCTGTGAATCTCCATGGGGTCCTGGGAATCTCCATGGGGCCCTGGGAATATCCATGGGGCCCTGGGAATCTCCAGAGAGGCAGCTGGAATGGGACCTGACTGCTGACTCCCTTTGATGTCCTGACTGCTGACTCCCTTTGATGTTCCTAACTCCACCTTATGTGCATCAGCATCTGTGTGGTGCTCACTAGATTGTGCCCTAGACGCCTGTCCACTAATTCTGCCCACCGAGGTGTGAGTCTCCGTGCTGATGGAAGATAGAGGTGATAGCAGTGATGTCTAAATGGTCGCATCTTGGAGTTCTCCTCTGAGGTGGTCTATTGGGTGGCGGGTGGTGGGGGGTTGGGGGGCCACCCCAGATGGCCTGGCCCCATCAGATGGAAATCCTGCGCGAGAATGGACTTGTTGTCAGTGAGAGGGAAGGACCATTTTGTCTGGCATGAACAACTCACTTGAAACAGGTCATCTGGGTGGAGGGACATTGGATCCTCACCTCTGCGGTGCAGGCCAACCTCGCTGTAGTTGACTGCTCTCTCCTCAGGCAACCCCACAATCCCTAGAGCCCATTCTCATAGGGGGTGGGAAATCTGGGGCGCAATTCTCCGCACTCACGACGGTGCGGAGAATAGCGTGGCTCGTAAAATTTTACGGCCACACTCGTCCGACGCCCTCCCGCTATTCTCCCCCCCCCACGCCCGACTCCCGATACGAATCGCTGCCGCCGTTTTTTTACGGCCAGCAGCGATTCTCAGCTGTCCGATGGGCCGAGTTCCCAGCCCTTTACGGCTGTTTTTACGAACGGCAAACACACCTGGTCTGGCCGTTCGTAAAAACGGCCGTAAAGTCCCGATTTTTAAAACCATGGCACCGATTGGCACGGCAGTACCACGGCTGTGCCAAGGGTGCCATGGGCCCGCGATCGGTGGGCACCGATCGTGGGCAGCGGGTCCGATGCCCGCGCACTCTTTGTCCCTCCGCCGCCCCGCTGTATCACTTCGTGGGGCGGCTGAGGGGCATCCCGGCCCGCGCATGCGCGGGTTTCGCGCAAATGCGCGATGACGTCATCCGCGCATGCGCGGGTTGGAGTCGTCCAATCCGCGCATGCGCGGCTGACGTCATATGACGCGTCAGCCGGCGCAAACTCTGGCAAGCGGGCTTAACGAAATTCGTTAAGCCCGCGATGCCGGAGTTTACGGCGGCGGCATGCTAGCCCCGACCGGGGACCAGAATCGGTTCCCGGTCGGGGAGGGGGGGGGCTGGCGTCAAACCCGCCCGGATTTGACGCCAGCCTTACGATTTCTCCCCCTCTGGGAGAATCGTGCCCCTGATGTCTGGAACCCCACCACTTATTTCCCTTTCCCGCCCATTATGGGATAACTTCTGTGGGGACATAGAGAGGGCTTTTTGGGCTGTATGCTTGATGCATCGAGGGGTTTATGGCAGTGTCATGTGTGGGCACCGCTCCTGGCATCAAGGGGTTGTACAGGTGTGCTGGAGCACGGGCATGGTAATATTCTGGGTGGGAAGGTTGCAAGGTGCCAGCCACCCAACTTGTGAGGGGGGTTGGGGGAGGTCAGGGGAGGATGTCAGCATTTTGGGAGGCAGATCGATGCCAGGGGGCTGCTGTCAACTTACCCGTGTGGCCCACTGGAGGTCGTTGGCTTTCTTTCTGCACTGGACTGTGGTCCTTCTGATCACGCTTCCCATACTGACAGCCGCTGCCACTGTCTCCCAGGTGGCAGTGGGGATCCTGTGACTGTTCCCCCAACCCCGTCGGGGGTACAGGGTGTACCGACACACCTCCATGGTGTCCTGCAGACTGACTAGGTTGGTATCCCTGAAGTGTGGAGCAGGTCGATGTGGTGGCATGGCTGTGTGCTGACTGGAGTGTGTTTGGAGGCAGCATCTCTGAGCAGTTCCACCTTATTAGCGGAGAGCTATCAGGCGTGGTCCAGGCAGATCAGCTGGCAGAACAGCTACTTCCTCCAAGGAGATTGTGAGTGGTCACGTCCAGGAATAAGTGCCGTTAAATACAGATCATGGATCTGCCGGTTCGGCTGTCGGGAAACACCCGGCAAATCACGCCCTATATGGCAGTTCGAACTTCTCCTGTTAAATCACGCCCAATAACATTGATTTTGATAACTGCCTCAGCCCTCATTAACATGTTACGCAAATTGCACCATATGGAGACAGCGGCAGTAAATTCATATTTAGGGGAAGGCTTCAATACTTGCAATCCATGTAAACTGTAAATTGATAAAGAGGCATCCAGACTCGAAAAGTTAGCTGCCTTCTCTCTCCACAGATGCTGTCAGACCTGCTGAGGCTGCCCAGCATTTTATGTTTTTGTTTCAGATTCCAGCATCCGCAGTAATTTGCTTTTATTAATTGTACAAGACCTTTTCCATTTAGTCGAAGAAGTAGAAGACTTTATCCTGACTGGATGCATGATATTATTTAATATTATTATTTCATACAAGGAATTGGATTTTATTTTATCAAAAATCTCGCAAGGCAGAAAGATCAAATGGCTGCTGAGCAACAAAGTGCAATGTTAGAAGAACATGGGTCTTCACAGTCAGTGAGAAGTGTTATATCCTCAGCTCTCTGTGTGACACAACAAAGAACAAAGAAAGAAGAACAAAACAACGTACAGCACAGGAACAGGCCCTCGGCCCTCCAAGATTGTGCCGACCATGCTGCCCGTCTAAACTAAAATCTTCACCACCTCTGGGGTCCGTATCCCTCTATTCCCATCCTATTTGTCGAGATGCCCCTTAAACATCACTATCGTCCCGGCTTCCATCACCTCCTCCGGCAGCGAGTTCCAGCCACCCACTACCCTCTGTGTAAAAAACTTACCTCATACATCTCCTCTAAACCTTGCCCCTCGCACCTTAAACCTATGCCCCCTAGTAGTTGACCCCTCTATCCTGGGAAAAAGTCCCTGACTATCCCTTCATAATTTTGTAGACCTATATCAGGTTGCCCCTCAGCCTCTGTCATTCCAGTGAGAACATACCAAGTTTATTCAACCTCTCCTCATAGCTAATGCCCTCCATTCCAGGAAACATCCTGGTAAATCTCTTCTGCATCCTCTCTAAAGACTCCACATCCTTCTGGAAGTGTGGCGACCAGAATTGAACACTATACTCCAAGTGTGGCCTAACTAAGGTTATATACAGCTGCACCATGACTTGCCAATTCTTATACTCAATGCCCCGGCCAATGAAGGCAAGCATGCCGTATGCCTTCTTGACTACCTTCCCCACCTGTGTTGCCCCTTTCAGTGACCTGTGGACCTGTACACCAAGCTCTCTCTGACTGTCAATACTCTTGAGGGTTCTACCATTCACTGTATATTCCCTACCTGCATTAGACCTTCCAAAATGCATTACCTCACATTTGTCCGGATTAAACTCCGTCTGCCATCTCGCTGCCCAAGTCTCCAAACAATTTAAATCCTGCTGTACCCTCTGACAGTCCTCATCACTATGCGCAATTCCACCAACCTTGGTGTCTTCCGCAAACTTACTAATCAGTCCAGTTACATTTTCCTTCAAATCATTTATATAGACTACGAACAGCAAAGGTCCCAGCACTGATCCCTGCGGAACACCACTAGTCACAGCCCTCCAATCAGAAAAGCACCCTTCCATTGCTATTCTCTGCCTCCTATGACCTAGCCAGTTCTGTATCCATCTTGCCAGCTCAACCCTGATCCCGTGTGACTTCACCTTTTGTACCAATCTGCCATGAGGGACCTTGTCAAAGGTCTTACTGAAGTCCAGATAGACAACATCCACTGCTCTACCTGCATCAATCATCTTTGTGACCTCTATCGAAAAACTCTATCAAATTAGTGAGACTCAACCTCCCCTTCACAAAACAGTGCTGCCTCTCGCTAATACGACCACTTGCTTCCAAATGGGAGTAGGTCCTGTCTCGAAGAATTCTCTCCGGTAATTTCCCTACCACTGACATAAGGCTCACTGTCCTGTAGTTCCCTGGATTATCCTTGCTACCCTTCTTAAAAAAAGGAACAACATTGGCTATTCAACCTTTAAGAGGCCAGAGGACACAGACTGGTTCGCAATTGTATCTGTGTGTTCTTGATCAGCAAGTCTGAAGACTGTCCATTGCTACTTTTCACAACAAAATATCTTCAGTATCTACTGTGCAACATAATTTTATCCCAATATTTCACTCCTTGAAAAACCTTATAAAAGCACCAAGGTAGAATGAGATAATAGGTAAGTAGATCAAAATGCACGATTAAAGTCCATACCCAGACAGTGAAGGGAACTACTGGTTTGAAAAGCTGCGACCAGGTTCTCCCACCAGGTCTGTAACAGTTTAATTCTCTGTTTGAATGGCTGGGACAATCTCAGTCTGAGAACTCTCTTCACAATACAGCCAGAATATCTACATAGAGACCAGGCAAACAGTTGAAAAGCAGAGTGGATGGAGAATGTGCTGCAAATGCACAGGTGGAGAATTACAATAATATCTCAGGGAGACAGAGAGTCCACTTAGTAGTTGCATGATAGAATTTCAAAGACCTGAATCTCTTGTGTGAAGACAATTCCCCAGAGGAAGACAACAGTCTGGGGGTTCTAATGGATTGTGGCCCTTAAAAGATCCAAACTCACCAATGGTTTGCAATACCTTGTATTCTCCAGAGATCACCGCCTACAAGGACGTCAACCTCAGCAGCAAAGATCCTTAAATCTCTCATACCTTTTAATTCCTGTCGGGCGCGATTCTCCGCACTCACGCCGGTTCGGAGAATAGCGGGCCGTGCATATTTTCACGGCGACGCCGGTCCGACGCCCTCCCGCTATTCTCCGAACCCCGCACAAACTACACGTCGCCATTCCCGGCAAAGGCCTCGAAAGACCCCCCGACACGACCAGAAGCCCGACATACTGACCCCCCCGCTATTCTCCGGCCCGGATTGGCCGAAGTCCTGACGTCCTCACGCCATGTTTTCACGCCGGCCAACACACCTGCTTTTGAAGTTCGCCAACCAGTCGTGCTGGCTGACGAGAGCTTCGAGGAGGTGAGCGCACCGCTCAGCGCACAGCTCAGCGCACTGCTGGAGTCTGGCCACAACGGGGAAGGCATCCCCGAGAACGGGAGGGGGTCCAGAGCGGGGGGAGTGTGGGAGACGGAGGGGGGAGTGTGGGAAACTGAGGGGGGGGGAGTGTTGGAGACTGAGGGGGGGAGTGGGGGAGGCTGAAGGGGGAGTGTGGGAGATGAAGGGGGGCAGTGGGGGAGATGGAGGGGGGAGTGTGGGAGACTGAGGGGGGAGTGTGGGAGACGGAGGGGGGAGTGGGGGAGACGGAGGGGGGAGTGGGGGAGACTGATGGGGGGAGTGTGGGAGACGGAGGGGGGAGTGGGGGAGAAGGAGGGGGGAGTGGGGGAGACGGAGGGGAGGGTGTGGGAGACTGAGGGGGGAGTGGGGGAGACTGAGGGGGGAGTGGGGGAGACTGAGGGGTGAGTGGGGGAGACTGAAGGGGGAGTGGGGAGATGGAAGGAGGAGTGGGGTGACTGAGCGGGGAGTGGGGGAGATGGAGGGGGGAGTGTGGGAGACTGAGGGGGGAGTGTGGGAGACTGAGGGGGGGAGACTGAGGGGGGAGTGGGGGAGACTGAGGGGGAGTGGGGGAGACTGAGGGGGGAGTGTGGGAGACGGAGGGGGGAGTGGGGGAGATGGAGGGGGGAGTGGGGGTGACGGAGGGGGGAGTGGAGAGACTGATGGGGGGAGTGTGGGAGACGGAGGGGGGAGTGGGGAGACGGAGGGGGAGGGGGGAGTGGGGGAGACGGAGGGGGGAGTGGGAGAGACTGATGGGGGGAGTGTGGGAGACGGAGGGGGGAGTGGGGAGACGGAGGGGGGAGTGGGGGAGACGGAGTGGGGGAGTGGGGGAGACGGAGGGGGGAGTGTGGGAGACTGAGGGGGTGAGTGGGGGAGACTGAGGGGATGAGTGGGGGAGACTGAGGGGGGAGTGGGGGAGACTGAGGGGGGAGTGGGGGAGACTGAGGGGGGAGTGGGGGAGACG
Organism: Scyliorhinus canicula; assembly: GCF_902713615.1. Classification (NCBI taxonomy): domain Eukaryota; kingdom Metazoa; phylum Chordata; class Chondrichthyes; order Carcharhiniformes; family Scyliorhinidae; genus Scyliorhinus; species Scyliorhinus canicula. Next base: position 195,105,053 of record NC_052148.1, read on the forward strand.
GAAGGGGGAGTGGGGGAGACTGAGGGGGGGAGTGGGTGAGACGGGGGCGGAGTGGGAGTGGGGGGGGGGTAGGGAGAGAGTGAGCGAGTGACCTGTCCAACCCCGGTTACAAAATGTCTGCCACCATGTCATGGTGTGCCGGTCACGAGGACACGGCCGCTGGTTGCCCTGTAGCAGAGGGTGTACTGTGTCCGGATCTCTTTCCTAACAACGACGGACATCACCTGCAGGAGGAGACTCCGGCTGAGTCGGTGGACGGTGATACATATCTGTCACCTCGTGGCGCACCTCGCCCCACGTGGAACGGGGGAGGACATGCGATCCCGGTTGCCATCAAGGTGACGGTCGCTCTTAACTTCTATGCGACCGGCTCCTTCCAGTCTCCGAGCGGGGACCTCTCCGGGATCTCCCAGTCATTGGTCCACAGGTGCATCCGGGATGTGACCGACGCCCTCTATGCCATCGCGGACATCTACGTCACCTTTCCCGAGGACCAAGCAAGTCAAGACTCACGAGCTCGTGGATTTGCCAGAGTGGCCGGGATACCGATGGTGCAGGGGGCAATCGATTGTGTTCACGTCCCCATGCGCCCGCCTGCAGGGGACAGGGACGTGTTCACAAACAGGAGGGGGACATACTCCATGAATATCCAGGTGGTATGCGACCCCCACATGGCGTTCATGAACGTCTGTGCAAGGTTCCCAGTGAGTGTGCATGACTCCTACATACTGGCGCAGTCGTACATCCCTGCGATGTTTGAGGGACGTCCCCCCCGGCTGAGGGGCTGGTTGCTAGGCAACAGGGGTTATCTGCTGAGGTCTTGGCTGATGACGCCTATATGGAGGCCTCAGACCAATGCGGAAACACGATACAACGAGGACCATGCAGCAACCAGGGGTGTGGTGGAGCGCTGCCTTGGCCTCCTGAAGATGAGATTCAGGTGCCTGGACCGCTCCGGAGGGGCCCTGCAGTACAGCCCGACAGTGTCGCTCGCATTGTTGTGGTTGCTGTGCGCTGCACAACATCGCGATGCAGAGGGGAGATGACCTGCTGCAGGAGGCGGAGGGAGAAGCCAGTGGCAGTGGTGCCAGCACAGAGGAGGAGGAGGAGGAGGAGAGGAGGAGGAGGAGGAGGAGGAGGCTGGCGGAGTGGCAGGCGCAGCACGCAGACATGACCCAGGTGCTGGTGATGTCCAGGAGGCGGCACGACGGACCCGGCGAGGACTGCGGGCACGCGACGCCTTGGTGGCAGCACGGTTCACGCGTCGCATGCGACGTCCCCGCTGAACACCAAACCACCACCTGCATCGCTAGTCGTGCAGAGGGTCAACACACAACTGCCACCACCACAACCCCACCCCACTCAGTGTACACAGCTCCACTTCAACATCACCCTTATCACTGGGTCCAGACAGTATGGCACAACATTGATGGCTGTGTCAGCGGGTGTGATCAGTGCCATGTGGAATGATGACAGCCCGCTCTGCGATGAGCTGTGAACTCAGAATCGTTAGAGAGAGTCTGACCCATGGCAATAGCTGAACCATCCACCTTGGTGGCCGCTGAGTTCATCACGGACACTCTATCACGTGCCCGCGTGGGCTAGCTGTGGGAGGGGGTGAAGGGAGGGGCAGGGGCTGCACACCCGGCACCGAAGTTTCACCGCTCGTCAACCCCAGCGACACTCGGTCACCATCACGATTCCTGTGGCTGTGGAACAATCACACGGTATTACAAGTAAGGTGGAACAGTGCGTTTAATGTGAACAAACATTTACAGGCGCCCTAGCCCCTACAACTAAACTGTGCCCTTCACCCGTGCCAACTTACTCAGTGTCTCACTTTGTTGCCTTACGGGCCCTACCACTACGTCTAAGTGATTCCCCAGATGATACAGCAGGAGTGGAGGAGGACTGCTGCGAATCGCCCCCTTCGACTCGTTTCTCCTTCGGCAAGCGTTTCCTGGGGCAACCCGGCCTTGATGGGCCAGGCTGCTCTGCGGGTGTCTCGGGTGACATTGTGCCACCCTGCTCTGCCTGCTGCTCACCCGATGCACCAGGGATGGGACGGGGGGAGGCCCAGAATTCCGGGACGTCCCATGATGGAGTTAATGGGACGGGCCCCGAAACCTCCTCCTCCCTCGGGGAGCCCGGTGGCCCCCGGGCCTCACTTTGGGACAGAGGTGCAAGCGGGGAGGCGCCCCGTCGCACCACCGACACCTGGCGCTGCCAGTCCTGGAGGCCTGCAACGGTATCCACCAGAATCCGAAGGTTTGCAGAGACGGAGTCCAGGGAGTTAGACATTCCCGCCAGGGACTGTGCGATCTCAACCTGTGAGTGCACGACGCCATCCAGCACGTGTGTCAGGCTGTTGATGCTCTCCGCGACTGTCTGCTGGGACTGTGCTATCGACTGCTGTGACTGTGCCATGGCGTGCTGCGACTGGGCCATGACCTGCTGAGACTCGGCCAAGGCCCGCAGCACGCCGGCAATGTCGTGTTGGCTCTGGCGCATTGCTGCCTGTGAGAGGGCAACCCTGTCCAGGGCCGAGGATGACGTGTGCACATTAAGCCCAACGCGTTGCATAACCTGACCCATTGCCTCCACCGCGGATGCCACCCGTGCGGTGTCGGCCTGGGATGGTGGATGGTGTGGGAGATAGCTGTGCCGCAAGCTCGAGGTCATCTTGGGTGGACGCCTCCTCTATGTCATCGGCCCGCTGAGAGGCCGCAGGGCGTTTGCGGGCCACTTCTCTCTCTTGCTCTCTCGGCCGGGCGCTGGACGGTCCCAGTGGGCAGGGTGTGAAGGGACAGAGGATGGGGGAGGTGTCCAAGTGGGCAGGGTGTGTGAAGGGACAGAGGATGGGGGAGGTGTCCCAGTGGGCAGGGTGTGTGAAGGGACAGAGGATGGGGGAGGGGGGGTGTTTGTCATGCAGGGTTGCCTCACTTGTTGCAGCTCCGCCAACCTCGCATTGCACGATCTCCCGGGTGGCAGATCCCCCAACAAGGTCCAGTGCCCTCTGCTCAAACGTGGTGAGGGGCCGCAGGATGGGCGAACACCCTCCAGTCTTGTTCTGCTCACGGGTGCTGTGAGCGGTCTTGTCCTGTTGGGGGAGGGGGCATAGGTAGATCATTACAATACGGCAGGTATCAGCAGTCCGTTCAGATACTGGCACAGTTTGACCCGGGGGCACCCTCTTGGCACTTACCCTGACAGCCCTGGTGAGGTTGTGCATCTTTTTCCGACATTGCTCTGCAAAGCGAGGGGTCTGCCCCACAGCACTGACGGCAGCAGCCACCTCACGCCAGGCCTGGCGCACCGGGCTGGCAGGGTGGCGATGCCCTCTACGTGGGCAGATGATGCCCCTCTTCTGCTCGATTGATTCGAGCAGCGTCTCCACGCCAGCCTCCACGAATCGCGGGGCTGCTCTCCTGAGCTCCGACATCCTGGCCTAGTTTCTGTGCGCGCCCGCGCCTTTTTACGGCATCGGGCGGCGTCACGTGGGCGTGTTCGTGTCGTCGTCGCGTTCCGCCGTCATCGCGCACGTGATTGACGCGGCCCTGTTCCTAGCCCATTTCCCGGAGGTGAATACGTCGGGAACTGGGCCGTGTCTGGCCGTCGCAAAAGTTGGCCGTTTTCACGGCCGACTTCGCGATTTTCCGTGGGTGCGGAGAATCCCGCCCGTCATTTTTCGTCCTTTCCTTACCCCTAACCATGGGCGGGATTCTCCCGTATCCGGCGGGATGGGGGGTCCCGGCAGGACGGAATGGTGTGAAACACTCCGGCGTTGAGCAGCCCCAAATCCTCCACACCTTCAGGGGCTCGGCCGGAGCCGGAGTGGTTTGCGCCCCGCCGGCCGGCGTGGAAGGCCTTTGGTGCCATGCCAGCCGGGGCCGAAGGGACTCCGCCAGCCGGCGCGGGTCCGTGCATGCGCGGGAGCATCAGCGGCTGCTGCCTTCATTCCCGCGCATGCGTGGGGGGGTGGTTCACCTTCACGCCAGAGACCTCACCAGTGACACTATCAGTTAGCCAATCTGCAGGATCATCAGATGACTCTAGGTCCTGTATGCCCATCCATCTGCCCCAGTCAGGTTGATACAACCTGTGTGTCACAGCCAGGACCCACATCACAATGCAACTACACTCCCTGCAGCTGCCTCAACCCCATCTTGAGGACCTGCCCATACACATGCCTTTAAGCATGGAGGCGTTTGATGGAACATGGTGACTATCCCCCTACCACTGCATAGCCAGGTGCCACCCTGCTGGCGAGACAATGCATTGCCCACCCAGTGCGGGCACCCAGAGTAGACCCCACTGGGGAAACAGGCCAGCGGCTGCAGAGGCTATCGCTGACACGGGTTGTGGCAGCCACCGGTAGCCCTGTTAACAGGGAAAGGTGGTAAGGATAAATGCTCCCCAGTGCCACTCACTGATGGGGACAGGAGTGCAGTTTGGAAGGCAGCATATCAGGGGGAATGGCTGAGGGGTGGGGGTGGATTTTGGAGGGACATGTGGGGGGTGGAACTGAAGTGCAGCTCAGTGTCACCATATAGCCTGTTGGATTTGGATGGGCTGGAGAATACTCATCCTGCTGATATGTCTTCTCTTTTCCTCCCCGCAGAGAATGAATGGAGCCAGCAATGCTCGCTATCTCCTTGGCCGTAGCTGCCGTTGCAAACGCTCGGGGAGGACCTTGCACAAGAGGAGCCTGCCCTAGAAGAGCATGGATTTTCCGATGAGGCTCAGATGCTAGCCATCCAACAAGCCGAGGAGGATGCAAAGAAGACGCCACATCAGGCCACATGTATACTGTCAGCGCTTGTCATTCGAGGATCGCCTGTGCCGCCAAAGACTTTGTCGAACCAGAGAGACTGTGTGGTGCCTGTGCCATGTGATGGTGCACCTGGCACCAGGGGGGTATGGAGGAGGATACCCACTCCTGGTGGCTGTCAAGGTGACGGTTGCCCTATATGTTTATACCTCTGGGTCTTTCCAGGGGCCGAACGGGGACCTGTCTGGGATCTCTCAGACATCCATACACATGTGCACCTGCACTATGTGCCCGGGCAGCAGACTATATAAACTTTGGTCTGGACCAGGCACACAAGGATGTCAGGACAGTAGGATTTGCCACCATTGCCAGGTCCAGGGAGTGATCAATAGCACACATGTCCCCCTCTGAGCATTAGTCCATTAGAGGGTTCTCTTCATCAATAACAAGTGCTTCCACTCCCTCAATGTGCAGTTGGTGTATGACCACCAGCTGCTCATCATGCACATCTGCGCCCGATACCCAGGCAGCGTGCATGATGCATACATCCTGGTGCACTCATTGAGTTCCGGCACGTTCCAGGCGCTTCCTCAGGTGAGGGATTGACTCTTGCGTGTCAAGGGTTACCCACTATGGTCTTGACCAATGACGCCTGTCCGGATGCTCTAGACCGACATGGGGAACCACTATAACAACACCCATGCAGTGACCAGGAATGGCATGCAATGGTTCATCAGCGTCCTCAAGGTGCACATCCGATGGCTGGACCTGTGTGGTGGGAAGCTCCAATATAACCCCAAGAGGGTCTCTAACATTGTGCTGGCCTGCTGCGTCCTGCACAACATCGTGCAGCAGAGGCGAGACATGCTGGAGGAGGAGGAAGATCGGCAGGCCTCGTCTGATGAGAAGGCTGGCCAGGGGGAACCGGGCATGGAGCCTGGACTGGCACGACATGCCACCCTACGCTCCAGGGCCGGTGCACATGGGACAACCTCAGCTTCTCCAGATTTGCTGACTAGCATAGAGGTCTGCCAAACTGTTCCACCTCTCCATACTCTCCCCCCCACCCCTTTCCAAGTGGTGGTCCCTTCCTCATTGGGCAGCCCTCCTACTGTCCACACCCTCAGAGTCTCCAAGTCTGAACCTTCCTTTGTCAGAGTGAACATCAAGGAAGCAGCTTATGCTGACAGGAGCATAACAAAACTGGGGCTGGTTTAGCTCACTGAGCTAAATCGCTGGCTTTTAAAGCAGACCAAGCAGGCCAGCAGCACGGTTCGATTCCCGTACCAGCCTCCCCGGACAGGCGCCGGAATGTGACGACTAGGGGCTTTTCACAGTAACTTCATTGAAGCCTACTCGTGACAATAAGTGATTTTCATTCATTTCAGAAGGTGACCCAGGAGCCTCTTTGCTAAAATGCCCCACCGAGGTGATAGTCTCTGCGATGGTGGAGGGTGCAGGTGAATGCACTGCCGAGAAGTCTGTCCCCACTGGTCCTCCGGGGTGTGGTGGGGTTGTGGCTGAGGGAGAAGTACCCTAGACAGGCTGGCATAGTCTGATGGTGATCCTGCAAATCAAAAGACAAGGCATATGGTGATATCTTGGGAAGTAGTACTGTAGTCTGTGGGTGAGGGTTGACTCACTTGCTATAGGGCCAACATTTTGCATTGGGGCTCACATGGTTTTTGCAAACCGGCCTCTGCCTCAGAGATTGAGATAGATACGTTCTTGTTTAATAAGGGGTTATGGGGAGAAGGCGGGAGAATGGGGATGAGAAAATATCAGCCATGATTGAATGGCGGAGCAGACTCGATGGGCCGAGTGGCCTAATTCTGCTCCTATGTCTTATGGTCTTACAGCCTTCTCCTGCACCTCCCCGCCTAATCCCATTGCCCTCTGCTCGGCAGGGGTGAGAGCCCTCTTGTCTTCTCCCGCTCTCTTCTGTTATGGGCTGTCTTTTCCTACGGCACACATAAAGCACATGTGTGTGCCAAGCACCTGGCCAAAGAGGACAATGCAGGTGTTGGGGTTTGGTGCAGGGTGGGATGTGAGGGAGATGCAGGTAGGTGGGTTTTGATTGGCCTCTATGGGAGTGGGGGTGTGATGTGAGGAGTGAGAGTCAGGAGTCATGCCAAGGGAACAGAAGTGGTGACTCACCTGAGGAGCCTTAAGGGTGCGACACTCTGTGCCGGTCCGCCTGGTGAGGCTCACAGCGCTGACCGTCTCAGCCACCTCCCAGGCTGGATTGATGACCACGGGCCAGAGCCTCCTGCTCACCCAGGGGAAGAGGGTGTCCCGCTTTCCTCCTGCATCCAATACTGTATCGAGCACAGAGTCGGTGAAGCGTGGTGCTTATGAAAAAAATGAAAATGAAAATCGCTTATTGTCATGAGTAGGCTTCAATGAAGTTACTGTGAAAAGCCCCTAGTCGCCACATTCCGGCGCCTGTCCGGGGAGGCTGGTACGGGAATCGAACCGTGCTGCTGGCCTGCTTTAAAAGCCATCGATTAGCCCTGTGAGCTTATCTTCTGTGGACCATCTTCTTGGTTGGAATGAGAGTGTGTGGGGAGTGGAGTTGCTTTTCAGCAACTCCAGCTTGTCCAGCTATCCACCGCCAATTCTGGCCCCAGCAAATCCGTCGCTGGTGGGAATTAAAATTGCTCTATAATAATAATAATAATCTTTATTAGTGTCACAAGTAGGCTTACATTAACACTGCAATGAAGTTACTGTGAAAACCCCCTAGTCGCCACATTCCGGCGCCTGTTCAGGTACACAGAGGGAAAATTCAAAATATCCAATTCACCTAACAAAGCCCGTGTTTCAGGACTTGTGGGAGGAAACCAGAGCACCCGGAGGAAACCCTGTTATGGGCCAGGGTTTAAAAACTCCAAAGTGTATTATGGAGCCCACCTGACCTACAACTTTTATATTGAATTTGGCTAGGATGAGCACAAGAGCCTTTCTTTCAGATGTTATTCGACAGATTTCTTTGGCCCTATTAATAAAAAAAAACAAGCTTTATTCTAAGAATTTAGTTAACACTTATAAAACACAAACAGCAAGAATTTTTATTAATTACGAACATAAAGACCTCACACAGCTCCAGTAATCTATGAATAACCCTGAATGAATTCCCCTTAACTGTTCCAATTCAACAACAAAATCCAATTAAAACTAAAAACCCCTTTTCAAAGGCGTGGCCCAGAACACTGTCACTTGATTAATACTGTTGTTACTGAAACTCTGTTCCACTTTTTAACCTGCAGATTTGAATTTCTTCCAGAAAGCAATTATATCTTCAAGGCCACCACCAAGGTGATTTTTTACTGTAACAGTTAAAAAAAAAAGAAAACAGCAAAAATATTTATTTTCTCTTTGAGTCCACAGCAGTCAAAATCAAAAGCAAAAGTAAAACTCACAGCCACAGCCCAGCTCCACCTAACCCACAACTTTTCAGATTGTGGTATGGCACACTCTGACATCACTGATAAACACCAATTTCTTAAAGGTACATTTCTTAAACACTGCATGATGTCTGGCTCAGACACAAAGGACCAAAGGGCCTCCTTATGTGCTGTAAAACGCTATGACATGGGAAGTAATTTTATGAATTTGTCCGACCAGGAGACATACTAGCCTGCCACCAGAACGATTTGGAAATTAGATAACAGGCCCCCACCTAGAATATGTTGAATGAAATGACTGCTCCTGCAAGATTATGTTGTCTGCTGAATCTTAGCAAGTCAGTCAACTTCCAGACAAAATTGAGAATCCTGCCTTCAAAAACAATACAATTAGAAATATGGAAGTGACAGCCCGTAGTCCTTCTAACAAGATTTTGATCTCATTATTCATACTGCATTGCTTAGCAACATAAGATGTCTGAAACATGAAGGCAGAAGCTCCAGCACTGCTGAGACAGTGTAGATGGAAAATGTTATGCACCATTTCCGCCTCGGTTAAATGCATTATCTATGTTTCGGCAGGTACTTCTAGTAATAAGCAAAATTTCAACTGGAAAGAGAGAATTAATTTGAGCATTCATTTTAAATAGCTAGGAAACTGTGCACAGTACGCAGCACACCTTTCTGTTATGTGCCCTTGGAGAGCCAAGTTCCTCACAACAAAGAAGAAGTTGGTAAATTGCTCCTGCTATGTTCATGACACTTGCTCTAATGGAGATATTAAGATAGACAAAAGAGTCAATGGAGGTTCACCATGGAGCAATGAAAAAACTGCGTCAAACTACACTGTAGCATCAGCAACTCTCATCATGTTGGCTGATGAGGAGAAGAGCCATCGAAAATCTACTACCCAAGGCAAAATGTCTACAACAGACAACACAGCAAAACCAACCTGATTGAAATGCATTGCATGAAAAGGTTTTGTCTTATTAAGCAAGCCATTTATGAATTGCGTTCTCCCGGGAACCAGACTTGCAACCATAGAGCAACATCAGCACGATGTTGCAAAGATTGCTGATAAAACTGTGTTGATAAAAGTGGCTATGACACTCAAGTTACCCATAGTCTACAGACATTGCGTAGCCAGCTATTGTGACATCATCACTTTAAATGATATGAATTTTGGTTACAAATATAAGCACAGTTGAGACAGGGCCTTCAGCCCCTCCCTTTATAAAAACCTACAATGCTCCATCACTGTCCGAATAATAACTAATTCCAGAGTGTTTCCCTCCACCACTCTCCCAGGCCTTTGCAGGTATTTATCATTCTTTATGTGAGGAGGTCCTTCTTGACCCCTTTAGTCCCTGATTTCAAAACATGGGACTAGATTTTCACAGAGTCATGGAAACTCCATGGGCGCGATTATCCGACCCGCCACGTCTGTTTTCTGGTGCGGCACACCCTGGCCGGCAGCGGAATTCTCCGTCCCGGCAGCTGGCCAATGTGGTTTCCCATTGTGGCCACCTCAACGTTGTCGGGAAATCCGCGAGCCTGAGTGTGCTGCCGGAAAAGCGGGGCATCCCGCCAACGGAGAATCCCGCCCCATGGCTTTTCTGAAATGGCGCTGGGAACATGGATTTGTCAGTCATTCCTCCATTTGCAACAGATCCTAATTTTGCCAGTAGGGGAACAGGGTAGGGACTCATACATGGGGAGAAACCCAAACTCAGCAGGATTCATTGCTGAGTTCAAAACACTTCATTTTCACTGGAGTGTGTGAGTTCCCATTTTTTTTAGAGTGGACATAAATGCTCTTAAAACAAAGCTACATTGGGTATGTAGAACTGCTGAGCTGTCATGCTATTTAAACGGCCAACTCTTAAAATTTGGGAAATAAAATCTACTTGTGCCTGAGTTGAAAAAAATCTGCGTTTGCAGTTTATATACACCTTAAGTGCTATCATAGTATTATTACAGCTTGACTGCTTCCACGGCATGTCATTATCACAGTGGGAGATTGTAAATTCATAGGTTTCATAGAATTTACAGTGCAGAAGGAGACCATTCGGCCCATCGAGTCTGCACCGGTCCTTGGAAAGAGCACCCTACTTAAGCCCACCCTATCCCCGTAACGCAGGAACTCCCCCCCCCTCCCCACCAATATTTTTGAACACTAAGGGCAATTTAGCATTGCCAATCCACCTAACCTGCACATCTCTGGACTGTGGCAGGAAACCTGAGCACCCGGAGGAAACCCATGCAAGCAAGGGAAGAACATGCAGACTCCACACAGATAGTGACCCAGCCGGGAATCGAACCTGGGACCCTGGAACTGTGAAGAAACAGTGCTAACCACTGTGCTACCATGCTGTCCACAGTTTGATTGATAACCAGAGAGTTATTAAAGCATTAACCCCAATCCTTTGACCTCCTCAGCGACCCTATTGCAGCCTCCATTACCCCTTCCCAGTTCAACCAGGGTGGCACAACCAGGGTGCCTGGGTAGAAGTGCCAAGGTGCCCATGTGACCACCTGGCCCCCGCGATTCTGTTAAGATTGATCTACGTTTGTGTGGACTAGTACTAAAAGGCCCTCTGGTGAGGTCTCATAGGCATGGCTGGCAAATCCTGGGCACTGGGAGAATATGGTGAAGGCTACTAAATTAGCCTAGTGGCTCATTTAAGTACGTATCTCTGGATCTCGCCCATTCTCGATTCCTCAGGGCCTTTGTTCATGAAGGTGGGTCTTGCACACTTCATCCCTGGTTGGTCATTCAATCGTCTCTGCTACCTCTGCGAGTCTTTCCTGGGGAGGGTCCTGGTGCCTGAACTTTATACCCCTCTTACCGCCTTGCGAAAAGGTTTCTAGTCCTAGCGAATGAAGTTTCGGGGTGGGGGGTGGGGGGGGGGGGGGGGGGGGGAGGGGGGGGGATCGCAATACCCAATAGTTTTGCCTATTGCAACTCTGCAGGACATCAGGAACCAAACCTAGAAGTCCATTCCTAGGTATATCGTTTGCACATAACCTCTCTTCATATATGGTAATGAATGGGGAACTGAGTGCCAGAATGTCTAGCTCTACCTGGGTACCCTATAATTCATCCATATGATAAGTGATTGCAAGGGCAAGTCCAGACATGTTCTGGCAGATTGTCTGTGTTCAATGTACTCCAACTCCAACTTTGAATTTTCATCAGGCCAGTCCTCAAGCTCACTGTGATTTGATATGAAATGTCCAATTCAAAATTTAGAGTGTCCAATTTTTATATTGGGCCCACAATTCGGGCCGTTGTCCATTTTACCACAGTCCCACCTCTTGATCCAGTGAGCGTCAGCAAACTGGTTCACACAACTCTAACTGAGCTACCGGACGGGCAAGTAACAGAATCGTGGACGAACAATCTGACTCCCGACCCAACATACAGACATACATTTTATAGAACCCTAAATAATGTACAAAATTAAATTGTTCATATACAAAATACAAAAGTTTGAGGTACAAGTAAATACAAAAGCAAAAAATACATCAAACAACAAACAAAAGAGAACGTTCAGGTGGATTTCTTAATGTGTCCCTTTGCAGCACCGGATCACAGTTTCTACATTCAAGAGCCATATTAGTTCTTTTTTCCACCCGATGAGTTGTAGTGTGAGGCTGGTTAAGTAGAAAGTCATGAGCAGGATGCCTATTATGGCCAGGGGTGTCAGGAGGAAGACCCATGGATACAGTTGGATATTGGAGCACCAATCCCAGAAATCCTCCCACCAGGTAGTGACTCCAATCTTACTAATATTCCTTTTGATTACCTCCGTTTGTTGCACTATATTGTCGAAGGTCTTGTGCTGTGGCTAGTTTTTCCTGAGAAGGTGAGGCCGCAGAGGATTGGGGGTAGAATATTAGATTGGATTGACGATTGGCTGACTGACAGAAAGCAGAGGTTCGGGTTAAATGGGTCCTTCTCTGGCTGGCGAACTGTAACCAGCGGGGTGTCGCAGGGGTCAGACCTCGGACCTCAATTGTTCACAATCTATATGAATCAGAGTCAGAGTGTAACATAGCAAAATTTGCAGATGATACTAAAATAGTTGGGAAAGCAGGCATTGAAGAGGAGGTACAGATTTTACAGAGGGACATAGATAGGCTAGGAGATTGAGCCAAAGTTTGGCAGATGGAGTTTAATGTAGTGAGGTTATCCATTTTGACCAAAAAAATAGTCATGCAAATTGTTATCTAAATGGAAAGCAGATTCAAGATGCTCCTGGGCAGAGGGATCTGGGTGTCTTTGTTCATGAATCACAGAAAGTCGGTATGCAGGTACAGCATGTAATTAAAAAGGCAACTGGAATGTTAGCATTTATTTCAAAAGGACTAGAGTATAAAAGTAGAGAAGTGTTGTGGTAATTGTATAAGGTGTTGGTGAGACCACATCTGGAGTATTGTGTTCAGTTTTGATCTCCTTATTTGAGGAAGGATGTGGTGGCACTGGAGGCAGTTCAGAGTAGATTCACCAGATTGATTCTAGGGATGAAAGGGTTGATGTATGAGGAGAGATTAAACAGTTGGGTTTATACTTGCTGTAGTTTAGAAGGATGAGAGGGATCTAATCGAGGTATATAAAATACTAAAGGGGTTTGATAAAATAAGCGTAGACCAAATGTTCCCCCTAGAACATAGAACATAGAACGATACAGCGCAGTACAGGCCCTTCAGCCCACGATGTTGCACCGACATGGGAAGTCAAAAACTAAAGGCCGTCTAACCCACACTATGCCATTATGAAATGAATGAAAATTGCTTATTGTCACGAGTAGGCTTCAATGAGCATATCATCCATATGCTTATCCAATAAACTTTTAAATGCCCTCAATGTTGGCGAGTTCACTACTGTTGCAGGTAGGGCATTCCACGGCCTCACCACTCTTTGCGTAAAAAACCTACCTCTGACGTCTGTCCTATATCTATTACCCCTCAATTTAAGGCTATGTCCCCTCGTGCTAGCCACCTCCATCCGCGGGAGAAGGCTCTCACTGTCCACCCTATCTAACCCTCTGATCATTTTGTATGCCTCTATTAAGTCACCTCTTAACCTTCTTCTCTCTAACGAAAACAACCTCAAGTCCATCAGCCTTTCCTCATAAGATTTTCCCTCCATACCAGGCAACATCCTGGTAAATCTCCTCTGCACCCATTCCAAAGCTTCCACGTCCTTCCTATAATGAGGCGACCAGAACTGTACGCAATACTCCAAATGCGGCCGTACCAGAGTTTTGTACAGCTGCAACATGACCTCATGGCTCCGGAACTCAATCCCTCTACCAATAAAGGCCAACACACCATAGGCCTTCTTCACAACCCTATCAACCTGGGTGGCAACTTTCAGGGATCTATGTACATGGACACCGAGATCCCTCTGCTCATCCACACTGCTAAGAATTTTACCATTAGCCAAATATTCTGCATTGCTGTTATTCTTTCCAAAGTGAATCACCTCACACTTCTCTACATTAAACTCCATTTGCTACCTCTCAGCCCAGCTCTGCAGCTTATCTATGTCCCTCTGTAACCTGCAACATCCTTCCACACTGTCTACAACTCCACCGACTTTAGTGTCGTCTGCAAATTTACTCACCCAACCTTCTGTGCCCTCCTCTAGGTCATTTATAAAAATGACGAACAGCAACGGCCCCAGAACAGATCCTTGTGGTACGCCACTCGTAACTGAACTCCATTCTGAACATTTGCCATCAACCACCATCCTCTGTCTTCTTTCAACTAGCCAATTTCTGATCCACATCTCTACATCACCCTCAATCCCCAGCCTCCGTATTTTCTGCAATAGACGACCGTGGGGAACCTTATCAAACGCTTTACTGAAATCCATATACACCACATCAACTGCTCTACCCTCGTCTACCTGTTCAGTCACCTTCTCAAAGAACTCGATAAGGTTTGTGAGGCATGACCTACCCTTCACAAAACCATGCTGACTATCCCTAATCATATTATTCCTATCTAGATGATTATAAATTGTATCTCTTATAATCCTCTCCAAGACTTTACCCACAACAGACGTGAGGCTCACTGGCCTATAGTTACCGGGGTTATCTCTACTCCCCTTCTTGAACAAAGGGACCACATTTGCTATCCTCCAGTCCTCTGGCACTATTCCTGTAGCCAATGATGACATAAAAATCAAAGCCAAAGGCTCAGCAATCTCTTCCCTGGCTTCCCAGAGAATCCTAGGATAAATCCCATCAGGCTTACCTATCTTCACCTTGTCCAGAATTGCCAACACTTCTTCCCTATGCACCTCAATGCCATCTATTCTAATAGCCTGGGTCTCAGCATTCTCCTCCACAACATTATCTTTTTCCTGAGTGAATACTGACGAAAAGTATTCATTTAGTATCTCACTTATCTCCTCAGCCTCCACACACAACTTCTCACCACTGTCCTTGACTGGCCCTACTCTTACCTGAGTCATTCTTTTATTCCTGACATACCTATAGAAAGCTTTTGGGTTTTCCTTGATCCTACCTGCCAAAGACTTGTCATGTCCCTTCCTTGCTCGTCTTAGCTCTCTCTTTAGATCCTTCCTCGCTTCCTTGTAACTATAAAGCGCCCCAACTGAAACTTCGCGCCTCATCTTCACATAGGCCTCCTTCTTCCTCTTAACAAGAGATTCCACTTCTTTGGTAAACCACGGTTCCCTCGCTCGACCCCTTCCTCCCTGCCTGACTGGTACGTACTTATCAAGAACATGCAATAGCTGTTCCGTGAACAAGCTCCACATATCCAGTGTGCCCAACTCTTGCAGCCTACTTCTCCAACCAACACATCCTAAGTCATGTCTAATGGCATCATAATTGCCCTTCCCCCAGCTATAACTCTTGCCCTGCGGGGTATACTTATCCCTTTCCATCACTAACGTAAAGGTCACCGAATTGTGGTCACTGTTTCCAAAGTGCTCACCTACCTCCAGATCTAACACCTGGCCTGGTTCATTACCCAAAACCAAATCCAATGTGGCCTCGCCTCTTGTTGGCCTGTCAACATATTGTGTCAGGAAACCCTCCTGCACATATTGTACAAAGAACGACCCATCTAATGTACTCGAACTATATCTTTTCCAGTCAATATTTGGAAAGTTAAAGTCTCCCATAACAACTACCCTGTTACTTTCGCTCTTTTCCAGAATCATCTTCGCCATCCTTTCCTCTACATCCCTAGAACTATTAGGTGGCCTATAGAAAACTCCCAACAGGGTGACCTCTCCTTTCCTGTTTCTAACCTCAGCCCATACTACCTCGGAAGAAGAGTCCCCATCTAGCATCCTTTCAGCCACCGTAATACTGTCCTTAACTAGCAGCGCCACACCTCCCCCTCTTTTGCCCCCTTCTCTGAGCTTACTAAAACACCTAAACCCCGGATCCTGCAACAACCATTCCTGTCCCTGCTCTATCCATGTCTCTGAAATGGCCACAACAATGTCCCAGGTACCAACCCATGCTGCCAGTTCCCCTACCTTATTTCGTATACTCCTGGCATTGAAGTAGACACACTTCAAACCAACTACCTGAACACTGGCACCCTCCTGCGAAGTCAAATCTGTGCTCCTGACCTCTATACTCTCAATCTCCCGTACCCCAAAACTACAATCTAGGTTCCCATGCCCCTGCTGAATTAGTTTAAACCCCCCCCAAAGAGCACTAACAAATCTCCCCCCCAGGATATTGGTGCCCTTCAGGTTCAGATGTAGACCATCCTGTCTATAGAGGTCCCACCTTCCCCAGAAAGAGCCCCAGTTATCCAGAAATCTGAATCCCTCCCATCTGCACCATCCCTGTAGCCACGTGTTTAATTGCTCTCTCTCCCTATTCCTCATCTCACTATCACGTGGCACGGGCAACAACCCAGAGATAACAACTCTGTTTGTTATCGCTCTGAGCTTCCATCCTAGCTCCCTAAAGGCCTGCCTGACATCCTTGTCCCCTTTCCTACCTATGTCGTTAGTGCCAATGTGGACTACGACTTGGGGCTGCTCCCCCTCCCCCTTAAGGACCCAGAAAACACGATCCGAGACATCACGTACCCTTGCACCTGGGAGGCAACATACCAACCGTGAGTCTCTCTCGCTCCCACAAAATCTCCTATCTGTGCCCCTGACTATTGAGTCCCCAATTACTAATGTTCTACTCCTTTCCCCCCTTCCCTTCTGAGCAACAGGGACAGACTCCGTGCCAGAGCCCGTACCCCATGACTTGCCCCTGGTAAGTCCCCCCCCCCCACAAGTATACAAAACGGTATACTTGTTACTCAGGGGAACGACCGCAGGGGGTCCCTGCACTGACTGCTTCTTCCCAGTCCCTCTTACAGTTACCCATCTATCTCCGTAGCTACTTCCCTGAAGCTCCTATCTATGACCCCCTCTGCCTCCCGAATGATCCGAAGTTCATCCAGCTCAAGCTCAAGGTCCCTAACACGGTTTTTGAGGAGCTGGAGTTGGGTGCACTTCCCACAGATGAAATCAGCAGGGACACTGACGGTGTCCCTCACCTCAAACATTCTGCAGGAGGAGCATTGTACTGCCTTCCCTGACATCACCTCTAGATTTAAAAAAAAACAAGAAAAATAAAAATATAGGAAGAGCTTACCTGATATTCCCTCAAACCCTGCTCCCGCTGAAAGGTAAGCAAATTTAAAAGCACTCACTCACCTTCACGACAGGCCCCTGCTCCCGCTTCCCAATGACAGTGGGGGAGGGGTTGGTTTGAGGAGGAGGTAGGGTGGGAAACACTGACGAAGTGTTTCGGGTTTAACTGTCACTTGACAACAGCCCCTCCACAAACCACCTTCAAATTAGGCTGACCGCACTGCAGTATGCAAATTTCCCCAGAACAGCTGATCAGTAGCTCTGCTCTGCTGCCCTCTGCTGGATGCTTGCCTTCATTCAAACTCCTTGGGTCTCCTTCGCAGGTACACCTTCAAATTAGGCTGACCGCACTGCACGTATGCAAATTTCCCCAGAACAGCTGATCAGTAGCTCTGCTCTGCTGCCCTCTGCTGGATGCCCTTGTTGGGCAATCTAGAATGAGAGGTCACTGATGTAGGTTGAGAGGCGGTAGATTTAAAACTGAGATGAGGAGGCACTACTTCTCGCAGAGGGTGGTGAAGTTGTGGAATTCGTTGTCCCATAGTGCGGTGGTGTCTGAATCATTTAATGGTTTCAAGAGGGAGATAAATATATTCCTGATAAAAAACGGGTTAAAGGAATATGTGGAACAGGTAGGAAGGTGGATTTCAGACCACAAAGAGATCAGCCATGATCTGATTGAATGTTGGAGCAGGCACAAAGGGCTGAATTGCCTTCTTATGCTCCTAATTCCTATGTTCCTAAGTTCTTCTGTTCCCATGATTCTTTGGTCGCTGATCGAAAGTTCTTATGTTGCTCCGGGCCCTTGCGCCCATTCCAGGACAAGGAATATCATGCAGCACACGGCGAGGCTTATTTCATCCCGCAAAGAGATCAAGATGGCACCTATTATTCGTCAATGTCTGATTCCTTTATCCTTCCCATGATATACTGGCAGATACTGGCTCATACTCTTACTGTCCCTTTTTTGAAAATCATCCGAGGATCAGAGGTGGCCCGGTCCCCATTTTTTTGAAAACTTGCACCTTCTGGGCACGCTGGGTTCTGTGGTTAATACCACAACATATAGTTGTGTAAATATCTGTGTTTAAGGGGGTTATTTCTTGAGGTTGATGAGTTGCGGCTTTTGCCGCACGAGAAGAGCTGGATGAGAAGAAGATGATGTGGTGAAAAGAAAACGAGACGTTGTGGTGAAGAGAAAGATGTAGAGTCACACAGCTAGAAGTCATGTGACTAACAAGATGAGAAGGTACAGTGTCACACAGCCCAGAAGCTGTGTGAATAATGAGACATCATGGGCTGGATTCTCCGTTTCAACTGCTATGTGCCGGCTCAAACGGAAAATTTGCAGGCGTTTTATGACGCCACAATTGGCGCCAAATCCTCACTGATTCCGGGACTGTTGAGGGACTAGCAGAGGCACCGGGTGAAACTCCCGGTTCTCACGCCGAAAACAGGCGGAGAATGGCCAGATGCCTGGCTGCGCATGTGCACGGCGACGACCTTCCGCAGTCGCGCTGTACAACATGCCACTGGCAGTGTGCAGACCCGTCCTGCCATCCCAGACCCCACAGGCCACCCCCTGGCCACATTCCACCAGTCCCCCCAGTCCTCATGGAAGCCCCCCCCCCCAGCCAGCGGCAAGGACCCCGGCCGAGGGTGGCGGTGCTGGACACAGTCCGGAACCGCCAGGCAGGGTTCCTGACCACTCAGACCACACGTCACCAGCGCGACCGGGAACTCGACCCATCGGGGGCGGAGCATTGCGGGAGGGCCTGCCGACAACGGACCAATGGCGTTGTTACGGCGTGCAGCACGCAACGGGATTACACCACTTCCAAGAGGGCAGAGCATGGCTGACTTATGTCAAACTCGCGCCGGCCCCGATTTGGGCGTCAGAGTGGATTCACCGCCCAATCGAAGATTATGATATCGGCGTCGGACAACGGAGAATCCCATCCCATATATGTACGACGATGATGAAATTGGTATCGGATAATGAGATGAGAAGAGACGGCGGGTGAAGGCCCATCAACCTTGGGAGATGGTCAAGGCATGCATGTAGATGGTGATGATCGATATCTGTCATTTTGTATTCGGTCTGATGGTTCCAGGATTTGGACAATGGATCACTCAAGCAATATGTCTTGAGAAGAGTGGAGGCCATCTTCCGTAAAACTAAGGAAGAAGGAAATATGGTGGAGTGTAAGCAGGAAAAGAGGTTGGTCACAGGGCCTAAAATCCATACATTCTCAGTGAACAGTATACATTATTTACAATTGGGGATGGCAGAGTCCCTGTATTCCCTTTGAGGTGGTGATGTGAGTCGGTGGGCTCTGGCTACCTGGAACCTGCTCTTCAATTGGCTCCCCATTGGGGCGTCATACCAGACACTTCCGGAGATCCTGTTGCCAGGTGCCTTTGAGTGTGTACAGTTTAACTGAGACCTGTTTTTTTGATCACTGCAACATCAGATGGAGCCTTTTGTCTGGGGTTCATGTGGATAGGATTGGAAAAAAGGGTTTAAGGTCCGGCCCTGGGGTAAGGGGTCAGAGGCCACTGTTTAAATTCCCTCTTGGGTGATATGGTACTGCTGGAAGTTGTATTGGGAACTGAATGCCTTCATTTGGTTCACATGATCTAATCCGGCATTGCTGGGATCCACCAGCGCAGACTCCTGCGTACTTGGGGGATAGGAATATGCCAGGTTTGTAGCCATGTAAAATGGCCACCTGCAAAGGACCATGCGAATTGTGGTCAATTTTGGGACACAACAGGTTCACAGCCTCTGTGTATTGCGCAAAGAAACCAAACTTGGCTGAAACTATACATCCATTAAGAGTCGATCACCATTTCCCCCAGGACAATAGAGACAACAGTAGCAGACTAACCGGCGCCACCCCCCTTTTTTGGAAAGGCCTACGTGCCTGGGACAATGATAGCTGGGACCCGCCCAGCTACCGAGGTATCCGCCCCTAATAGGCTGAGATCGATGAGTGTGATCGAAAACCTAATCGATCCATTGGACCCGGAGTAAGGACCGCCCAAAAGGGCGGGAAAGATACGAAAGATAAAAAGCCCTTCGCACTAGAGATTGATCTCTTTTGGGACCGGCCTGTGTGCGACCAACTGCAGCAGAAAAACCAAGTTCAAGGACCCGCGACGATTCCTGAAGGACGAGCCCAGCTGAGAAGAACCCAACAACTTCCAAACCGACCACGTGGACCCGGTTAAAGGCATTGGCCGGGATTCTCCCCTACCCAGCGGGGCGAGGGGTCCCGGCGTAGCGGAGTGCCGCCAACCACTCCGCCGTCGGGCCTTCCCAAAGGTGCGGAATTCTCCGCACCTTTGGGGGCTAGGCCCGCGCCGGAGTGGTTGGCGCCACACCGACTGCGCCAAATCCGGCGCTAGCAGCCTTTGACGCCCGCTGCCCGCTGCCGGGGCTGGCCGAAAGGCCTTCGCCGGTTCGCGCATGCGCCGGTGTGTCAGCTGCCGCTGACGTCACCACCGGCGCATGCGCGCCGGGGGATTCTCTTCCGCCTCCGCCATGGTGGAGGCCGTGGCGGTGGCGGAAGAAAAAGAGTGCCCCCACGGCACTGGCCTGTCCTTGGCAAGTAGGAGGGCATGGGGGCACCCCCCCCCGGGGTCCGATCGCCCCGCGCCCCCCCCAGGACCCACGGGGCTTGCTCGCGCCGCCGATCCCGCCGCCACCAGAGGTGGGTGAAACCACGGCGGCGGGAGAGGCCTCTCAGCGGCGGGACTTCGGCCCATCGCAGTCTGGAGAATCGCCGCAGGGGGCTCGCCGCAGGGGTGCCATCCACGCCGATCGGTGGGGCGTAATTTCCGCTCCTGCCAATTCCCGGTTGGCGGAGAATTTCTGCCACGGCGGGGGTGGGATTTTCGCCAGCCCCAGGGGATTCTCCGACCCTGCGGGGTGTCGGAGAATTTCGCCCCTTATCTCTCACAGTGCCGGTCACTTGAAGTTAAGTAAAGGTCATCTTAGTTGTTAGGTGTAGTTTTTTTTTTTTTATAAATTTAGAATATCCAATTCATTTTTTCCAATTAAGGGGCAATTTAATGTGGCCAATCCACCTAACCTGCACATCTTTGGGTTGTGGGGGTGAAACCCACGCAGACACGGGGAGAATGTGCAAACTCCTCACAGACAGTGACCCAGGGCCGGGATTCGAACCCGGGTCCTCAGCGCCGTAGGCAGCAATGCTAACCACTGTGCCACCGTGCCGCCCCAGGTGTAGTTTAGTATGGAGCCGCGTGTGTTATTGCATAGAAATACGAATCTTGTGTTATCAATAAACTGTGTTTTTGAGCTAACATGTTGGTTGTGTGGTCATTTGGTCGATATAAGAAACAGCTTGTGGTTCACCCCAAAGTAAAGAAGGCAACCGGCTGAAAGACTCAGAGCATTGTCTCCTGCCTAACCTAGTACTCGCTGGGGTTACCCTTACCATCAAAGTAGGCCTTACTTTGCTTTTTCCTCTTTCCTATTTTAACGGCTGCTGCCAGT
Organism: Scyliorhinus canicula; assembly: GCF_902713615.1. Lineage (NCBI taxonomy): Eukaryota > Metazoa > Chordata > Chondrichthyes > Carcharhiniformes > Scyliorhinidae > Scyliorhinus > Scyliorhinus canicula. The sequence goes on from NC_052148.1 coordinate 195,126,412, forward strand.
TGTGCAGCTCGGATGTTTTCCAACAACGTTTTAACTGCGGACTCAGGTTCAGCTTCATCCAGCCCGAGTAGGGGTTCAACTCCTCTCATGAGCCACCCTGTCATGAGTATGTGGGTTGGGGGGGGGGGGGTGAATCCAGTGGAGCTGGAAACTGAGTTCCACACATTCATAAGGAGAAATGGCAGGACTTTGTTCCAGGCATGGTGTTTTGCTGGATGGTCTTACAGACCATGGGCTGGATTCTCCGTTATTGGGTCTATGACCCTACGCCAGTGTCAAAACGGTAGAGTTTTACGCCAGAAAAACTTGGATCAAAGGGACACAAATTCCAAGCCCTGCAGCGGGCTAGCAGGAACCCGGAGTAGATCTTGTAGTTTTTGCTGCAGATATGGGCCCCCGCACGTCCGGGTCAGAGGATGCGCATGTGCATGGCGGCGGCCTCCAGCGGCCTCCATCATGCTCCATGGCGGACCCAGAACGTGGATCTCGACCCACAGAAGAGACCCACTAATTGGCCGTGCGCCCGACCCTCAATGCCCGCACAAGCATTTACCAGCCGTCTATAAGGCCGGTTGAGTCCGCAGCGGCCATGTGGGTATCCCAACTGGCTGGAGGACATTAGTTCCATGCCGTCGGGGCTTCGGCCAGTCGGGGGCAGAAAATGGCTGAGTGGGCCTCTGGCAATGGCCGCAGGTAGGTCTCAGGCGGCGCGGTGTATTCCCCGAGTACGCCTCTTTTCGTGCCCGCAGAATCGCTGAACAGGCGCCAGTCCCGATTTCTTGCAGGAAGATGGATTCTCCGCCCCCGTGACGGCCGCGATTTCAGTGCTAGGATGCGGAGAATCCAGCCCCATTTCTTTGAGAGTGCACTTCATCCTCTCCACTTTCCAGTTGGATTAAGGATGATATCATAGAATCATAAAATCCCTATAGTGCAGAAGGAGGCCATTCGACCCCTTGAGTCTGCACCATCCCCTGGAAAGAGCACCCTACTTAAGCCCACACCTCCACCCTATCCCCGTAACCCCGTCTAATCTTTTTGACATTAAGGGGTAATTTAGCATGGCCAATCTACCTAACCTGCACATCTTTGAACTGTGGGAGAAAACTAGAGCACCCGGAGGAAACCCAAGCAGCCACGGGAGAAAGTGCAAACTCCACCCAGTCACCTGAGGTTGGAATTGAACCCGGTCCCTGGAGCCGTCAGGCAGCAGTGCTAACCACTGTGCCACCGTGCTTACCCAATGCAATGTGGAATTTTAGTTGTACTCCAAATAACCTCATTACTCTCTGCAGCACCTGGGCGATGAAGTGAGTGCCTTGGTCCAAATCTAAATTTTGAGGGAGACCCCACCTGGTGAAAATTTGCTGGACTGGGATTCCTGCCGTGATCTTGGCCGAATTGGTCCGGGTGGTAAAGACTTCAACCTACTTACTAAATGTGCCAATAATGACCAGGATTAACTTGTAACCTCTCATCCCGGGTGGGAAAGGACTGATGTAATTAATTTGCAAATTAGCCCAGGGGTCTTCTACAGGGCGGTTGTGTCTCAGTTCTCCCTTGTGGGCATACTTGTCGGGATTGTTTTGGGCACAGGCTATGTCATTTTTAACGCAAAGCCGCACATCTTGTTCTATGTCTGGCCACCAGCACAATCCCTTAATGCGCTCTCACCCCTCAGTGGCCCTGGACACTGTGGTTTAAGTAGATAATTTGGTCCCGCTCCCTGGTTGGGACCACGCAAAGGCCACGTTTAAGGACTAGCCCGTCTGGTATGGTGAGAGCGTCCCGCCATTTGTCAAAGGAGGTGGGGTGTGTCCCTTCCTGAATTTGTTTCAGGTCCTGGTTGCTGGCCTGAGCCTATTTAAGGTCCCTACCTTAGTTTGGCTGATGGTCACGGCATCGATCCGTTCAGTCACAGAGTGTTGCCATGGTTCTCCCTCCTGGACGTCTTGCTTGCCCATTCATCCGGCCCTATGTTCACAATTGGGGAGTACCGATGTTGGGCTTTAATGTTAATGATGCCGTAAACGAAAGACGTGCTTGATAGGTGAATTGGACATTCTGAATTCTACCTCTGTGCACACAAACAGGTACCGTAATGTGGCGACTAGGGGATTTTCACAGTAACTTCATTGCAGTGTTAATGAATGCCTACTTGTGACACTAATAAAAATGATATTATTAATCACGGCTGGGCAGCACGGTGGTGCAGTGCTTAGCACTGATGCCTCACGACGCTGAAGACCCGGGTTCGATCCCGGCTCTGGATCACTGTCCATGTGGAGTTTGCACATTTCCCAGTGTCTGCGTGGCTTTCACCCCCGCAACCCAAAGATGTGCAGGGTGGGCGGATTGGCCACGCTAAATTGCCCCTTAATTGGAAAAAAAAAGAATTGGGTACTCTAAATTTAAATTTAAAAATAAAGAATTAATCACAACCCTGGATAGTTTGGAATTTTAATAAAGGTGCAGATTGTAAAGGTTCCCCGTCTGCCGAGATGAATCCTCTCGCTTCCCACAATGACAGAAAGTCAGTTAAACTATTGCAGAAATACATACCTTCTGAGTGTATGTCTGCTGGTGTGGGGTACTGATCAGGGTGGCTGACCACATAAGCTATGGCTGCTTGCTCTGCAGTCTGGGCACTCATATGGGTGGAAGTTTTAAGTCTACTTTCCTCAGGGGCTTGCCTTCCTGGTCTTTAACATAAATGCCGCATCCTGTTTTCCTGTTCCCATTCTCCGCCATGGAGGATCCATCTACATAAACTTTTAGGGCCTGATTATTTCTGTCCCTGGGCCCTCCCCCATTTTGTTTTTGAGCAAATGGCCCTTTGGGGCATTTACTGCTGTGACCTGGCACTCAAGATGTTCCCCTCCATTTCTCAAATTGTCTGCGAGGAAGGTCGGAGTTGGGTACGCTTTACTGCAATGTCGCAACCCTGGAGCATGAGGGACCAGCACGCGATACAGCTTTGGCTGACCATTCCATCCTTGATCCGACCATCCAACAATACGTGAATGGGAAATGCTCTGTTATGGTGGTGGTGAGGTTGAGGGTGGGGGTGAGGGTAGAGGCGATAGTGGGGGTGAGGGTGGGAGTGAGGGTGGTGTGAGGGTATGAGTGGGTGTAAGGGTGGTGTGGGGTGGTGTTGGGGGTGAGGGAGATGTGAGGGTGATGTTGGGGGAAGTAGTTGACTCATGGGTCACGGGGAAATGCAACTCAGCGGGGTCTCACTTCCTCCCCCTCGGCCGATATCCACCCTGGTGACCTCCCTTTCCTCTGGGCCGCCGGCCATATCCAGAGTCCACTGCTCAGCCACAGTGAGGGGCCACAGGTCCAGCAGTCCCTCTCCAGTTTCCTCCCGCTCCTGGCGGTTATGGGTGGCCTTCTCCTGGGGGGAGAAGCAGAAAACACCAGTGTTAGACAGTCTGACACATGAAGCCCAGGGGATGTGTAGCCGATGGCCTCAGTGGCCAGAGCACCAGGTCATGGCGGCCGGTATCGGTGCCGACATGTGGTGCCGGGTAGGGGTTCGGCAACCCTCCAGCCCTCTCAGCTGTCACCAATGAGGATACAAAGATGTCAGTTAAGGCCCCAGCAATTACTCACTTGCTTCCCTCAGGATTCTGGGGTTAATCCCATCTGGCCCACGTATATACCCAATACCTCCTCCTTTTCAATGTCTTTTAAAAAAAATAAATTTTAGATTACCCAATTATTTTTTCCAATTAAGGGGCAATTTCGCATGGCCAATCCACCTACTCTGCACATTTTTGGGTTGTGGGGGCGAAACCCATGCAGACACGGGGAGAACGTGCAAACTCCACACGGACAGTGACCCAGAGCCGGGATCGAACCTGGGACCTCAGCGCCATGAGGCGGTTGTGCTAACCACTAGGCCACCGTGCTGCCCCTCCTTTTCAATGTCAACATGACCCAGACTATCCACACACGCTACCCAAGAATCATCTTGCATGAAGTCCTTTCCTTTGGTGAACACTGATGCAAAGTACTTATTTAGTAACTCACCCATTTCCTCTGGCTCAACACATAGAGTCCCCCCACTGTCCTTAAATGGTCCAATCCTTTCCCTGGCCACCCTGTTGCTTTTTGCATATGAATAAAAAGCTTTGGGATTCACCTTAATCCTACTTGCCAAGGTCTTTTTATGAGCCCTCTGAGCCCTCCTATTTTCCCGCTTAAGTACCTTCCTACTTTCTTTATATTCTTCAAGGGTTTTGACTGTCCCCACCCTTCCAGACCATTCAAAAGTCTCCTTTTTCTTTTTTACGAGGTTCACAATATTCCTCGTTATCCAAAGTTCCCTAAAACTCCCATACTTATCCTTCGTTCTTTCAAGAAAGTGATTTTCCAGAATCCCAAGCAACTGTCGCTTAAAAGACTCCCACATTTCCGATGTTGATTTACCCTCCAACAGCCGCACCCAATCCAAATTCTTCAATTCCTGTCTAATATTATTGTAATTTGTCTTTCCCCAGTTTAGCACCTGAGCACGAGGTGCTAAACTGTCCTCATCCCTGTCCAAAAGTACCCTATAACTTACGGAATTGTGGTCACTACTTCCAAAATGTTCCCCTACTGAAACCTCAACCATCTGTGCAGGCTCATTCCTCAATACCAGATCTTGGACAGTTGAGGTTTCAATTGGGGAACATTTTGGGAGTAGTGACCACATTTCCGTAAGTTTTAGGGTAGTTTACTCTTTTTGAGAGATCCAGATATCCCACTGGGAGAAGTAAGGGGCCCTTTTGGGAGTGCTTAAGTGTTCTTTGGGATTGTTAAGAATAGACATGGATATGCATTGAAAATGGATACTTTCATGGAAACCATCAAATCTCCAAGCCACTTAACCTTTTGAAAAAATACATTTGCAAATTCACCAGTTGTCAGTTGACATAAACCGAGGACTATCATTATCGGATTAATGCTGTGTGATGCTTGGGCAGCACGGTAGCATGGTGGTTAGCATAAATGCTTCACAGCTCCAGGGTCGCAGGTCCCAGGTTCGATTCCCGGCTGGGTCACTGTCTGTGCGGAGTCTGCACGTCCTCCCCGTGTGTGCGTGGGTTTCCTCCGGGTGCTCCTGTTTCCTCCCACAGTCCAAAGATGTGCGGGTTAGGTGGATTAGCCGTGCTAAATTGCCCGTAGTGTCCTAATAAGTAAGGTTAAGGGGGGGGGGGGTTGTTGGGTTACGGGTATAGGGTGGATACGTGGGTTTGAGTAGGGTGATCATTGCTCGGCACAACATTGAGGGCCGAAGGGCCTGTTCTGTGCTGTACTGTTCTATGTTCTATGTGAGTAATTCCACAAACTGATATTATCACAGTGGGGGCCTGAAAATTCACAGAATGATTAACAGCTCCAAGTGTTTATAAAGTATTTGATTTGGGATTACAAATGCCCTATTTTCCTATGGGATGAAATACTTGAAGGTAATGTTTCTTTGGTTTGGAATTAAGTATTTGAAGCAAATGCTTGTTTTCATGCAGGATTAAGTACTTGAAGGATATGTTTGTGTTTATAGGGGATTAAGGAACTTGACTGTATTGAATGGGTTTTTATGAATTGAATATGTTTTGAACAGTCCAGTCTACAATATACCCTTGAAACATTATTTTACTGTGTCTCACTATAGCTTCAGAGGTCATACCATGATTGTTACTGAGTGAGTTGATACTGAGAGTGTAAGAGCAAGCGGTGGTGAGTGGGGGATCACGGGTTGCGTGAATTGGCACTAAATTGGCATAGGGATTATCAAGAGCCATTAGAGTGCATAAAGGAGCATAGGTTGGCATATAGGGTAGAATGGATCGTCGGGAGAGGTAGGTGGAGCATGAGATAGCAATGGTTGACATGGATGGGGCATGGAGCATGTGGGGGAAGAGAGTCTGTGAAGGGCCAATTTATGCTTTCTTGTTTTTATTGTAACTTGTAGAAGTCCCAGAGAATCAACATAGTCCTTTTAATGAGTCCACTTTGGCATTCTCTCCACCAGATTGAGTAATTGCACAATTCACAATTCCGCAGATACTGAAGCAATTCATGACAAAATGAAACAAGACCTGAACAATATGCAGGGTTGGGCTGACAAGTGGCAAGTAACATTCATGCCACACAAGTATCAGACAATGACCATCTCAACCAGAGTGAATCTGCCGATAGACCATTGACATTCAATGGCATTATTAGTGCTGAATCCCTGACTATCAACATTCTGCTTGTTACCGTTGACCAGAAAATGAACTGGATTGGCCATATAAATACTGTGGCTACCAGAGCAGGTCAAAGGTTAGGAATCCTGGAGCAAATAACTCACCTCCTGACTTCCCAAAGCCTGTCCGCAATTTATAAAATCAATAGTTAAGGTTCAGCTTGCTATCATTCCAGCCATTCCCACAGAGAGAACAACACAATTTCTCAAGGCAGCATGTTCTCTATTTTAACTTCCAGACCTTGCACTTCCTTGTATTAAATTTAATGTACCATCATTCAGCCTACTTGCAAACTTTCCAGCACTCCAATATTTCAGGTCCTGCATCACAGTCCCTCTGAAAACACAGCCAGCAAGCAATAATCTGAAAGCATGAATCAAATTGCAAACCAGGAGCATGAGAACCATAACATTCCTGGAGAATGACAAATTATGGGCGGGATTCTCCCATCGTGCAGCTAAGTGTTGACGCCGGCGTAAAAATGGGAGTGTTTTACTCCGGCGTCAACAAGCCTTTTGGCGCCCGATTCTCCGGGCCACAGGGGGCCAGCAGGGTGACCCTGGTGCAACTGGGTGCCGCGGGGTCCGCAAATGCGCAGTGGCACAAGCGCCAATGCGTGCATGCGCAATGGCTCCCTTCTCCGCGCCAGCCCCGACGCCAGCTACAGGGGCTGGCGGGGAAGAAAGGAGGCCACCAGCCCAAGAGGGTGGCCCGCCAATTGGTGGGCCCCGATCGCGGGCCAGGCCACAACAGAGGCCTCCCGGGGACGGATCCCCCCCCCCCCCCCCCCCCCCCCCCCAGGAGAGCATGTTAGAACGGCACCGGCGGAACTTGGGTTTTTTGTCATGGCTGCTCGGCCCATCCAGGCCGGAGAATCGCGGGGGGCCACGTAGAACCGCGCCATGCCAACCATGCCGGCCCCAATGGCTCTGCGGAGAATCGCGTCCTGGCGTCGGGGCGACATGGCACGATTCGCATGGCTCCCCCCCCCCCCCCCCCCCCCCCAGTGATTCTCCGACCCGGCACGGGGCTGGTGAATCCCGCAGATACATTCTAGTTGAAATCATATATGGGAGGGGTTCGAACAATAGTGAGAGAGTTTGCAAAATAATTGTCAATACAGCAGCTAAAACCATGTAAAATTAGGTTTTGAGTGGCAACTGCCTATTCCCCAGTGCCCATCTCAAATTCAGGACAAGATTTAATGATTTCACAAAATGAGCAAAGTTTGATGCCTGCAACCTGCTACCAATGAACATTTTGTATTTTTCAGAACTACAAATCTAGTCTTACCCTTTGCATTCATAACTCTCAGGATATCACCTTGTGTGCTGAATGATCTGCAGATGTACTTCCTCATGGAAGATTAAATGGCCACAGCATATGTGTCCATTGAAGCCTGACATTTTGTTTGTGGGAATTCTATAAGAGAAGAGATGGAAATTCTCAATTATAAAATTCAACAGTGTGTTACTGGCAAGTGCCAACATAGTTCTGCAGGAAAAGATTAAGCGTCTATAAAATAATGAGGAGCATAGATAAGGTAGATAATCGACATTTTTTCCCAAAGGTAGAGGAGTCTCGAACTGGAGGGCATAAGTTTAAGGTGAGAGGGGAGAGATACAAAAGCAACCAGAGGGGGAATATTTTCACACAGAGGGTGGTGAGCATCTGGAACAGGCTTCCAGAGGCAGTGGTAGAGGCGGGTGTCATAATATCCACTCATGTATATCATGAGAGGCAGACAGGCAGTGATTGACGCACAGAATAACCAATGAACACACACGACACAGAACGACCAATCACCAGACAGGACACCACCACTATAAAGCCCACAAGGCATTAAGGCTCACTCTCTCTCACAGGACACAGCTAGGGAGATAGTCGCAGTACACAGGCCAATGAGCATCATCACCATGTGATAGAGAGCTAGTCTGGTCAAGTCAGTAGGAGGTTATCAGTTAGGTTAATAGAGTGTTAAGCCACAGCAGATTATGTGCAGCAATCAACAGGTTCAATAAAACAGTGTTGGACCATCTCCTGTGTCGGAAGCCTGTTTCTCATTTTACTGCATCCAGTTGCAGTCGATGTTAGACCAACACAGATAACACATCAGTGGGTACAATTTTTTCCTTTAAAAAAGCAGTTAGACAGTTACATGGGGAGGATGGGTATGGAGGGATATGGACCAAATGCTGGCAAGTGGGACTAGCTTAGTGATAGAAACTGGGCGGCATGGACAAACTGGGCCGAAGGGCCTGTTTCCATGCTGTAAACATCTTTGACTCTATGACTCTATCATTCAAAAAAAGGACACACTACAGTGGAAATAATAGGAAGACGAGGTGAAAAATATCCTGTGAGCACTTTCAGCTTAATGTGGTGGGGGGGGGGGGGGGGCGGTTTGCAGGGTAACGTGTGGTATGGTCGCACCCACAAGTGTAACCACACCATGCCACATCGGGGAACATGGCCACTCACATTTTTGTACACTTCAATCAAATCCCCTATCAACCTCCCCTGCTCCAAGGAGAACAATCCCAGTTTGTACAATCTATCCCACAGCTGCAATACTTTCTGATGAAGGCAACATCCTCATAAATCTCCTCTGTATCCTCTCAAATACAACTGCATCCTTTCTGTAAGAGGTGACTAGACCTGGACACAGTATTCCAATTGTGGCTTAACAAATGTTTTATATAGTTCCAGCATGTAGTACCACTTCCAGCTCTTCAAATTTCTTCTGGATTATGAATCAGCCTGATAATTCTTTGTGTTAATTAACTACATCGGCTCATTTTTACTGCTGAGGCTGGTGTGGTAAATGCAAGGGTCGTGATGACATTGTTAGCCGAATGTTAAAGGTTTTGATTTTGGTTCCTTTTCTCTCTTTGCAGCATCTTTATTGCTTTCAGCTTCCATTGAGATATGAGAAATGAGAAAGCAGTGATTTACTGTTGTCTAATGTTGCTTCCTGATGATCTTCTGGACGCGCCTCCTTAAAGGGCATACCCCCAAAAAAGGAAAGCATTTCTGATCTTGGACTATTCACAATTAGCTATAAAGAATCATAGAGTGTTTATGGCACAGAAAGAGGCCACTTGACCCATCGTATCTGCACCAACCGAAAAACGAGCTACCAAGCCTAATCCTGCCTTCCAGCATTTGGTCCGTAGCCCTACAGGTAATGGCACTTGAAGTGCGTATCTTTTGTGAGGGGACCAAGACATCACACGAGATATTTTAGAACATAGATCTAGATACCCTCCTGGTTACTTCTAGAATTAAAAAAACTGGACAGCACCTTTTAAAATGACTGAAGCTAAGTTTGTCTGTGACCCTCAAACAAAAAGCAACCTGGCAATATCAAAGAAGCTTACACCTTGTTATCTCTGAAGAGACACTAACAATCCCTCGGTGGGCTACAAAGACCAAATTCAAAGAGAGCAATGCAAAGGTCATCTGCATTTCATAACCCAGGTTGGCTAACCAGAGTCTATTCGTCTTCCAGGGCAAAGGGCCCTGCAACCTTCCTTTCAATTCTTAACGGTAAAGAAATTTGACAGACTTGGGGACCTAGATGAGGAATACACATCCCTTGTCAAAGAAAGTGTGGAAAAGTGTGTCATGTGATATCAACCTCCAGTTTGTGAAACTTATAATATTGCCTTGTGGAACTGCAGGCTCAGTGTGCTATTTACTATCCTACAAACAGCATCACAGAAAACGGGCTCCCTGCTCAGGTTTGAATACCTGGCCCCATCTATACAGTTTGTATTTGGACTTCCATACCATCACCTGCATGACTGATTTGTCTCTTCATGCCTACCTCATCATGTGATGTGAACACCACCAGAAAATCTAATTAGCCAGCACCAGTTTTCAGCCCACTGACCCTCATGAAGGAGTACCTCATTGGACTTTGATTCTGGGCTCTGGACACATGTGAAATAATATTTTTTTCTCTGTGATCTTTACACTGTAAATCATTCTTTTATCTTACCCTCCTTTACTGTATGAGAAGGTGATGATGAGCTACCTTCTTAAACTGCGAAGGAGACAGTGTTGCTAGCCTCCTCCAGTGGTCTGCAGCTGTGCAAATAAACAAACCCTTTGAGTTCATCTTATCTCAAGTTTATTGTGGGGTTTGTAATAGAAAATTACATTCGACCAAAACTGAGGATGGAAGCTTAGAAAATGTCAGACTAGCTGATCCTGCCTCAGCCCTAAAGTTTCACCAAATTTAATATCTATGAAATTATCAGAAAATTTGGACTGAGCACTTTCTGTAATTCCTGCTCTCAGTGAAGAATACAGTTACAGTAATTAAGCCTCTTTACATGCAAATGAGACAGACAGACATTCTGCATATAGTCAGATGATGTAACAAGAAACCTGGACAGTGAGATAGTAGCAGGTTTCATTGCCCTGACTTCCCACATTGTACATAATTATCCATTCAATTTCAGGCAGAGCAGAATTCAAACCATTGTTGCAGGCTTCATTCCTGAAATGAAAAGTTGCAAGGGTGAACATTTTCTAGATTTGTGCCAATCTCCCTCTTGAATTAAATTTGAAGAGCTAAGTAGCCACTGCAGTCCATGTGGTGTAGGTACACCCTCAGTGCTGTTAGGGTGGGAGTTCCAGGATTATGACCTAGCGACAGTGAAGGAACGGTGATACATTTGCAAGTCAGAATAGCGAATAACTTGGAGGGGAACTTCCAGGCGGTAATGTTCCCATGTATCTGCTGCCCTTGTCCTTCTAGATGGTAGTGTTCATGGGTTTGGAAGGTCCTGAGGAGCATTGGTGAGTTCCGGCAGTGCATCTTGTAGATGGCACACCTTACTACTACTATGGTGGAACGAGTGAATTTTTGTGGAAGGGGTGCCAATCAAGCTTTGTCCTGGATGGTGTCGAGCTTCTTGCGTGTTATTGGGCCTGCACTCCTCCAGGCAAGTGGAGAGTATTCCATTACACTCCTGATTTGTGCCTTGCAGGTGGTGAACAGGCTTTGGGGAGTCAGGAGGTGGGTTACTCGCCACAGGATCCCTAGCCTCTGACCTGATCTTGTAGCTACAATATTTATATGGCTGATCCAGTTCAGTTTCTGGTCAATGGTAATGCCCAGGATGTTGATAGCGGGGGATTCAGTGAATGTAATGCCATTGAAAATCAAAGGGCAATGGTTTGATTCTCTCTTATTGGAGATAGCCATTGGCTGGCACTTGTGTGGCGTGAATGTGACTTGCCATTTGTCAGCCCAAGCCTGGATATTGTCCAGGTCTTGCTGCATTCGCAAGTGGATTGCTTTAGTTTCTGAGGAGTCGTGAATGGTGCTGAACATTGTGCAAACATCCCCACATCTGACATTATGTCTTCCCCGGAGTGGTGCTGAGTGTCTGGATGGGCCGCTGTGAACTTGGGTGGCCAGGCCTCATCTGATGGGGATCCTGCAAGATAAAAGACATGGGGAAGATCTTGGAAAGGACTAGTCTGTTGGAGAGGGGTGACTCACTTGTTATCGGGCCATCAGCACTGCATTGGACTCCCACTTGTTTGTTTGCCACACGCAAAACTCCATCACAGCCACTGCCCTTTCTTCAGCCTCCCCATTCCTCTGAGGGGGTGTAGACCTGAATATCTGGGGTGCCCCCTCCCGTCTTCTGATGTCATGCAAATTTATGGACTGCCTTATCCTTGGGGACACAGAAAGGACATAGTGAGACACTAGGAATTGGGTTTTGTGAGGGGGAGTCTGTAGCTGGCAACATGTGTGTGCAAGACTCCTGGCCAAAGAAGGCAATACTGTATATGTGTTGGAGTTTGGTGGTGGGTGGGTTGTTAGGGAGATGCAGGCAGGCAGGATGTTGTTGGCCACTAGGGGATTGGGGACTAATGTGAGGGGTGAGAGACAGGAGTGATGCCAGGGGCACAGAGATTGTGACTCACCCAAGCTGCCTGAAGGAGGTTGTCCATCTTCTTTCGCCATTGCATATTCGTTTTCATGATGAGGCTGCCAGCAATGGCAGCCTCTGACACCTCATCCGAGGTGCTGTTGAGAATGGCGGGCTTGAGACTTTGCCTCACCCTGGGGAAGAGGGTGTCCAACCCGTTAATTGCAGTCAAATCAATGCAACTGATGGATTTACCTGGGGGTGCCAATACGGGGAACGTACTCACTGCCGCTGCCACTGGGGGACCAGAGTATTGTGTCAGAATTGGCGCTGGGCGTAAATTATGATTTTTGCTCCATCCCGATATTCTCCGCCTGATCGCGATTCTCGCTACCGGCGTCAGGCAGCATATAATTCAGCCCATAATGTGCAATGATACAGGGGAGTGAGACTGAGTAGAATGCTCTTTGAAAGAACCTGTGCAGATGTGCTGGGCCAAATGGCCTCCTTCTGCATGGTAAAAATTCTGTGATGTGTCTCTTAATGAACTCACAATTTTAAAAAACACACCCATTGTTAAAAACTCATTCACTACATTTAACCTCCTTTAATCTCCTTTGAAAACAAGCATGTGTATTTATAATCCCAGTTCAAAGAGTTTGTAACCACTTGGAGCATTCAATCACACTGTGAACTGACAAGCACCCCACTCTCATAATGATAGGTGGTGAAATCAGTCATTCAGCATCAATTCTGTAATAACTCTCAGGTTTATGTGAATGTGAAATAGCAACTACTCTTTTTTTTAACACTGCTGGCAATTTTCTTTTCTAATATTTAAAGGATATGACATTTAAATACATTAACAGCTTTACAGTTCTTTTGACAGTTCCAATTAGCTTGACAATTCCAATAAATTTATCCAATCCTTACACATATTCATGTCTTCATTTAAAATTCCCAACGACACCTTACCTCACCCAAATGATACCTTGCATGTTATGGGAGCGGCGTTTTCAGAACCCCAAAATGTACCATGGAGTTCAACCAACCTCTCTCTTTAATGTATTGTTGCTTTTGAAGCACACGGCTGGGTCTCCAGGTATGGTTTGACAATTATGGACACGTGGGTTTTTAAACACAAAACAATGTTTATTCCATGAATTCAACTTAAACTTTTTAAATAAACATTGGATCCCTTAACACCCCTTACTTCAAAGATAACCCCAAAAATAATACAACACCACATAATCCCTCAAACTGTTCCTTCAAACCTCTAAAAGACTTAACACCTTAAACAGAAACACATCAGGTTAAAGACATTACTATTATGAGTTTAAATCACCCAAATGATTCCGAGATAATCTTTCCTGGCAGAGATCACCACAGATCCAGCTCACTGCAAACACAGACACAGCCAAGCTCTTTTCCTCAAAACCGGCTTTCTCCTTTCAAAACAGCTCACAGCAAACCAGCCAGGCACTTTTCAGCTGCTTTCTCAAACTGAAATTAAAAGCATAAAAATCAGAAGTGATCTCAGCTCAGCTCCCCCTCTGACATCACTTCAGTAATATGAGCTGTTCCATTTATTAAAGGTACATTGCTTAAACATTCATTTCTTAAAGGTACTCTCACATGACACAACTCCGAAAAGGGGTACCTGACCTCTCCCAATGTTATCCCAGGACCATTTCCAAAAGGTTCCCTTACCTCTCCAAAGGGGTAACCTACTTCTGCAAAGTACTCACACAGCCTTAGACCTTCTTCCACTAGGTGTAAAGTACAAGTCATGTTTTGGACATCTCACAAGTTAAAATTAGATCTGATTGAGAAAGCTGCACATTAATACCTGTAGTTACCTCTTTGAAACACTTATGTATATATGAGAACCCACCTACATTCTCCCCACGTGAAAATGGCAGAGGCCGGCTGGAGATAGGACTTCTGGGTCCAGGTCTCTGCCACCATTTTTGCAAAGCCTCTCCACTTGACCAAAAATGCCACGCTTTGTGCCCTTTCCATAGCTGGCTTTCTTACCTACCTAGGCAATGGCATAGTGGTAGACTATGGGCCTGAACAATATTCACACAGAATCATAGAATCCCTGCAGTGCAGAAGGAGGCCATTCAGCCAATTGAGTCTGCACTGACCCTCTGAATGGGCGAAGAGTCCTTTCCTGAAAGGCAGTGTGTTTTTGCCCATTGAGATGCATCACAGACATAGAACATAGAACATTACAGCGCAGTACGGGCCCTTCAGCCCTCGATGTTGCGCTGGCCTGTGAAACCATCTGAAGCCTATCTGACCTACACTATTCCATTTTAATCCATATGTCTATCCAGTGACCACTTAAATGCCCTTAAAGTTGGCGAGTCTACTATTGTTGCAGGCAGGGCGTTCCACACCCCTACTACTCTCTGAGTAAAGAAACTGCCTCTGACATCTGTCCTATATCTCTCACCCCTCAATTTAAAGCTATGTCCCCTCGTGTTGGTCATCACCATCCGAGGAAAGAGACTCTCACTGTCCACACTATCTAACCCTCTGACTATCTTATACGTCTCTATTAAGTCACCTCTCAGCCTTCTCCTCTCTAACGAAAACAACCTCAAGTCCCTGAGCCTTTCCTCCTAAGACCTTCCCGCCATACCAAGCAACATCCTAGTAAATCTCCTCTGAACCCTTTCCAAAGCTTCCACATCCTTCCCATAATGTGGTGACCAGAACTGCACGCAGTACTCCAGGAGCGGCCGCACCAGAGTTATGTACATCTGCAGCATGACCTTGTGGCTCCGAAACTCAATCCCCCCAACTGATAAAGGCTAGCACACCATATGCCTTCTTAACAGCTCTATTAACCTGGGTGGCAACTTTCAGGGATTTATGTACCTGGATGCCGAGATCTCTCTGTTCATCTACACTACCAAGAATCTTGCCATTAACCCAGTACTCTGCATTCCTGTTACTCCTTCCAAAGTGAACCACCTCACACTTTTCCGCATTAAACTCCATCTGCCACCTCTCAGCCCAGCTCTGCAGCTTATCGATGTCCCTCTGCATCCTATAACATCCTTCAGCACTATCCACAACTCCACCGACCTTCGTGTCATCTGCAAATTTACTAACCCATCCTTCTACACCCTCTTCCAGGTCATTTATAAAAATGACAAACAGTAGTGGCCCCAAAACAGATCCTTGCGGTACACCACTAGTAACTGAACTCCAGGATGAACATTTGCCATAAACCATCACCCTCTGTCTTCTTTCAGCTAGCCAATTACTGATCCAAACCGCTAAATCACCTTCAATCCCATACTTCCTTATTTTCTGCAATAGCCTACCGTGGGGAACCTTATCAACTGCCTTACTGAAATCCATATACACCACATCAACTGCTTTACCCTGATCCACCTGTTTGGCCACCTTCTCAAAAAACTCAATAAGGTTTGTGAGGCATGACCTACCCTTCACAAAACCGTGTTGACTATCGCTAATCAACTTGTTCTTTTCAAGATGATTATAAACCCTATCTCTTATAACCTTTTCCAACATTTTACCCACAACCGAAGTAAGGCTTACAGGTCTATAATTACCAGGGTTGTCTCTACTCCCCTTCTGCGGCACCCTACCTACGCCCACTCCCCCACCCTATCCCCATAGCCCCATAACCCCACCTTTGGACTCTAGGGGACAATGTATCATGGCCAATCCACCTAACATGTACAGCTTTGAAATGCGGGAGGAAACCGGAACACCCCCTGGAGGAAACCCACACAGACACGGGGGGAAACGTGCCAGCTCCACACAGCCACCCAAGGCTGGGGTTGACCCCAGGTCCCTGGCACTGTGCCACCCATTGTGCCACTATGCTGCCCCTTCTGGCAATAGTACTGAAGATGCTCCAGAACTTGCCATTCCCCTAGTCATGTTCCAGTGTAGCATAAACAGTAGCATCTACCTGGAAATGTGGAAAATTGCCCAGGTATGTCTTGTACATAAGAAACAGGACAAATCCAACCAAAGCCAATTACCGCCGTATCATTCTACTCTCCATCATCAGTAAAATGATGGTAGTGGTCATCAACAGTGCAATCAAGTGTCACTTGTATAGTAATAACCTTCTCATTGATGCTCGGTTTGGATTCTGCCAGGGCACTCAGCTGCTGACCTCATGACAGCCTTGCTTAAAGCATAAACAAAGAGCTGACTTCTAGCAGTGAGGTGAGAGTGACTGCCATTGACATCAAGGCAGCATTTGACTGAGTATGGCACTACGGAGCCCTTGTAAAACTGGAGTCAATGAGAATCAGGGGAAACTCTCCACTTGTTGGAGTCCTACCCAGTGCAAAGGAAGATGGTATGGTTGTCGGAGATCAGCCATCTCAATTCCAGTGTATCACTGCAGGTGTTCTTCAGGGCCAACCATGTTTAGCTCGTTCATCAATGACCTTCATTTTTTGTAGGTCAAAAGTGGGCATGTTTGTTATTGATTTCACAATGTCCAGCACCATTCCTGATAATGAAGCACTCCATGACCAAATGAGACATGGTGTGGACAATGTGCAGATTTGAGCTGACAAGTGGCAAGTAACATTCGCACCACATAAGTGTCAAGCAATTACCATCGCCAACAAGAGAGAATCTAACCTTCTTCCCTTTATATTCAATGGCACCAGCATCACTGAATCCCCACCATCAATTTCTTGGGAGTTACCACTGAGCAGAAACTCAACTGGACTAGCCATATAATCACTGTGGTTACAAGAGCAAGTCACAGGCTAGGAATCCTGCAGCGTGGAACTCACTTCCTGACACCCCAAAGCCTGTCCACAATCTACAAGGCACAAATCAGGAGTGTGATAGAACATTCTCTACTTGCCCGACCAAATGAGTGCAGCTCCAACAACACTCAAGTAGGTTGATACCAGGGCAGCACGGTGGCACAGTGGTTAGCATTGCTGCCTACGGCGCTGAGGACCCGGGTTAGAATCCCGGCCCTGGGTCACTGTCCGTGTGGAGTTTGCACATTCTCCCCATGTCTGTGTGGGTTTCACCCCCACAACCCAAAGATGTGCAGGCCACTCTAAATTGCCCCTTAATTGGAAAAAATAATTGGGTACTCTAAATTTATTTTTTAAAAAGTAGGTTGATACCATCCAGGACAAAACAGCCTACTTGATTTGTACTCTGTGCACAGACTTTCAAACCCTCCACCACCAATGAACAGTGGCAGCTGTGTGCATCATCTGCAAGATGCACTGCAGGAACTCACCAAGGCTCCTTAGAAAGCACCTTCCAAACCACAATCACAAACATCTTTCAGGACAAGGGTAATAAATACATGGGAACACCACACTTGGAAATATATTGCCGTTCTTCACTGTCGCTGGGTCAAAAATACTGGAAATCCCGAACAGCATTGTAGATACTTACAGTGGTTGAAGAAGGCAGCTGCCAGAGCCATCTCAAGGGCAATTAGGGATAGGCAATGAATGCTGGCCTAGCCAATGAAGGCCACGTCGCTTGAATGAATAAAAAACATCAATTTGTTAAACACAATTTGCCTTTCAGAAAACCATGTGAAAACTGCTTGATAATGTTGTGGTTTTCTAAATGTCCTTGCATCATAAGAACATAAGAACATAAGAACTAGGAGCAGGAGTAGGCCATCTGGCCCCTCAAGCCTGCTCCGCCATTCAATGAGATCATGGCTGATCTTTTGTGGACTCAGCTCCACTTTCCGGCCCAAACACCATAACCCTTAATCCCTTTATTCTTCAAAAAACTATCTATCTTTACCTTAAAAACATGTAATGAAGGAGCCTCAACTGCTTCACTGGGCAAGGAATTCCATAGATTCACAACCCTTTGGGTGAAGAAGTTCCTCCTAAACTCAGTTCTAAATCTACTTCCCCTTATTTTGAAGCTATGCCCCCTAGTTCTGCTGTCACCCGCCAGTGGAAACAACCTGCCCGCATCTATCCTATCTATTCCCTTCATAATTTTAAATGTTTCTATAAGATCCCCCCTCATCCTTCTAAATTCCAACGAGTACAGTCCCAGTCTACTCAACCTCTCCTCATAATCCAACCCCTTCAGGTCTGGGATTAACCTAGTGAATCTCCTCTGCACACCCTCCAGCGCCAGTACATCCTTTCTCAAGTAAGGAGACCAAAACTGAACACAATACTCCAGGTGTGGCCGCACTAACACCTTATACAATTGCAACATAACCTCCCTAGTCTTAAACTCCATCCCTCTAGCAATGAAGGACAAAATTCCATTTGCCTTCTTAATCACCTGTTGCACTTGTAAACCAACCTTCTGTGATTCATGCACTAGCACACCCAAGTCTCTCTGAACAGCAGCATGCTTTAATATTTTATCATTTAAATAATAATCCCGTTTGCTGTTATTCCTACCAAAATGGATGACCTCACATTTGTCAACATTGTATTCCATCTGCCAGACCCGAGCCCATTCACTTAACCTATCCAAATCCCTCTGCAGACTTCCAGTATCCTCTGCACTTTTCGCTTTACCACTCATCTTAGTGTCATCTGCAAACTTGGACACATTGCCCTTGGTCCCCAACTCCAAATCATCAATGTAAATTGTGAACAATTGTGGGCCCAACACGGATCCCTGAGGGACACCACTAGCTACTGATTGCCAACCAGAGAAACACCCATTTATCCCAACTCTTTGCTTTCTATTAATTAACCAATCCTCTATCCATGCTACTACTTTACCCTTAATGCCATGCATCTTTATCTTATGCAGCAACCTTTTGTGTTGCACCTTGTCAAAGGCTTTCTGGAAATCCAGATATACCACATCCATCGGCTCCCCGTTATCTACTGCACTGGTAATGTCCTCAAAAAATTCCACTAAATTAGTTAGGCACGACCTGCCTTTTACGAACCCATGCTGCGTCTGCCCAATGGGACAATTTCTATCCAGATGCCTCGCAATTTCTTCCTTGATGATAGATTCCAACATCTTCCCTATTACCGAAGTTAAACTCACTGGCCTATAATTTCCTGCTTTCTGCCTACCTCCTTTTTTAAACAGTGGCGTCACGTTTGCTAATTTCCAATCAACCGGGACCACCCCAGAGTCTAGTGAATTTCGGTAAATTATCACTAGTGCATCTGCAATTTCCCTAGCCATCTCTTTTAGCACTCTGGGATGCATTCCATCAGGGCCAGGAGACTTGTCTACCTTTAGCCCCATTAGCTTGCCCATCACTCCCTCCTTAGTGATAACAATCCTCTCAAGGTCCTCACCTGTCATAGCCTCATTTCTATCAGTCGCTGGCATGTTATTTGTGTCTTCCACTGTGAAGACCGACCCAAAAAACCTGTTCAGTTCCTCAGCCATTTCCTCATTTCCCATTATTAAAACTCCCTTCTCATCCTCTAAAGGACCAATATTTACCTTAGCCACTCTTTTTTGTCTTATATATGAGCATCAGCTCATTAATAATGGGTTCTAATATTTTTCCAATTACAGATATCAGGTGAATTGACCTACAGTTTCAAAGAATAAAGAGAACAAAGAACAAAGAAAAGTACAACACAGGAACAGGCCCTTCGGCCCTCCAAGCCTGCGCCGACCATGTTGCCCGTCTAAACCAAAATCTTCTACACTTCCTGGGTCCGTATCCCTCTATTCCCATCCTATTCATGTATTTGTCAAGATGCCCCTTAAACGTCACTATCGTTCCTGCTTCCACCACCTCCTCTGGCAGCGAGTTCCAGGCACCCACTACCCTCTGTGCAAAAAAACTTGCTTCGCACATTGCCCCTCACACCTTAAACCGATGCCCCCTAGTAATTGACCCCTCTATCCTGGGAAAAAATCTCTGAGTATCCACTCTCTCTAGGCCCTTCATAATTTTGTAGACCTCCATCAGGTCGCCCCTCAACCTTCTTCATTCCAGTGAAAACAAACTAAGTTTATTCAACCTGTCCTCATAGCTAATGCCCTCCATATCAGGCAACATCCTTGTAAATCTCTTCTGCGCCCTCTCTAAAGCCTCCACATCCTTCTGGTAATGTGGTGACCAGAATTGAACACTATACTCCAAGTGTGGCCTAACTAAGGTTCTATGCAGCTGCAACATGACTTGCCAATTTATATACTCAATGCCCCGGCCAATGAAGGCAAGCATGCTGTATACCTTCTTGATTACCTTCTCCACCTGTGTTGCCCCTTTCAGTGACCTGTGGACCTGTACACCTAGATCTCTCTGACTGTCAAAACTCTTGAGGGTTCTACCATTCACTGTATATTCCCTACCTGTATTAGACCTTCCAAAATGCATCACCTCACATTTGTCCGAATTAAACTCCATCTGCCATCTCGCCGCCCAAGTCTCCAAACAATCTCAATCCTGCTGTATCCTCTGACAGTCCTCATCGCTATCCGCAATTCCACCAATCTTTGTGTCGTCCGCAAACTTACTAATCAGGGGCGGCATTCTCCCCTACCCGGCGAGGCTGGGGGTCCCGGCGTAGGGGAGTGGCGCCAACCACTTCGGCGTCGGGCCTCCCCAAAGGTGTGGACTTCTCCGCACCTTTGGGGGCTAGGCCCGCGCCAGAGCAGTTGGCACGACGCCGACTGGCACCAAAACCGGCACCAGCAGCCTTTCAGGCCCGCCGCCCGGCGCCGGGGCTGGCCGAAATGTCTTTGCCGGTTCACGCATGCGCCGGTGGTGACGTCAGCGGCAGTTACCGCTGACGTCACCACCCGCGCATGCGCGCTGGGGGATTCTCTTCTCCCTCCGCCATGGTGGAGGCCATGGCGGCGGCAGAAGGGAAAGAGTGCCCTGACGGCACTGGCCCGCCTACCGATCGGTGGGCCCTGATCGCGGGCCTGGCCACCGTGGGGGCACGCCCCGGCGTCTGATCACCCTGCGCCCCCCCCAGGACCCCGGGGGCCCGCTCGCAGTGGGACCTCGGCCCATCACGGGCCGGAGAATCGCCACAGGGGGCTCGCCGCTCGGTGCGGCGCGTTTCCGCCCCCGCCAATTCCAGGGTGGCAGAGAATTTCTGCCACGGCACGGGCGAGATTTTCGGCGGCCCCGGGCGATTCTCCGTCCCTGCTGGGGGTCGGAGAATTTTGCCCCAGATCAGTTACATTTTCCTCCAAATCATTAATATATACTACGCACAGCAAAGGTCCCAGCACTGATCCCTGCGGAACAGCACTAGTCACAGCTCTCCAATCAGAAAAGCACCCTTCCATTGCTACTCTCTGCCTTCCAACACCTAGCCAGTTCTGTGTCCATCTTGCCAGCTCACCTCTGATCCCGTGTGACTTCAACTTTTGTACCAATCTGCCCTGACGGACCTTGTCAAAGGCCTTACTGAAGTCCATATGGACAACATCCACTGCCCTACCTGCATCAATCATCTTTGTGACCTCCTCGAAAAACTCTATCAAGTTAGTGAGACATAACCTCCCCTTCACAAAACCGTGCTGACTCTGAGTAGATCCTGTCTTGAAGAATTCTCTCCAGTAATTTCCCTACCACTGATGTAAGACTCACCGGCCTGTAGTTCCCTGGATTATCCTTGCTGCCCTCCATCTCCCTCTATTTTGGAATAGAGGTTTGAATGTGCAGTTTTCCAATCCACTGGGATCTTTCCAGAATCTGTAGAATTTTGGAATGTTACAACCAATGCATCTACCGGGCGGCATTCTCCCCTACCCAGCGTGACGGAGGTTCCCGGAGTAGGGGAGTGGTGCCAACCACTCAGGGGTCGCGCCTCCCCAAAGGTGGGGAATTCTCCCCACCTTTGGGGGCCAGCCCCGCGCCGGAGCGGTTGCCACCAGAAGACCGGCGCAAAAAACCGGCGCTCCCGGCAGCGGGGCTGGCCGAAAGGCTTTCGCCGGTCCGCGCATGCGCCGCAGTGACGCCAGTGGCCAGCGATGTGGGGTTCTCTTCCGCCATGGCGGACGCGGAAGAAAATAGTGCAGCCAGGGCACTGGCCCGGAGTATGAGCGGGGGGCCCCGATCGCGGGCCAGGCCACCGTGGGGGCACCCCCCGGGGCTCGATCGCCCCCCCCCAGGACCCCGGGAGCCTGCTCGCGCCGCTGAGCCCGCCGTTCCAGAGGTGTTTTAAACCTCGGCGGCGGGCGAGGCCTCCCAGCGGCGGGACTTCGGCCCATCCGGGCCGGAGAATCTCCGCAGGGGCCTCTCCGATCGGAGTGGCGAGATTCCTGCCCCCACCACTTCCCGGGTGGTGGAGAATCTCTGCCGCGGCGGGTGCGAGATTTTAGGTGCCCCCAGGCGATTCTCCGACCCTGCTGGGGGTCGGAGAATTTCGCCCATCATCTCTGCAGCCACTTCTTTTGATCCTCGGATGGAGGCCATCCAATCCAAGAACTCATCAACCTTCAATCCCGTTACTTTTCCCAACTTTTCCTCTAGTGATGGTGATTGTTTTACATTCCTTTTCCCTTTTGCTCCTGCTTTTCTACTATTCCTGGGAAGCTTTCTGTGACTTCTCCCGTGAAAACAGATACAAGTTACTGTTCAAATGTATCCTCCATGTTCTTGTTTCCATTATTAGTTCCCCAGTCTCATCGTTTAAGTGCCAATTCACTTCGCTACTCCTTTTCTTTTTATATTCTTGTCGAAGCTCTAATTGATTTTATATTTCTTGCTGTTTTTTTGTCATACTTCAATTTCTCTATTTTTATTATTTTTTTAGTCATCCTTTGCTGGTTTCTAAAATGTTCTCAATCTTCTAGCCGACCACTAATCTTTCAGGCATTCTTTTTCTTATTATTTGATGCCTACCATAACTTCCTTAGTTAACCATGAATGGTGAAACCTTCTTGGAGAGCCTTTCGCTTTGGAATATATCTTTGTAGCGATTTATGAAATATCTCATGACGTGCCGACCACTGTTACTCTAGCATCTTGAGCGCGATTCTCCGCTCTCACGCCGGTTCGGAGAATAGCGGGCCGTGCAGATTTTCACGCGACGCCGGTCCGACGCCCTCCCGCTATTCTCCGAACCCCGCACAAACTACACGTCGGTATTCCCGGCAAAGGCCTCGACAGACCCCCCGACACGATCAGAAGCCCGACTTTTTGGCCCCCCACTATTCTCCGGCCCGGATGGGCCGAAGTCCCGACGTCCTCGCGCACTGTTTTCACTCCGGCCAACACACCTGCTTTTCAAGTTCGTCAACCAGTCGTGCTGGCTGACGAGAGCTTCGAGTAGGTGAGCGCACCGCTCAGCGCACAGCTCAGCGCACTGCTGGAGTCTGGCCACAACGGGGAAGGCATCCCCGAGAACGGGAGGGGGGTCCAGAGCGGGGGGGGGGGGGGGGGGGTGTGGGAGACGGAGGGGGGAGTGGGGGAGACGGAGGGGGAGTGGGGGAGACTGAGGGGGGAGTGGGGGAGACGGAGGGGGGAGTGTGGGAGACGGAGGGGGGGAGTGCAGGAGATGGAGGGGGGAGTGTGGGAGACGGAGGGGGGAGTGGGGGAGACTGAGGGGGGGAGTGTGGGAGACAGAGGGGGGAGTGTGGGAGACGGAGGGGGGAGTGGGGGAGGAGACGGAGGGGGGAGTGTGGGAGATGGAGGGGGGAGTGTGGGAGACGGAGGGGGGAGTGGGGGAGACTGAGGGGGGGAGTGTGGGAGACAGAGGGGGGAGTGGGGGAGACTGAGGGGGGGAGTGGGGGAGACGGAGGGGGGAGTGGGGGAGACGGAGGGGGGGAGTGGGGGGGGGGAGGGAGAGAGTGAGCGAGTGACCCGTCCAACCCCGGTTACAAAATGTCTGCCACCATGCCATGGCGTGCCGGTCACGAGGACACGGCCGCTGGTTGCCCTGTGGCTTACGGACACAGGCCACTGACGCACCGGTGAAGAGGACGTAGTTAACTGCACGTTGGATGCAGAAAGTGACCAGGGGTTAGGCTGCCCGCGTGTCAGCAGCGCGTCCAGGCCACCAGGACACACAGGTATCCCGTGGCAGTGCCATGTGGAATGATGACAGCCCGCTCTGCGAAGAGCTGTGAGCTCAGAATCGTTAGAGAGAGTCTGACCCATGGCAATAGCTGAACCATCCACCTTGGTGGCCGCTGAGATCGTCACAGACACTCTATCACGTGCCCGCGTGGGCTAGCTGTGGGCGGGGGTGGGGGGAGGGGAAGGGACTGCACACCCGGCACCGACGTTTCACCGCTTGTCAACCCCAGCAACACTCGGTAACCATCACGATTCCTGTGGCTGTGGAACAATCACACGGTATTACAAGTAAGGTGGAACAGTGCGTTTAATGTTAACAATAATTTACAGATGCCCTAGCCCCTACAACTAAACTGTGCCCTTCACCCGTGCCAACTTACTCAGTGTCTCTCTTTGTTGCCATACGGGAGGAGTGGAGGAGGACTGCTGCGAATCGCCCCCTTCGACTAGTTTCTCCTTCGGCAAGCGTTTCCTGGGGCGACCCGGCCTTGATGGGCCAGGCTGCTCTGCGGGCGTCTCGGGTGCCGTTGTGCCACCCTGCTCTGCCTGCTGCCCACCCGATGCACCAAGGATGGGACGGGGGGAGGCCGAGAATTCCGGGACGTCCCGTGATGGAGTTAATGGGACGGGCCCTGAAACCTCCTCCTCCCTCGGGGAGCCCGGTGGCCCCCGGGCCTCACTTTGGGACAGAGGTGCGAGCGGGGAAGTGCCCCGTCGCGCCACCGACACCTGGCGCTGCCAGTCCTGGAGGCCTGCAACGGTATCCACCAGGATCCGAAGGTTTGCAGAGACGGAGTCCAGGGAGTTAGACATTCCCGCCAGGGACTGTGCGATCTCAACCTGTGAGTGCACAACGCCATCCAGCACATGTGTCAGGCGGTTGATGCTCTCTGCGACTGACTGCTGGGACTGTGCCATTGACTGCTGTGATTGTGCCATGGCGTGCTGCGACTGGGCCATGACCTGCTGAGACTCGGCCAAGGCCCGCAGTGCGCCGGCAATGTTGTGTTGGCTCTGGCGCATTGCTGCCTGTGAGAGGGCAACCCTGTCCAGGGCCGAGGATGACGCGTGCACATTAAGCCCAACACCTTGCATAACCTGACCCATTGCCTCCACCGCGGATGCCTGCCGTGCGGTGTCGGCCTGGGTTGCTGCCATGAGCGGCACCACTCCCTGCTCCTGGACACGGAGGTTTGACTCCTCTTACAGCGTCTGCAGAGTCTGGAAGACAGCCCTCATCCCGTCATTGTCTCCCTGGGTTTCTTGATGCATCGGCTGTGCGGGTGGGTTGAGAAACTCCAGGAACTCGGAAAACGTCTGGGAGCCAACTGCATGCTGGGCCTGGCCTGGCCTCCGCCAGTCCGGGCCCTCGGCTGCTCCGACCTCCACCTGCTGTACCTGCTCAGCTGTGATGTGCGACCCAGACTGTGACCCAGGAGCCTCATCACTAAATAGGCCAACCGGGGTGAGTGTCTCTGGGATGGTGGATGGTGTGGGAGATAGCTGTGCCGCAAGCTCGAGGTCGTCTTGGGTTGACGCCTCCTCTATGTCATCGGCCCGCTGAGAGGCCGCAGGACGTTCGCGGGCCACTTCTCTCTCTTCCTCTCTCGCCGCCCTCTGGGCGTCCTGCTCCACAGACTCGGTGGGGGAGGATGGGACTCCCCGCTGACCGGGCACCCTCTGTCGTGCGGCCCTGGGTGAGGTGGGGGCAGATGCCTGTCTCCACCTGGAGGCAGACGGCCCTGGTCGTTCGGCATCACATCCTAGGGAAGAGAATGAAACGGGTTATTTAGAGACGCTCGGCCGGGCGCTGGACGGTCCCAGTGGGCAGGGTGTGAAGAGACAGAGGATGGGGGAGGTGTCCCAGTGGGCAGGGTGTGTGAAGGGACAGAGGATGGGGGAGGTGTCCAAGTGGGCAGGGTGTGAAGGGACAGAGGATGGGGGAGGTGTCCAAGTGGGCAGGGTGTGAAGGGACAGAGGATGGGGGAGGTGTTCCAGTGGGCAGGGTGTGTGAAGGGACAGAGGATGGGGGAGGTGTCCAAGTGGGCAGGGTGTGTGAAGGGACAGAGGATGGGGGAGGTGTCCAAGTGGGCAGAGTGTGTGAAGGGACAGAGGATCGGGGAGGTGTCCAAGTGGGCAGGGTGTGAAGGGACAGAGGATGGGGAGGTGTTCCAGTGGGCAGGGTGTGAAGGGACAGAGGATGGGGGAGGTGTCCAAGTGGGCAGGGTGTGAAGGGTATAGAGGATGGGGGAGGTGTTTCAGTGGGCAGGGTGTGAAGGGACAGAAGATGGGGGAGGTGTCCAAGTGGGCAGGGTGTGAAGGGACAGAGGATGGGGGAGGGGGGGGTATTTGTCATGCAGGGTTGTCTCACTTGTTGCAGCTCCGCCAACCTCGCATTGCGCGATCTCCCGGGTGGCAGATCCCCCAACAAGGTCCAGTGCCCTCTGCTCAAACGTGGTGAGGGGGTGCAGGATGGGCGAACCCCCTCCAGTCTTGTTCCGCTCACGAGTGTTGTGAGCGGTCTTGTCCTGTTGGTGGAGGGGGCATAGGTAGATCATTACAATACATAGAACATAGAACATAGAACATAGAACGATACAGCGCAGTACAGGCCCTTTGGCCCACGATGTTGCACCGACATGGGAAGTCAAAAACTAAAGGCCATCTAACCTACACTATGCCATTATCATCCATATGCTTATCCAATAAACTTTTAAATGCCCTCAATGTTGGCGAGTTCACTACTGTTGCAGGTAGGGCATTCCACGGCCTCACCACTCTTTGCGTAAAAAACCTACCTCTGACCTCTGTCCTATGTCTATTACCCCTCAATTTATGGCTATGTCCCCTCGTGCTAGCCACCTCCATCCGCGGGAGAAGGCTCTCACTGTCCACCCTATCTAACCCTCTGATCATTTTGTATGCTTCTATTAAGTCACCTCTTAACCTTCTTCTCTCTAACGAAAACAACCTCAAGTCCATCAGCCTTTCCTCATAAGATTTTCTCTCCATACCAGGCAACATCCTGGTAAATCTCCTCTGCACCCGTTCCAAAGCTTCCACGTCCTTCCTATAATGAGGCGACCAGAACTGTACGCAATACTCCAAATGCGGCCGTACCAGAGTTTTGTACAGCTACAACATGACCTCATGGCTCCGGAACTCAATCCCTCTACCAATAAAGGCCAACACACCATAGGCCTTCTTCACAATCCTATCAACCTGGGTGGCAACTTTCAGGGATCTATGTACATGGACACCGAGATCCCTCTGCTCATCCACACTGCCAAGAATTTAACCATGAGCCAAATATTCCGCATTCCTGTTATTCTTTCCAAAGTGAATCACCTCACACTTCTCTACATTAAACTCCATTTGCCACCTCTCAGCCCAGCTCTTCAGCTTATCTATGTCCCTCTGTAACCTGCAACATCCTTCCACACTGTCTACAACTCCACCGACTTTAGTGTCGTCTGCAAATTTACTCACCCAACCTTCTGTGCCCTCCTCTAGGTCATTTATAAAAATGACAAACAGAAACGGCCCCAGAACAGATCCTTGTGGTACGCCACTCGTAACTGAACTCCATTCTGAACATTTGCCATCAACCACCACCCTCTGTCTTCTTTCAATTAGCCAATTTCTGATCCACATCTCTAAATCACCCTCAATCCCCAGCCTCCGTATTTTCTGCAATAGCCGACCGTGGGGAACCTTATCAAACGCTTTATTGAAATCCATATACACCACATCAACTGCTCTACCCTTGTCTACCTGTTCAGTCACCTTCTCAAAGAACTCGATAAGGTTTGTGAGGCATGACCTACCCTTCACAAAACCATGCTGACTATCCCTAATCATATTATTCCTATCTAGATGATTATAAATCGTATCTCTTATAATCCTCTCCAAGACTTTATCCACAACAGACGTGAGGCTCACCGGCCTATAGTTACCGGGGTTATCTCTACTCCCCTTCTTGAACAAAGGGACCACATTTGCTACCCTCCAGTCCTCTGGCACTATTCCTGTAGCCAATGATGACCTAAAAATCAAAGCCAAAGGCTCAGCAATCTCTTCCCTGGCTTCCCAGAGAATCCTAAGATAAATCCCATCAGGCCCCGGGGACTTATCTATTTTCACCTTGTCCAGAATTGCCAACACTTCTTCCCTACGCACCTCAATGCCATCTATTCTAATAGCCTGGGTCTCAGCATTCTCCTCCACAACATTATCTTTTTCCTGAGTGAATACTGACGAAAAGTATTCATTTAGCATCTCGCTTATCTCCTCAGCCTCCACACACAACTTCCCACCACTGTCCTTGACTGGCCCTACTCTTACCCTAGTCATTCTTTTATTCCTGACATACCTATAGAAAGCTTTTGGGTTTTCCTTCATCCTACCTGCCAAAGACTTCTCATGTCCCCTCCTTGCTCGTCTTAGCTCTCTCTTTAGATCCTTCCTCGCTTCCCTGTAACTATCAAGCGCCCCAACTGAAACTTCACGCCTCATCTTCACATAGGCCTCCGTCTTCCTCTTAACAAGAGATTCCACTTCTTTGGTAAACCAAAGAAGTTTACCTTGCTCTACCCCTTCCTCCCTGCCTGACTGGTACAGCAGATATCAGCAGGCCGGTCAGATACTGGCACAGTTTGGGGGTCAAGTTGTAATAAGACCATTGCATCTCTCCACGGGGGCTAGAGCGCTGGGTCTGTGACTACTTTGTGAACCACCCTCAACTCACTCTGCCCCAATCCACTTCCACCCCCCGTGCCGGGGGGGTGGGGGGAGGTGGGTGATTAAGTTAAGGGGGGAGGGATGGTTGTGACCCGGGGGCACCCTCTTGGCACTTACCCTGGCAGCCCTAGTGAGTTCGTGCATGTTCTTCCGACATTGCTCTGCAGAGCGAGGAGTCTGCCCCACAGCACTGACGGCAGCAGCCCCCTCACGCCAGGCCTGGCGCACCGCGCTGGCAGGGTGGCGATGCCCTCTACGCGGGCAGATGATGCCCCTCCTCTGCTCGATTGAAACCAGCAGCGTCTCGACGTCAGCCTCCAAGAATCGCGGGGCTGCTCTCCTTTGCTTTGACATCCTGGCCTACAGTTTCTGTGCTCGCCCGCGCCTTTTTACGGCGTCGTTCGTGTCGTCGTCGCGTTCCGGCGTCATCGCGCACGTGATTTACGCGGCCCCGTTCCTAGCCCATTTCCCGGACGTGAATACGTCGGGAACGGGGCCGTGTCGGGCCGTCGCAAAAGTCGCCCGTTTTCACGGCCAACTTCGCTATTTTCCGCGGGTGCAGAGAATTGCGCCCCTTATGTTTTAACAAATTTTCCCAATATATAAATGCAAGTTATTGTCAAGTGAGAATCCCATTTTTGAGGATTCAACAATATAAATGTAAGCCTTTCAAAGAATATTTTATTCAAACCAGGTTTGTATAAATGAAAGAGTTTAGACTAATGAGATTAACTGTAGACATTAATTATGAACAATGACCGTAAAACTGGGTTCATCTTAATCTCATTATAACTTTTAAATCCAGCCATTAATATTGTTGGAATAATAATTTATACCAAACCAAAATAAGAACTGTTACAATGGAATAAAATTAAATTCATGGCCAGGACCTCTATCTTAGCAAATTAATAATGAAAATTAGAGTGATGATATACCAAAATTTCAGTTTGCATAACAGAGGACTATTATCTTTCACAGTAACTCAATAATAGTTCATCACAGCAAGACACTGGATAAATAAATGGCCCTGAGGTGCCAGCATTTATTCCTCATTCCGAATTGCGCTTGAGAAAGTGGTGGTGAGCTGCCTTCTTGAACCGCTGCAGTCCATGAGGTGTAGGTACACCCACTGTGCTTTTAGGGAGGGAATTCCAGGATTTTGACTCAGCGACAGTGAAGGAACAGCGATATATTTCCAAGTCCGGGCGGTGAATGACCTGGAGGAGAACCTCCAGATGGTGGTGTTCCTATGTATCTGCTGCCCTTATCCTTCAAGATAATAGTGTTTGTGGGTTTAGAAGGTGCTACCTAAGGAGCCTTAGTGAATTCCTGCAATGCATCTTGCAGATGGTACACACGGCTCCACTGTCCGTTGGTGGTAGAGGCAGTGAATGTTTGTGGAAAGGGTGCCAATAGAGTGGGTTGCTTTTTCCTGGATGATGTCAAGCTTCTTGAATGTTGTTGGCGCTTCACTCATCCGGGCAAGTGGAGAGTATTACATTACACTCCTGACTTGCGCCTTGTAGGTAGTGGACAGTGTTTGGGGTTCAGGAGGTTAGTTCCTTGCCATAATGTTATCCAGGTCTTGCTGCATTTGCATGTAGACTACTTCTGTGTCGAAGGAGTTGCGAATGGCGCTGAACATTGTGCAATCTTCAGTGAACATCCCTACATCTGACCTTATGTTGGAAGGAAGGGTTATTGATGAAGCAGCTGAAGATGGTTGGGCCTGGGACACTACCCTGAGGAATTCCTGTAGTGATGCCCCGGAACTGAGATGATTAATCTCCAACCACCACAGCCATCTTCCTTTCTGCCAGGCATGACTACAACCAGCTGAAAGTTTTCACCTTAATTCCCATTGACTCCAGTTTTGCTCGGGCTCTTTGATGCCATACGCGGTCAAATGCAGCCTTGATGTAAAGGGTATTAACTCTCCCCTCACCTCTGGAGTTCAGCTCTTTTGTTTATGTTTGAACCAAGGCTGTAATGAGGTCAGGAGCTGAGTGACCCAGGCAGAACCCAAACTGAGCATCAGTGAACAGGTTATTGCTGAGTAAGTGCCGCTTGATAGCACTGTTGATGATCCCTTCCATCAGTTTACCGATGGTGGAGAGTAGACTGATAGGGCGGCATTGGCTGGGTTGGATTTGTCCTGTTTCTTGTGTACAGGACACACCTGGGCAATTTCCCATGTTGCCAGGTAGATGCCAGTGTTGTAGCTGTACTGGAACAGCCTGGCTAGGGAACAGCAAGTTCTAAAGCACAAATATTCTGTATTATTGACGGAACTTTGTCAGGGACAAACCCTTTGTAGTATCCAGTGCCTTCCGGCTTTTTTTGATATCTCACGGGGTGAATCGAATTGGCTGAAGACTGACATCTGGGATGCTGGGGACCGCTGGAGGAGACTGAGATGGATCATCCACTCAGCACTTCTGGCTGAAAATTATTGTGAATGTTACTTCATAGAAAACCTAAACACACCACAGGCTTTAAACCCCCTCAGATTCTTTGATCGTGAGGCTTCTCTTCACTTTCAAAGAGAAATAGCTTTTAGTAGGCTGTAGTTGACAGGGAAATAGCCTCCAGACAGCCAGGTATCTGGATTGTTTATTGTCATTTCCTTTCACGCTTTAATGCAGCTGCATGGGGAGGTCTGGTGGGGAGGTCTGATGTGGAAGTCTGATGGGGGGGGTCCGGTGGGGGAGTCTGATGAGGAGGGTTTGATGGGGGGTCGGTGTGGTGGTCATGTCACTATCATGTGTGCGTGCTTTTTGGGGGGGTGATCCGCAATTCCCATGGTGGTGGCGGGGGGAAAGATGCCCATACTTACCCGTGTGGGGGGCATGATTTGAGTTATGGGGGGGAGGGGGGCCAGCCGCCAGACCTCAGGATGAGGTCTCGGGGACCTGTCAGTCTTTAGTCCCATGAATAATCCTAGAACGGGGTGTGCCTTTCACTATCAGGGCAGCACAGTGGTTAGCACTGTTGCTTCACTGCGCCAGGGTCCCAGGTTTGATTCCCGGCTTGGGTCAATGTCTGTGTGGAGTCTGAACGTTCTCTCCATGTCTGCGTTGGTTTCCTCTGGGTACTCCGGTTTCCTTCACAAGTCTTGAAAGACGTGCTTATTCGGTGAATTGGACATTCTGAATTCTACCTCAGTGTACCAGAACAGGCGCCGGAATGTGGCGACCAGGGGATTTTCACAGTAACTTCATTGCAGTGTTAATGTAAGCCTACTTGTGACATTAATAAAGATTATTATTATCACCTATTCTGTGCCATTGTCAAAGACAAATTTCATTACTAAAACATCACACACTAATCAAGACATGAATAAGGAGCAAAGCAAATTCATTTTGTCTAATATGTGCAAACCTGTCAGCTCACTTTTCTTGTCAAATATTATCGAATTATACAGCTCAGATGGAGATAATTTGGCTCACTGTGCCTGTGCTGGCTAATTTAAGGAGTCATCAACTCTCCTTCTATTGCCACATAACTTCTCAGGTTGTTGCCCGTCAAGCATTTATTCAATTTCGTTTTGAATCAGTTTTAACCATCCATTCACGCACTGCATTCCAGGTTATAACAAGTCGCTCGATGCATTAAAAATAGGTTTCCTCACACCACTTCTGGTTCCTCTGTTAACCACTTTTAATCTGAATTCTCTAATTAAAGATGCTTCTGGAACAGTTTCTCTGCATTTCCTCTTTCAAAATCATTGGCTGGATTGTCAGTTCCTGAGATTAAGAGTTGATGCCGAGGCAGGATTCATGGCTTTCCACCCCGCCTAGACCGATTCAGCAACTTTAGAGGGGCTAGCACTGGCACCATGTGGAACACAATCGATTCCGATCAGAAACGGTGCCGGATTCGCCAGATTCGCGATTGACACTCAGGAGGCCGAAAAACTGCAGCCGCATAGACACACTTCACTCCCCACACACACCATCCCAGCCAACAAGATGGCACAGATCGCGGCCATAATGCTGATGGATCGGCCGGGAGCAGAGGGCACCTGGGGGAGGGGCGACACTCATACGACCCGTGGGCGGTTAGCGGTGTGCACAGCCGCATGGTTACCTTGCAGGCCGCGTCAATGGTGTTCCATGCCCATCCACCCCAACCCCACAGCCCACCTCCTAGCCACCCCCCACTACTCCCCCTGCCCCTGGCAGAAGGCCCTGGCCAGCGGCACAACTGCCAGTAAACTATGGCGATATTGGACACTTTCCGTACCCCTTCTCTCCCCCTCAGCAGCCACAGCGGCTGTTTCACAATATTTAAAAGCACCACCTCTCCGCTGGGAATTCGGCCCATCGGAGGCGGAGAATCGCGAAGGCCCCGGAGAATATGGGTTGGGCCCGCTCATGACATGCCAATGGCGTTTACTGTACATCTGTTCTGGTACACATTGACGCTGCTGTCGAGGCGACGGAGAATTGCGATTTGGCGTGAAATCAGCACTTGCCGCGATTTCGGCACCGGAACCGATTCTCCGCCCAATCGCATTTCCCGATTCCAGTGTCAGCCAACAGAGAATCCCGCCCCATGAGTTTGAACACATCTATCAGATCTACTCTTAGCTTTCTCTGTTCTCATCTCATGTTTTCTACTCTACTGCAAACCTAGTATCATTCTAGCAAATCTCTTCTGCATTCACACTGAGGTCTTGACACCGTTCCCAGTGTGCCATTCCCAAAATTGAACAGCAATGCTCCATCTGAAGCCTAACAAATGTTTCATAAATGTATAGCATAACTTTGCTTCTTTTATACTCTACATTGTGGATGACCCATCTATGTCTCCCCCTGAGATCCCCAATATCACAGACGTAGGTTGTCAGCCACATACGTACTCAACATGATATCAACAAATGGCTGAAGACACCAGATATTGCAAAGGCTAAGGGCCTTGCCAATTCCGATATTGGTAGTGATGACATGGTCTCCATTTACCGCAGTGGACATGGTCTCCATGAACTTGCTGCATCCTTAGCCAAGCACAACACAGGCATCTAACCAACGATTTGTAAAATTGTCCCGTTATTTCCAGTACGCAAATCCAATCTGGCTAATAATAATAATCTTTAATATTGTCAGAGGTCGGTTTACATTAACACTGCAATGAAGTTACTGTGAAAATCTCCTAGTCACCACATTCCGGCGCCTGTTCGGGTACTCTAAGGAAGAATTAAGAATATCCAAATGACCTAACAGCACATCTTTGGGGATATCAGCACATCTGCATGGAAGAAACCCACGCAGACACGGGAGAACGTGCAGACTCCGCACAGACAGTGACCCAAGCGGGAATCGAACCTGGGACCCTGGCGTTATGAAGCAATAATGCGAACCACTTCAGCCTACTCTCAACTATCAGCAAAGTTATGAAAGTTTTTTTTTAAAATTTAGATTAGCCAATTATTTTTTTCCAATTAAGGGGCAATTTAGCGTGGCCAATCCACCTACTTTGCACATTTTTGGGTTGTGGGGGCGAAACCCACGCAGACACGGGGAGAATGTGCAAACTCCACACGGACAGTGACCCAGAGCCGGTATCGAACCTGGGACCTCAGCGCCGTGAGGCGGTTGTGCTAACCACTAGGCCACCGTGCTGCCCAAAGTGATGAAAGTTGTCATCAACTGTGCTATCAAGAAGCACATACACAGCAATAACATGCTCACTGGCAGTTGATTTGAGTCTTCAGGACCACTCGGCTTCTGACCTCATTACAGCCTTGGTCCAAACATGGACAAAATTAACTCAAGTGCTGAGGACAGAGTGACAGCTCTTGCTATTAAGGCAGAATTTGACCAACTGTAGCAAAATAGTCAATAGTAATCCGAGTGAAAAACTTTCCACCTGCTGGAATCATAGCTAGCGCAAAGGAAGATGGTTGCGGTTGTTAGATGTCAATCAACTCAGTCCCAGGATTTCGCTGTAGGATTGGATTGGATTGGTTTTGTTTATTATCACATCTACCGAGGTACAGTGAAAAATATTGTTCTGCGTACAGTTCAGACAGATCATTCCATACATGAAAAGAAAACATAGGGCAAACACAATGTAAGTACATAGACACTGGCATCGGGTGAAGCATACAGGAGTGTAGTATTAATCAGGTCAGTCCATAAGAGGGTTATTGAGGAGTTTGGTAACAACGGGGAAGAAGCTGTTTTTGAATCTGTTAGTGTGTGTTCTCAGACTTTTGTATCTCCTGTCCGATGGAAGAAGTTGGAGGAGTGAATATGCTGGGTGGGAGGGGTATTTGATGATGCTGTCTGCTTTCCCAAGGCAGCGGGATGTGTAGACAGAGTCAATGGATGAGAAGTGGGTTTGCATGATGGACTGGGCAATGTTCACAACTCTATGTAGTTTCTTAAGGTCTTGGGCCGAGCAGGAGATTCTCAGGGTAGTATCTTAGGCTCGACAATCTTTAGCTGATTCATCAATGATCTTTCTTCCATCATAATGTCAGAAATGGGGATATTCGTTGATGACTGCACAATGATGATTGCACAATGTTCAGTACTATTCATGAATCCTCAGATACTGAAGCAATCCATGTCTATATGTAGTAAGGCCGGCACAATATTCAGGCCTGAACTGTCAAGTGTCAAGGAATATATGCACCACATAAATGCCAGACAAAGACAATCTTCGACAAGAAATAATCTGACCACCTTCCCTTGACATTACCTTTGCTCAGCCCTTCCCCAACAATATAAACAATGATGGCTACCAGAGCAGACCAGAGGCTGGGAGTACTGTGGTGAGCAACTCACCTCCTGACTCCCCAAAGATTGTGCACCATCTACATGGCAGAAGTCAGTGATGGAATACTCTCCACTTGATTGACACCCGTCCACAATCTTAGACATTCACTCCCTCGACAACCAAGGTACAGTGACAGCTGTGTATGTCATATTCAAGTTGTACTGCAGGAACTCACTGAGCCTCCTTTTTTAGCTTCTTCCAAATCCACGACTTCTGCCACTAAAAGAATAAGGGAATGGGAACACCAAAACCTGCAAGTTCCCTGCAAGCCACATATCATCCTGACTTGGAACTATGCTGCCATTGCTTCATTATCACTGGGTTAAAATCCTGGAACACCCTTCCTGTAACAACAATGTGGGTGCATGGACTGGTACATGGTAGTTCAAGAAGGTGTCTCACCATCACCTTCTCAAGGACAATTGGGGATGGCAACAAATGCCGGCCTCACACGTGATGTCCACGTCCTGTGAAAGAATAAAATAAAAAGAATTAATTCTGCGTAAATGGATTGATTTTGGAATGAGTTAAAATCTCACACCCTGGCCGCAATTCTCCGTCCATTAACGCCAATGGGATTCTCTGGCATCACTGCGGTAAATGGAGTTTTGGCTGAACGCCAGATTCTCTGTTCTCGCTGGCAGCAGTGGCGGGAACTCAGGCCGGTGAACCCCGTAAGAGAGAAAGGGAGAAGTTGGGGATGGGTTGTGGGGGGATGGCCGAGTTGAGGGTCTTCACCCGCTATGAGGCGAGGGCCCTGGGGTTCACGGGGTTGCCCAAGGAGTGAGGTGAGCAACAGCGAGGTTGGCCTGTGCCAGAGAAGTGAGAATCCATTGCAGCTTCATCCAGATGGCCTGTCTCAAATGAATTGTTGATGTCCCAGACCCTTGACCTTCCCTTTCACTGAAGTCATGTCCATTGTCTTGCAGGATCTCCAACTGATGAGGCTGAGCCATCCAGAGTCACCTCTCTGCCACCCAAGAGACCACCTCAGAGAAGAGCTCCAAGGAGAACACCAACAATGCACCATAGCTATCACCGCAACTTCCACCATCGGCACCTCGATGGGCAAGATTAGCAGACCAGCTTCTGTGTCACTATCTGGTGAGAACCACACAGTTACTGGTGCAAATCAGGTGGAGGCAGGAACTGGCAAAGGAACGTGTAGTCGGAGGTCTGCTGGATCCCAGGACTCATCTGGGCCCCAGCCAGATGCCGAATCTCTGGACATGGTTCTCCCTGAACTACTGGAGATGATAAGCTGGAGCTATGAGATTCAGGAGAGGGTGGCAGTGACATTCCTGCAAATGAAAGGCCGATTGGAGGGGTCACAGAGTCTTCAGGCACAGGCGATGATGCCGACAATGCGTGGCACCCAGGCTAAAACTGCAATGGTGGCAACCACAGTGAAAGCCTGGAGCACTACATCTACATCTTGAGTGGGGGTGTCTAAAGCATGGGTCAGTCTGTGATGACCATGGCTGAGGGTCCCGATATTATGTCCCATTCATTGAGAGACATGTCCCAGAAACAGGTAGACATTGCTGAGGTACCCAGAGCTTGGCCCAATCACAAAGAACAATTGCTTAGAGTTTCCGCGCCATGGGGAGTCTCCAGGACTGGCAGTGCCAGATGACACAGAGGCTTCTGGAGCTCACACCAGCTGCCTTTCCATCCCATGGAGTCACCCAGGGCCCAACGAGCACCCTGCGGGAGGAGGAAGTACTGGAGCCCATCCTGAGGCCTTCAAGGAGACTCATGTGGTCTCCAATCTTTTTGACCCCACCCCCCCCCCCCCCTCCTGACACCTGCGCATCTTAAGGGTGCCATGGCAACATCTGTGACACCAGTAATTCAGCCGGGGCCCTCTGGCTCCAGGCCTTCCAGGGGTCAACCACCAAGGCCAGCAAAGGCACAGGGCGCGGAAGGAAGCTTGGTCGCATCCATCTCTGATGTGAAACCTGGAGAGACACCTCAACGTAGGACTAGACCACGGAAGATTAAGAAATTTTAGAAGCACTGAGTGGACATTGGTGAGGTTAGTATTCGTAGTTAGGCGGAGTGGATAATAGTCACATGAAATGTTCACCAATAAAATATGTCACCCCTGAAACATGCAGTGCCTCTATCATTTTATCTTTCCAAGACGGGTGGGTCTCACTCTCCCCATCTGGAGTCTCTTGCTGCTACAGGCCCCGCCAAGTGACGCAACCAGTGAGAGCCTAGGAAACCCGCAGTGACGGACATCCTGCAATACAAGCCCCGTCACTCACTGGATACATGTTTTCTCCTCCCATCATCACCCCCACCCCACTCCGTTCATCCTCCACAGTGGTTCAAAATAAAGTATCCCCGATGTAGATTCAGGCTTGAGGCTGGGAGCCAGTGAATCGACAGCAGAAAGGCAGACTTCATCAGAACCTGAGGAACACCACAGCTTTCCTCACAGCCAGTGGCCATCACCCTCCTGCCTTGAATAGTGACGCACTGACAATGCCAACACAGGCTCATCACCTAGTGTGATGTAACATAGACCCTTGGATGGGGAGAGGGGGGGACAGGATGTTATGGGAAGGGGAAACAGGGAGATAGGGGAAGGGGTGGTGTGATGGGGGTGTGTGGAGCTAAGAGATACAGAACCTCCTATCATGCGAATCTGGAGGCTTTGAGGGCTTCCCTGGTCCTCCTCACACGTTAGACCCTTGCCGCCGCTTCTGGTCTTCTGGTCCTCCTCAGGCTCATCGTCCAGCCCTTCCTGGGCCTCCTCCTCAGATGAGACAATACGTTCCTCCTCCTCCTCATCAGCATGTCGCCCCACTGTTGTGCCAGTTTGTGGAGAGCACAGCAGGCCACCACAAAGCGGGAGACGTGTGGGGGCAGTACTGCAGGGTACCAGCAAAGTGGTCCAGGCAGCTGCATTTTTGTAGCCCGATGTACTGCTCAGTGACAGAACGGGTGGCAGCATGGGCCCCATTGTATTAGGCTCCTCACTGGCATCATCAGCCATGACCTCAGAGGGTAGCCTTTGTCCCCACAAGCCAACCCGGCAGCCTGGGGCAGTCCTAAAAGACATTGGGGCTCTCTAAGTGCTCCAGGATCAACACTTCCAGGATATCGTGCACATACGTGCATGATCCTTAGGTGGTGGCTGCACAGGATTTGGACATTCAGGGAGTGGAAGCCCTTCCAGATAATAAAGGGCACTCTCTGATGTCACAATGCTTTCAGGGCGACATGTGCCATCAATGGGTCCCTGGACCTGGGGCATCCCAGTGATGGCGGCGAAACCTGCAGTCCTGTTATCTTGGTGGACTGATCCAGGTCAAAGTTAACGTAGTCAGATGCCGGGACACACAGAGCATCCGTCACCTTCCAGATACACCTGTGGGCTAATGTCTGTGAGAAATCACACAGTTCCTCGCTCAAGCTCTTGAATGGCCCAGTGTCATAGAAATTGAGGGCTGCCGTGACTACAGCCATCGGGAGTGGGTGTCCTCCTCCCCCTTGAGGCACCAGGTCCGTGAGAATGTGGCACAGGTGCTGCACTATCTCACTGGTGTAATGCAGTCTTCTGTGGCACATGGTGTCCATTAGCTTACTGTAGGACCTTCGAGGCCTCTACACCATAGCACGTCATCAGTGTATCCTTCTGGCCCCCTCCTCAACCTGATGGGTGGTCAGGTCCTGAGCCTGTGCCGCGCCCCCCCCCCCCCCCTCCAGCACCCCCCCCCCCCCCCCCCCACATCCCCGCTGATGTGGCGAAGGCTCCAGTTTGCATTGGCCTTGATGCCTTTGGCAATGTCTGCCCTCCTCGGCTGCAACCATCAGGACCACCAACAGCAATCTCAGCTGGATAGATCCCAAAATTCAGCACCTAACTGGAAGGATGTGGAGAAGGAGAGAGACCATCAATCAGTTAGGTCTTCCACCCTGGGACCCTCAACTCCCCTAACCCTCCCCACAACCCCTTGCTCTCATGATCCTTGCAGCTGACTACCCGGCGGCCTTGGCCACCATTCAAGTTGCCTGGCCCACCACCCTCAGCCCTTGCCTTTGAGGGAGCTTTCTCCTGACCCTGACTTGGAGAGTAATGGAGCTGAGAATGCTGAGCCAAGTGGTTGTAGTGGCCTGACCTGCGGGACTCTGAGGGCCATAAGATCTAACAGAGTCAACGAGGGAGCAAACAACCTTGTGTGGTTGACACCCAGCCTTGGAAACCCGAGATCTTATTGCCTAAGATCTTATTACTGTTGTGCTATCATACTCAAGGCTGCCAGAGCTTGCGCTGTACCTTTAAGCTGGACGGGAAGTCGGTGTTACAACCCTTAGCATGACTGTCCCACCTTCTCTCAGGGTGCCATTCAGCGAGCCACTTGTGCTTGCAAACTTCACTCTGCACACTCACTCCCACCCAGATCAGGAGCCCATAAACCCCAGACCACTGCTAACACCACAAGGAATGTTATGCTCAGCTGTCTTCTGCTCATACAGATAGTTACCCTTTGGCCTCGAAAGAGTCCTCAGTGCTGAACCCCTGCTATTTACTGTTTGAGTGCTGTCAGCTGTCTCTATGGTGCTGATGCACCAAGAGTGCAGGCATGCTGCTCAGGCATCAAAGGTTGCAGGATGTTCAGTCCATAAATCATCCTCTCTGACAGTCACCTGATCTTCCGAGGAGGCACTTTAGATTTCAGGGACCGTCAAGTGCTATCACATCTATAAGGTTAATCCCTCCTTTGAAATAGCCTTCAGCTGTCAAACTAGAGGCTTGTCACAGTCAATGGAGTGTGAAATGGAATGTTAACAACAATGAACAAAGGTAGTGATGTTCGATCAATGACTCCAGAAGCGAGACTGGAGTACAATTGAAGGCTTAATTGGACTAGATGTTTCCCCCAGCAGCGCAGGTACAGAATGCAGCAGCTGGGGAGACACAGACTCTTATACTCCGCCTTACTGGGTGGAACCAGCAGGCAGGCTTCACCAATGATCTTACTGTCTCAGGTACCTCCCACACCAATGGTCTTACAGCCTCAACCTGGGTACCGTAATATCCCTAATACCGACTGCCACAGGTAGAAAAGAAGGCAGACGGCAACATTGAAACTAAAGAGCCTACTGAAACTTCAAGGGGTGTGAAATGGACTTTCATGAGGTACGTTGCAGCACAACTCGGTCCTGTGAGAGTATGGTAGGGCAGGCAGGCTGCAGCTGTGGTTGGCCCTGTTATGGCCCTGTTTGAATGCCTCACATACCCAAGCCGTTCTCAGGCCAGGGATGGCCCCCGACCTGGCCCCCTCCAGCCTCGCCCAAACAACCTCAGCCCTCTTGAAGGATGAAGCCACCCCTCCCCCTTCTAGTGATTACTACAACATTGAACCACCAGCTACGGTGCCCTTGAGCTGCATGGTGGTAACTGGAGAGGGCTACTCACCTCCTTGCTCCCCCTCGGTGTCCATGGCGCCTGGTCCCCGTTTCCTGCTTTGGGGGGGGGGGGGGGGGGGGGGGGGGGGTGACTCCCGGGCTGCCGCTCCATTCAACTTTAATCTCGCTCATGAGATTAAAATGAATAAAATGAGGTGTTATCAGTTTCTCACCTTTTCCGGGTGACAGCCTGATCATGCCACCTGGAGTGGGATAGGAGAATGGCAAACTGTTTGACACCTGGCGCAATTCATGTTTTAGGGCTCTCCTGCTATTCTCGACATAGCAGGATTTGCACCAGGCACACTGTGGCCAGAAAATCACCCCCTTGATCTGTCACCATCAAAGATTTGTGCACATAAACCCCCGTGTTGCTCTGTACCTGCGCACCTTTTAAAATTACACCATTTGTATTACGATGCCTCTCCTTATTCTTGCCACCAAAAATGTATTACTTCACAAATCTCTTCATTAAACTTCACCTGCCATGTTCCCCTGGCACCAATCCACATCCTCTTGAAGACTGTTATCATCATCCTCATTGTTCACTGCACTTCCAAATTACACATCATCTGCAAACTTGAAATTACGCCCTGTACATGGGTCATTAATAGATATCATTGGTCCTAATACTGATCCCTGGGGAACAATGCTCTTTCCACTACACTCTCCCTTTTTGCCCTTAAGCAAATTTTGTATCCATTCTGCCACTGTCCCTTTTGTCCCATGAATTTTAATTGTGTTCACAAGTCTGCATATATAGTGCACATATAAATGGTTTGGAGCAAAGTATGAGCTTTAATACAGTCTTGTGTTACTGTGGGCTACATACTCAGATCTAGCCTCACTCTTACGGCTCATGATATCACCAGATCTGTTTGATTGTGCCATAGCCTTTTTAACACACTCCAACCCAACCATTTCCAACATGTAATTAGAAGATAGGTTAATTACATTTTGGTGTTTTGGAGTAATTTATAGTCACTTTATTTCACTGTGAACCTTGCTCTATCTATTTGATCTATTTACACAAGCATTCTCTAATCGCCAGACTGCCCGTTTCTGTCCTACGGCAGCTGTCAATTGTGAAATTAGCTCATTTGGCAAAGGTCTCATACCCTTCTGAGACCCTGGAGTAGTAGCTGTCACTCAGCACCATGTTTATAATCTTTTGATTGTCTCTGTCAGTGAGCAGCCTAAGGTTACTGCTCGTGCACAGTCATGCCTTTGATATCTGTCAGCTTTGGCCAGGTCCTTTTAGTTATGTGGTGTGTGTGCAGCTCTGTTCATGCTTGTGCTCCATTCCAGAACTAATTAGCTCTTTGGAGATTTCCCTTTTTAAAACTTGCTATCACAGAGGACAGGAACTGTTCAAAAAGTTTG
The DNA here is from genome assembly GCF_902713615.1 of Scyliorhinus canicula. Lineage (NCBI taxonomy): Eukaryota > Metazoa > Chordata > Chondrichthyes > Carcharhiniformes > Scyliorhinidae > Scyliorhinus > Scyliorhinus canicula. The sequence goes on from NC_052148.1 coordinate 195,168,870, forward strand.
CAGATGATAGAAATTCCACACTCGTTGATCCTGTACAGCTATGATTTAATATTTAAAGTGGCAGTTCAAGCTAATTCAGATTAAAGTGAAAGGACGACTTGGTCAAGAAATGTGTAAGGTTGTTTTTTGACTGATTCCTCCTGCAGACGGAATATAGGTGAGAGTTATGATTTTTTTAAAAGCATGATTGCAGAAACAGGCTTGTAATATGTAAGCTAACATGAAAAGCTTTACTTTTCCCTTTGACTTGTGGTATGCAAATATTGTGCTAGTTGAATACAAAAGCAGTGTAACTTTAAGGTACAGAAAAACATGTAGCAACATCAAGAGCAGGGCTTACATCAATGAAGACCCTAAGGATGTCTTTGTTGTCAACTTCAGACGGAAAGCAAGCAACTGAAGAGGACACTGGCAGAAGGAGTAGATGCTAAAGAGAACTCAAAGGACTAGTTGTGGGCTAGGTGATTGGTATTCGAGATCAGTCTGGCTCATGGCTCTGATCTCTGAGATCAGACTGGCAGCCGAGCCAGAGGGCATTACAGCCAAAACACAGCTTCTGTGCACCGCTAACAGCTTGTCTTAATGTCCTGAAATCTCCCTAAAATAAAGCACAGCCATACTATTTCTTAATACGTGGAAGCTGAGCCTTATGAGGCTTTAATGGCATTTAGGAGACCACAAGACATGACAAACACAATTTGTAAAGTTGCCTTTGATCTTTTTTTGTAACTTTTTCTGTTATCCTTGCAAGACCACAACATGAAAACAAGAAAGGCAGTAATTGGGGACAGAACATCCGTGGCTCATTTAAATCGTATAAATACCTGACAGTTATTTTCGTTGTAGAAACATTCAAAAACGGAACATTTAAAATTTCCCTTCATCATTCTCATTATTCCAAGCTCGACACATGTAACTAAAGTTTTCTACCCAAGATTACTGTACTTTGTTTCTCAGGCTGATTCATTTTAATGCATATAGATCTAGTCTTGGAGTATGAAACATCATGAGTGGCTGCTCAGCACTTTTGATTTTCCATCAAAATGTATCAAGGTTGTTCGAACAAAATGCCAATTCAAATGTTTTTGATTGAAAAACACATTCTGATATTAAAATATAAGGTGATTTTGTGTAAAAATGCAGCTGGGACAATCTATGAATACGTTTGACTTGAAATATTGCTGCACATTTTGACATAGTTTACCAGAATGAAAAGCAAAGCTGTTATTGGAAAGCTGTGATGGCCTCATGACAAAAACTTTTCAGAATAAAACTTCATATAAAGATTTTTCAGTTACCGTATGTGAATGTAAAAAAAAATCCAGCAAAAGTGAGGAAAGATCAGTTGAATTTGTTGAACAATGTATTTGATTTGGGAAAATAGGAGCTTTTCTGTTACTTTTACAGTTTCTGAAACATAATAATCATAAGAATCTTTATTAGTGTCACAAGTAGGCTTACACTGCAATGAAATTACTGTGAAAATTCCCTAGTCACCACACTTCAACGCCTGTTTGGGTACACTGAGGGAGAATTCAGAATGTCCAAATCACCTAACAAGCACGTCTTTCCGGACTTGTAGGAGGAATTTGGAGCACCCGGAGGAAACCCACGCAGACATGGGGAGAACGTGCAGACTCTGCAGACAGTGACCCAAGCCGGGAGCCGAGCCCGGCTCCCTGGTGCTGTAAAGCAACGATGACTGTTCAGGCTTTCTTTGTTTAAAAGATGATGAACTTGCTTTACTGTGTTCAAAATTATTAGGAGTCAACCATTTGTACTTACAACAGATATTTCACAACGGAACTGGCAATCAATTGTTAGCTCAATATTGCAATCTTAAACACTCATAGAACCTGTTGAATAAATATACAATCTAGTTTTTATTTTTCAAGAAACTTCCCCCTGAAAATATATGTTGATAAATTAGCAAGCAATTATAACTGAACAAAGAGTACTGCAACTGAAAACATAATTGTGCATTCGGTTCGTGAAACTATGTGAGTTAAGGGGGTAGATTTTCAAATTCCCGTCCAGGTGTTAAACAGGTGTTGTGGAATTGGCCCCCTCACAGGAATCGTTTGATCCTCATTCCATTGAAGTCACTGGAAATGCAACTTAGATGGTTCCTAAGGGTGAGCAATTTGCTTGGCAACAAAATGAAAATCTAAATCATTGATTTCAGGAGATACGATCATGCTAAAATTTGAATGGTGAAATAAGACTGCCTTTTATTATCCCAACACTGAACTTTCTATTTGTTATAACCCTCGCAGACGTCACAACAGAACTATTAGATTCCCTGTGACCTCCGCAGAGTATGGACTTCCCCGCTAACGGACAAGCTCACTTGTATAAAAACCCCGACTTGGGTGTCAGTTGGGGAGGGAGACTCTGCGGGCCCTGAATTGGACAACTCCCCATCGTGCAATTATTTTTTTATTTTTTAAAAATAATTTTTATTCAAATTTTTCAACTTCAAATTTTCTCCCAACAATAAAATAAACAGAATATAAAAATAAACAGAAAGAACACCCCCCCCCCCCCGCCCCCCAATACAAAGCAATAAATTAACAACAACATGGAAAAAACAAGAAAGTAGCAAACAAACAGTCGCAAAAACAAACCCCCTTAACAGATCCCTAACCCCCCCCTTACCCCCCCCGGGTTGCTGCTGAGATTGACGACCCTCTAACCCTCCGCCAGAAAATCAAGAAAGGGCTGCCACCGCCGGAAGAACCCTTGTACCGACCCCCTCAGGGAAAACTTAACCTTCTCCAGTCTGATAAACACGGCCATGTCGTTAACCCAGGCCTCTGGGCTCGGGGGCTTCGCGTTCCCCCACTGCAAAAGAATCCTGCGGCGGGCTACTAGAGACGCAAAGGCCAGAATGCCAGCCTCTCTCGCCTCCTGCACTCCCGGCTCTGATGCTACCCCAAAGATCGCGAACCCCCAGCCCGGTTCCACCCTGGAGCCGACCACCTTGGACAGGATCCCCGCCACCCCCTTCCTGAACTCCTCCAACGCCGGACACGCCCAGAACATGTGGGTATGGTTCGCCGGGCCCCCCGAGCACCTCCCACATCTTTCCTCTCCCCCAAAGAACCGGCTCATCCTGGCCCCAGTCATGTGCACCCGATGCAGCACTTCCAGCTGAATCAAGCTGAGCCGTGCGCAAGAAGAGGACGAATTCACCCTCCCCAGTGCGTCCGCCCACGTCCCCTCGTCGATCTCCTCCCCTAGCTCCACCTCCCACATCGCTTTCAGCTCTTCCCGAGAGCACCCTATCCAGTACCCACCATGGCGGCAGTAGCGGAAACTCCGCCAACTGCCGCTTAACAAACGCCCTAATCTGCATATATCTAAAATTGTTCCCGGGGGGAGACCCCACGTCCCTTCCAACTCCTCTAAAGTCGCAAACTTCCCATCGAGGAAAAGGTCCCACATCCGCCTGATGCCTGCCCTATGCCAACTCAAAAACCCACCAACAATTCTCCCTGGTGTAAACTGGTGATTGCCCTGTATCGGGGCCCACACTGAGGCCCTCACCTCCTCCCGATGCCGCCTCCACTGTCCCCAAATGTTGAGGGAAGCCACCACTACTGGACTCGTAGAATACCTTGCCGGGGAGAGTGGGGGCGGGGCCGTCACCAGCACCTCCAATGTCATGCCCACACAGGACGCCGCCTCCATCCTCTTCCATGCGGCACCCTCCCCCTCCATCACCCACCTACGAATCATTGCCACATTTGCAGCCCAGTAGTATCCACACAAGTTGAGCAACGCCAACCTACCTACCTCCCTGCCTCGTTCCAGGAATACCCTCCTCACCCTCGGGGTCTTGCGCGCCCACACGAACCCCAGAATACTCCTGTTAACCCTCCTTAAAAAAGCCTTCGGGATCAATATGGGGAGGCACTGGAAGAGAAACAAGAACCTCGGGAGCACCGTCATCTTAACTGACTGGACCCTACCCACCAAAGAGAGTGGCAACGCGTCCCACCTCCTGAACTCCTCCTCCATCTGTTCTACCAACCTCAAAAAATTTAGCCTGTGCAGGGCCCCCCAGCTCCTAGCTATCTGGATCCCAAGATATCTAAAGCTCCTCACCGCCCTCTTCAACGGGAGCTCTCCTATCTCCCTCTCCTGGTCCCCCAAGTGCAGCACGAACAGCTCACTCTTCCCCATGTTGAGCTTATAGCCCGAAAAATCCCAAAACTCCCCAAGTATCTTCAGCACCTCTGGCATCCCCCCCCCCCCCCCCCCCCCCCCCCCGGCTGGATCCGCAATGTACAGCAGTAAATCATCCGCGTACAGCGACAATCGGTGCTCCCACCCCCCCCCCCCCCCCCGCACAATCCCCCTCCAGTTCTTCGAGTCCCTCAGTGCCATGGCCAAGGGCTCAATCGCTAACGCAAAGGGGCACCACTGCCTCGTCCCCCGGGACAGCCGGAAGTCTTCCGACCTCCTCCCATTCATCACCACGCTCGCTACCGGGGCACTGTACAGCAGCCTCACCCAACTAATGAATCCCTCACCAAACCCAAATCTCCTCAACACTCCCCACAGGTAGCTCCACTCCACTCTATTGAAAGCTTTCTCCGCATCCATCGATGCTACCATTTCCGCCTCCCCATCCGCCGATGCCATCATCATAACATTGAGAAGCCGCCGCAGATTAACATTCAGCTGTCTCCCCTTCACAAACCCCGTTTGGTCCTCGTGTATGACCATCGGGGACCACATCTTCCACCCTCCTGGACAGTATCTTGGCCAACAACTTTGCATCCACGTTGAGGAGCGAGATCGGCCTTTAGGACCCACATTGGAGGGGATCCTTATCCCGCTTCAGGATTAGTGAGATTATTGCTCTAGACATCATCGGGGGCAAAGCCCCCCCCCCGCCCTCGCTTCATTCAGGGTCCTCACAAGCAGCGGGCCCAGCAGATCTGAGAATTTCTTGTAAACCACCACCGGGAACCCATCAGCCCCCGGTGCTTTCCCTGTCTGCATGCTCCCCAGCGCCTCTATCAGCTCCTCCAACTCGATTGGGGCCCCCAGACCCTCCACCTGCTCATCCTCCACTCTTGGGAACTCCAGTTTATCCAGAAAGCGGTCCATCCCGCCCACCTCCCTAGGGGGCACCGACCGGTACAGCCCCTCATAAAAGGATCTGAACACCCCATTAATGTCCCTACCACTCCGCACCAGGTTCCCTCCTGCATCTGTGGCTCCCCCTATCTCTCTCACTGCCTCCCGCTTCCGGAGCTGGTGGGCCAGCATCTGGGTTTCCTTCTCCCCATACTCATATACCGCCCCCTGCGCCCTCCTCCACTGCGCCTCCGCCTTCCGGGTGGTCAGTATATCGAACTCCGCTTGGAGACTGCGACGCTTCCTCAAAAGCCCCTCTTCCGGGACATCCACATACCTCCTGTCCACTCTTACTATTTCTTCCACCAATCTCTCCCTCTCAACCCTCTCCGCCCTCTCCCTGTGCGCCCGAATAGATATCAGCTCCCCTCTAACCACCGCCTGCAGCCCTTCCCAGACCACCCCAACTTGCACCTCTCCTTTGTCATTGGTTTCCAAATACCCCTCTATGCTCCTGCCCACATACTTCCTCCTCCGCCAGCAGCCCCACATCTAACCTCCACAGCGGGCGCTGATCCTTCCCCTCCCCCAGCTCCAGGTCCACCGAGTGAGGGGCATGGTCATATATAACTATCGCCGAATACTCCGCCCCCACCACTCTCGGGATTAGCGCCCTGCTGAGGACAAAAAAGTCAATCCGGGAATAGGCCTTGTGGACAAGGGAGAAAAAGGAAAACTGCCTACCTCCTGGCCTCAAAAACCTCCAAGGGTCTACCCCTTCCATCTGATCCATGAACCCCCTCAGCACTGAGGCCGCCGCTGGCCTCTTACCCGTCCTTGACCTCGAACGATCCAGGGCTGGGTCCAACACAATGTTAAAATCCCCTCCCAAGATCAAGCCCCCCGTCTCCAGGTCCGGTCCAGCTCAACATTCGCCGCATGAAGCCGCATCGTCCCAGTTGGGGGCGTACACATTAACCAGAACCAACCGTTCCCCATGAAGCCTGCCACTCACCATTACGTATCTACCTGCGCTGTCCGCCACCACACTCGACGCCACAAACGACAAGCTCTTGCCAACTAAAATCGCCACCCCTCGATTCTTCGCATCTAGCCCCGAGTGAAATACCTGTCCAACCCAGCCTCGTTTCAGCCTCACCTGATCCGCCACCTTAAGGTGCGTCTCCTGGAGCATAGCCACGTCCGCACCCAGCCCCTTCAGATGCGCCAAGACCCGGGATCACTTCACCGGTCCATTCAGCCCCCTCACATTCCATGTGACCAGCCAAATCTGGGAGGTCTTCCCCCTCCCTCTGCGCCAGTCAGCCATAGCTCTCCCTCGGCTCACCACGTGCCTGCAAAACCTCCCAGGCCCGTTCCCCACGGTGGCAGACCCCCCCTCCCAACCCCCCCCCCCCCCCCCCATCACCAGCAGTTCCCCTTCGGCCCCTGAAGCAGCAACCGGTACCCCCCCCTATTCCCCCCACCTAAGCCCCCCCCCCAAGCTAGGGCCCCCCCTAGCTGTGTAACCCCTTCCATTGTATTTCCGTAAGTAGGCCGACTCCTGCTGACCTCGGCTGCTGCCGCCATCCCAACGACCCCCCCCCCCCCCCCCCCCCCCCCCCCGCTGCTACACAACCACCACTACCCCCCACCCAGTGCCGGCCCCGCCCACTGCTCCTCCAGCGCGGGAGGAAAGCCCGCGCTTCCATCCCAAATCCTGCCCCCCCGACCCAACACACGGGAAAAGACGGGCACATGACCCAACAGGACCGCGAAACCACTCCCCAACCCTCCACCCGTGAAAGAAAAACCGAAAAAGCACCCAAGTAAACAAATAACAGTCCCAAAAATCGAAAAGGCAGGACAGCGAAAAGGCATCATCAAACACAACCAATAAAAGTGAAAGGATACCAAGGAGGACAAAGCCTCCGGACTATGTACATCATTCCCCAGCCCCCAGTCCTCAGTTCGAGTCCAGCTTCTCTGCCTGGACAAAAGCCCAGGCCTCCTCCGGAGAGTCGAAGTAGAGCTGGCGGTCTTTATACGTGACCCAGAGGCGTGCCGGCTGTAACAGGCCAAACTTCACTCCTTTCTTGTGAAGCACTGCCTTCGTCCGATTAAAACCAGCCCTTCTCTTTGCCACCTCCGCACTCCAGTCCTGATAGATCCTGATCTCCGCATTCTCCCACCTACTACTCCTCTCCTTCTTCGCCCATCTCAGCACATACTCACGGTCGACGAAGTGGTGGAAACGGACCAGCACCGCCCGAGGCAGCTCGTTTGGCCTGGGTTTCCTCAACAGCACTTGATGGGCACCCTCCAGCTCCAAGGGTCCCTGGATCGACCTCACACCCATTAGCGAGTTCAGCATCATAGTCACATAGGCCCCCAAATCCGAACCTTCCAGCCCCTCCGGGAGGCCCAGAATCCGCAGGTTTTTCAGATGGGAGCGGTTCTCCATCTCTTCCATCCTCGCTAACCACTTCTTGTGGAGCGCCTCGTGCGACTCCACCTTCACTGCCAGGCCCAGGAGTTCGTCCTCGCTCTCTGAGGCCTTTTGCCGTAGCTCTCGGATCTCCGCACCCTGAGCCGTCTGAGTCGCTGTGAGCTTGTCCAGCGAGGCCTTAAACGGTTCCTGGATCTCGGCCTTTAGCTCTCTGAAGCAGGGCTGAAGCAGCTCCTGCTGCTCCCGCGCCCACTGCTGCCACGTTGCTGGTTCCCCGCCCGCCGCCATCTTGCCTTTCCTGCCTCGCACCTTTCTCTGCTCCATAGCCGATTTTTTGACCGCTCCGCTCCTGGTCCAGTCCATCCACCGGCAGATAATCTTAGTGGAAGTGTTCCCACACGGGGAAAAGTCCAACCAGCACCGCTACGGGCCCTTAAAAGAGCCCAAAACACCAAAATTAGCGGGAGCTACCGAACGTGCGGCTTAGCTCCGCCTCACCGCAACTGGAAGTCCCCATCGCGCAATAATGGCAGAAGGAAGACCCTAGGTGGCCCCACCATTCATTGTTGCCCCCCCCCCCCCCCCCCCCCATGCATGTTTTCTTCCTGGCTGCAAGGCCATGGTGGGAGGTCTTCTTCCCCCAGGACAGGGCAAGAGGGCCCTGCCTGACCAAGAAAGTTTGGACAGTGGTCGCAGGGAATGTCAACATCCATGAAGTTACCCCGAACACTCTGAACCTTGATCCAGTGCCACAAGGGCATCAGTGACCTCATTCAGTCTGCCATTGAGTAGTCCATTCCTCTTTTCCCTTTAGGCTTGTATGTTATACCACGATGGGTGCTTTTGGGGTAGAGGGAGTGACCACTCAGTCGATGGCAAACGGGTGATGCAGCAGCACATCCCATCAGACTTGTGGCTGCATTTCAGTTAGAAGTGCTCATCTGTATTTTCTGACCCCCACAAGATTCGTCCAGAGTGACCATCACACCTCACCCCTGTGGTGAACGTAGGAATTTCAGGTATATTGTATTGTATGTATTTGGGGCAGTAAGGGTTAAAAGCCTGGGTCAGTGTGTGACTGCTGCAGGCATGTTTCAGAAATCCTGGCTTGAAAGACAGCAAGGCCGTTTGGAGGTAGTCGGAGGTGCAATTAAAACATTGTAAAAGTTTGGGCTAATGGACATTTGTTTATGTCAAGAAGATTCCCTAGGAAGTAGATAATTAGAGACATTATGATCAGCTAAGTGAAATTATATAGTTTTCTTTTTAAATTTAGAGTACCCAATTCATTTTTTCCAATTAAGGGGCAATTTAGCGTGGCCAATCCACCTAACCTGCACATCTTTGGGTTGGGGGGGCGAAACCCACGCAGACACGGGGAGAATGTGCAAACTCCACACGAACAGTGACCCAGAGCCGGGATCGAACCTGGGACCTCGGCGCCGTGAGGCTGCAGGACTAACCCACTGCGCCACCATGCTGCCCGTGAAATGATATAGTTAATGAGTGGTGTCTGGCGGGTTGAAGCAGTCAGCTATTAAGGTTTTCAGAGTTAGTTTTATGGCTAGAAGGTGAGCTGGGAGTGTTTCTGAAGAATATACAGCCAGAGATTCTGCATTATTCTGACAGATTGTCAGGTCTCTTTCTTTCAATCAGTCTCAAAGATCTCTCGTTCTCAACATGGACTGTCCAAGACATCTCTTTACAGCAAGTATTCCTGAGTCTGTTAACTGTGTTTAAAGTAGATTGTGACATGAGGTGGTTTTGTTCTTTGAGTGGGAATAAAGATAGCAGTTAAGGGGGTTTGTGTCACTGTACTGATTAGCATTGTTTAAGGGGCAATTGTAAGCGATTTTCTTGTGTGATATTAAAGATATTTTAGTATTAGTAACAAAGTTTGTTTTAATATACCATATATCTATTTTGTGTGAAATCTCTTTGGTGAGGTATCCTTTCCTCACAGTCTTACAAAATCAAAATAAAATATTGAGGCTTCAGTCCAATATGCTAGCCACTGTTGGGGTCTGGTCCACAATTGTAATACCCTTTTAAAAAATGAACCAATGATACAAAAAGAAAACCTTTCAACTCTCAACATTACTAATTACTAAACACAACTAATACTCTATAAGATACATATCATATTACCTTTAAGCATGCACATTTAAACATGAATATAGTCCATCCCAGTCATTCTTTTCCACCTTCAATCGCTCCAGTCTTCTTACATCTCAAAGTTGTGAGAAAACATCGGCAATCAGATTTTATCCTTCCTGCTACATGTACTTTTTTAAATCTTCATTAGTGTCACAAGTACGCATACATTAACACTGCAATGAAGTTACTGTGAAAATCCTCCAGTTGTCACATTCCAGCGCCTGTACAGGTACACGGAGAGATAATTCAGAATGTGCAATTCACCTAACAAGTACGTCTTTTGGGACTTGTGGGAGGAAGCCGGAACACCCGGAAAAAACCCACGCAGACACGGGAGAATGTGTAGACTCCACACAGCCAGTGACCCAAGCGGGAATCGAACCCGGGATCCTGGTGCTGTGAAGCAAAAGTGCTGACCACTATATTACCCTGCCACCCATACTTTTTAAGTTAACTGGTTGTGACAATAAACTCCATCTAAAACAGTCTTGCATTTCGATCCTTAAACGTTTAAAAAACTTTAATGGACTGAGGTCTATATAGAATTTTCTCCGATGAATTGTAAGCAACATGACTGTCAAAATGTTGTAACGCCAATACAAATCTCAAAGGGCAAGATTTACTGTTCCTAAGACTAAGGGTGGGATTCTCCGAATGCCGACGCCAAAATCGCGCTCGCTGATTGGCCGTAGAATCTGTTTTTTCACTGATATCGGGGAGTGGCCCCGTTTTTCGGATGCTCTGCCCCCTCAAACATGGCATAATTGCTGAGTATGCTGCACGCCGTTGGGAAGGCCTCAGGACTTCACCTGAGGCCCTCCCTTGATGCTCCGCCCCCGATGGGCCGACTTCCCTATGGCGCCGGTCACATGTCCTCTCAGTTTTTGGGGTCCTCGCATGGTGGCTGCTGACTGTGTCCAGCTCTGCCAGAGTTGGGGGGCTTCGGCGGGGGAGGGGGGAACCGGTGGGGGTGGCCCAGGGGTGGTGAAGGGATTTACAGGGGTACACTATCAGGCAGGCCGGGTTCGCGCATGGCCAGCACCATGTTGGATGCAACAACTACCGTAGGTCACCACCATGCGCATGCACGGCCACGGACCCGGCCATTCTCCATCTGTATCTGCAGGTAAAGCCGGACTTTTTACATGAAGCAGCTGCTAGCCCCCACCGGCAGAGCATCGGTGGCGCTGACCTTTTGGTCATAAGACCAGAAGCTTCCTCCGGACATAGCTACAAAATCGGAGAATCCAGCCCTAAGTGTTGGCGCCAGGGCAGGATTTGTGGACTTTCACGACAGCAAAACTGGCGCCGAACGTGGACCGATTCAATGACTGTGGAGGGGCCAGCACCAGCGCCACGTGGGACACATTGACATTCTGACATACACTGACATTTCCTGCGCTTTTTCAGAAGTTCAGTCAGTGGAGCAATCACACTGCTGAAATTTGGCACAATGTTCTGGTAGAAACCACTCATGTGTAGAAATCTCAGAACTTCCCTCCTGATTGATGGTATTGGAACCTCCCCAATAACTTTCGTTTTCACATTCTGTGGGACCATCTAACTGTTATAACCTGCCTGCTTACCATTGGTTGGGGACTAATGACAATCCCACAATCCTGTGGGAGTATGAGCTTCCCCAATGAGGGGGGGCGGAGAAATCATTAGCAGAGTCCCTGCATAAGTAGAGCTGGCCAGTTTGGAACCAGAGAGAGGAGTGAGCAGCAAGGGAACTGCTGCTGCTGCTGCTGCTGCTGCTGCTGCTGCTGCTGCTGCTGCTGCTGCTGCTGCTGCTGCTGCTGCTGCTGCTGCTGCTGCTGCTGCTGCTATAGCTGCTGCTGCTGCTATAGCTGCTATAGCTGCTGCACCTGCTGCACCTGCTGCTGCTGCTGCTGCTGCTGCTGCTGCTGCTGCTGCTATAGCTGCTGCTGCTATAGCTGCTATAGCTGCTGCACCTGCTGCACCTGCTGCAGCTGCTGCTGCTGCTGCTGCTATAGCTGCTGCTGCTATAGCTGCTGCTGTTATAGCTGCTGCTGTTATAGCTGCTGCTATATTTATATGTTATTGTAAATAAATGTTATTTCTTTGTATCCTGAAAACTCGTGCTGGATTCTTCGTGGCCCTCACAAATCTAACCATGGTCTAAGAATGTGACTTCAGATTTAGAATTTTTTTTTTTTTTAAATGCATTTTATTACAAACTTGTATCAAAGTAGGTTAAGGCAAATAAACACCCCGGGAAATATACTTCCCAACAATCAGCTAAACAGTTTGTACAGATTTGTCTCCTTTTTCACCCCCTCCTCTCCCCATCACCAACCCCCCACCCCCCTGCCACGAACAGCTCCTCAAACAAGGTCACAAATATCCCCCACCTTTTCTCAAACTCCCCTGCTGAGCCCCTTAACTCATACTTTACCTTCTCTCACCGTAGGAAGTCGTACAGGTCACCCAACCATGCTGCTACCCCCGGTGGCGATGCCGACAGCGACCGCCACTCCAGCAAAATTTGTCGCCGTGCAGTCAGAGAGGCGAAGGCCACAACATCAGCCTTCCTCCTCTCCATGAGCTCCAGCTTCTCTGAAACCCCGAATATCGCCACCAATGGGTTCGGGTCCACCTCCTCCTCCACTATCCTGGCGAAGACCGCAAACACACCCGCCCAGAATCTTCCCAATTTTTCGCAACCCCAAAACATGTGCGCGTGATTCTCTAGCCCCCGCCCACACCTCTCATACTCATCTGCTATCTCCTGAAAGAACCCACCCATTCTCGCCCGAGTCATATGCACCCTGTGCTCCACCTTAAACTGTATCAGGCTCATCCTTGCACAAGAGGAGGTCCCACTTACCCTACGCAGTGCCTCACTCCATACTCCCCAATCTCCATTCCCAACTCCACTTCCCATTTCTCCTTGATCTTCACCACCTGCTCGCCTCCTCCAAACCCTTCCTCCAAATACAAATCCCTCACCTTGACCAGCCCCACTTCCCTCCACCGCCTGTATATACTATCCATTCCCCCCAGCTCAAACCCATGATTCTCGCACAGCGGCGTTAGCACCGACACCCCTTCCACCCTAAAATGCCTCCTCAGCTGTTTCCATATCTTCACCATGGACTGCACCACTGGGCTCCCTGAATACCTACTCAGAGCCATTGGCAATGCTGCCGTCACCACAGCCCTCAAACTAGACCCCTTACAAGATTCCTCCTCCATCCTAACCCACTCTACCCCTTCTCCTTCCCACCACCGCCGCACCTTGTCCACATTCGCCGCCCAATAATAATGAAGCAGATTCGGCAACACCAACCCCCCCTGCTGCCTCTGCCTCTGTAGCAGGGTCCTCCCCACCCTCGGCACCTTCCCCGCCCTTACAGTCAGAGATGATCGTGTCCACTTTCCGAAAAAAGGCCTTTGGTATAAAAATCGGGAGAGCCTGAAAGATAAAAAAGAACCTCTGCAGAATATTCATTTTCACCACTTGGACCCTCCCCGCCAACGTTAAATGCAGTGTATCCCACCTCTTAAGATCCTCCCTTGAGCTTTAGCAAATTAACTTTTAGCCAGGTTGTCGATCGAACAATTACTTTAAATGTTCCAAATACTCCTTTCACATTTGACTGGACACCAACAAATCATCAATGCACACTGTACAATTGTTTAGTCCAGAAATAACTTTGTTGGTTAATCTTTGGAATGTTGCTGGCAGATTCTTCATTCCAAACGGCATAACTTTAAACTGATACAGACCATTTGGTGTCACAAAAGCCAAAACTTCTTACGCTTTGTATGATAAAAGAGCTTGTCAGTCTTCTTTAAGTCAAGATTGGTAATAAAATTTGCCTGTCCCACCTTTTCAACACAATCCTCCAAATGAGAAATAGGATACGAATTTGATTTCATAACTGCATTGACTTTTTTATAATTCACACACAATCGTTGCGTGCATTTGGTTTTGGTGCCATCACAATAGGTAAGCTCCAATCACTGCAACTAACTTAGACGATACTGGGCGAAATTCTCCGACCCCCAGCAGGGTTGGAGAATCGCCTGGGGCCGCTGAAAATCCCGCCCCTGCCATGGCAGAGATTCTCCACCACCCGGGAAGTGGTGGTGGCGGGAATCTCGCCACTCCGATCGGAGAGGCCTCTGCGGCTATTCTACGGCCAGGAAGGGCCGAAGTCCCGCCGCTGGGAGGCCTCTCCCGCCGCCGAGGTTTGAACCACCTCTGGAACGGCGGGATCAGCGGCGCAAGCGGGCCCCGGGGTCCTGGGGGGGGGGGGGTCGGACCCCGGGGGGTGCCCCCACGGTGGTCTGACCGCGATCGGGGCCCCCCGCTCAGACTTCGGGCCAGTGCCCTGGGTGCACTATTTATCCTCCGCGGCCGCCACAGCCTCCGCCATGGCGGAAGCTTAAGAGAACCCCACATCGCGCATGCGCCGGCAGTGACGTCAGTGGCCAGCTGCCGCTGATGTTACTGCCGGCGCATGCGCCGATCGACGAAAGCCTTTCGGCCAGCCACCTTTGGGGAGGCCCGACCCCTGAGTGGTTGGCGCCACTCCCCTACGCCGGGACCCTCCGTCACGCCGGGTAGGGGAGAATGCCGCCCACCATTCTTTTTTTTTAATTCCAATTAAGGAGCAATTTAGTTTGGCCAATCCACCTACCCTGCACATCTTTAAATTGTGGGAGTGAGACCCACGCTGACATGAGGAGAATGTGAAAATTTCACTTGGACAGTTACCCGGGGCTAGAATCGAACCAGGGTTCTCAGCACCATGAGGCAGGAGTGCTAACCACTGCACCACCATGCCACCCTTGATGATATCATTCTTAAGCATGCTGTTAATCTCCTTTTGTACCTGTGCTAACTTTAGAGGAGTGAGCCTGTATAGATGTTGTTTGATTGGAATAGTATTTCCTACATCTACATCATGCATAATTACTTTCGTATTTCCCAATTTATTCCCACATATAGGTCAATGTGACTGTAGTTACTCTTTCAGGTCACTTTGATTTTCCTCTGGAAGGTAATTCAGTAATTTATCCTAATTTCTTATCACTTCCTCATTGTCCAAACTAATTTGAGGAACGTTAAATTCAGAATCATCTGGATTTATCTCTTTTCCCTGAGTTACATCAACTAATGCTTCCCCTTCTTTCCTTCTCCATCAATACACCTTTTGAGCATATTAACATGACACACCGTAAGTTTTCCTTCTATCTAGCGTTCTTATGAAATAATTCACCTCACTTGATTTCCTTTTGAATTAATAAGGCCCACTAATTCTTGCTTTTAATGTTTCACCTACCATTGGTAATAATACTAATACTTTCTCCCTACTAACAAAACTACAAAATTTTGATTTTTATCCCCCTCTTTTTTACCACACGCTGTAACAATTTTAAATGTTTTCTAGCCAATTCACCAGCCCTAGTTAATCTCTCCCTAAAGTTTGTCACATACTCCAACAATGTGTTTTCAGAACACTGACTCCCCAATTTCTCCTTAATCAATTTAAGTGGTCCTCTTACCTCTTGACCAAAAATCAATTCAAAGGGACGGAATTTAGATGATTCAATAGGTACATCCCTAATTGCAAAAGGTATAAATGGAATTCCTTTATCCTAATCCTCTGGATAATCCTGAATATAGGCCCTCAACATGGGGCGGAATTCTCCGACCCCCGCAGGGTCGGGGAATCGCCCGGGGCCTTTGTAAATCCCGCCCCTGCCGTGGCCGGAATTCTCCGCCACCCGGGAATCGGCGGGGGCGGGAATCACGGCGCGCCAGTCGGCGGGCCCCCTGCACCAATTCTCCGGCCCACGATGGGCTGAAGTCCCACCGCTGTCAGGCCTCTCCCACCGACGTGGTTTAAACCACCTCTGGTGGCGGCGGGAGCAGGTGGCGTGAGTGGGCCCCAGGAGGGGCACGGGGTGATCGGACACCGGGGCGCGCCCCCACGGTGGCCTGGCCCACAATCGGGGCCCACCGATCGGCCGGCGGGCCAGTGCAGTGGGGGCACACTTTTTCTTCCGCTGCCGCCATGGCCTCCACCATGGTCGAGGCGGAAGAGACCCCCCCTACCGCGCATGCGCCGGGATGACGTCAGCGGCCGCTGACGCTCCGGCGCATGCGTGGCCTCATGCCAGTCAGCGAAGGTCTTTCGGCCAGCCGTTTGCACTGGCTGGCGGGGCGGAAAGGCCGTTTGCGGCGGCCAGCGGGGAGCCAAAGGCCGCTCGTGCCGGTCGGCGGGCGGCAACCCCTCTGGCACGGGCCTAGCCCCTAAAGATGCGGAGAATTCCGAACCTTTGGGGAGGCCCGTCGCCGGAGTGGTTGGCGCCACTCCAGTACGCCAGGACTCCCCGTTCCGCCGGGTAGGGGCGAATACCGCCCAGGGTCTTTAGAGTTTGATGCCACCTTTCTAACTTTCCCTGCGATTCTGGATGATACGCAGTTAAGTTAAATTATTTTATTCCAAAGCTATCCATAACTTCCCTGAATAACTTCAATATAAAAATGGATTTCATTTGTTAGCCAGTATCTGGTAACATAATTTGGTGAACTCCTCTGCAACCCACTTAATTCTAATATTTCTTAATGGAATGGCCTCCGGATATCTAGTGAACACATCCATTACGGTCAACAAATATTGATTCCCATTTTTCACTTTAGGCAGGGGTCCCATGCAATCAATTCGGACGCTAATAAAAGGTTCCTCAAATGCTTGAATGGGTATGAAGGGTGCTGGTTTGATTACTGCTTGAGGTTTTCCTATTACCTGACATGTGTGCCAAAATTCAACTCGTTTGATTTGTCAATGAGGGGTGTGGACTATTTATTTATTTATTTTTGCCAAATATGTACTTTTGTTTTGGTTTGGATGAGGGACTGGGGTAAGTGGGTGTCGGACTCTTTCTGGTTGGTTTTCCCACTTTTTTTCTCTCTTTCTGACTTGCTGGATGGGGGTCTCCTGACTTGTGGTTTTGCTAGTTAACAGAAGCAAAGTGGGGGTGGGGGCTGTAGCTAGATGCTTGGGGTGGGAATGGTTTCTGTTTTGTATGCTGGGTGAGGTAATGGGTTTAGTTTGGTTGGATTTTCTATGCTCAGGGTGGGAGGGGGAGGGAATGGGTACCTATTTGAGCTGGGAGGGATGGTTAGCAGATGAATGGATGGGTGGGTGGGGGGAAGGGTATTGGGTGGACAGCCAAAGTGGGGGGAGGGGTCGGGAGGGCATGGCATAGGTAAAATACTGGTGACGAGGGTCTCTTTATGTGTGAGGGTGGAGGTGGTGTCCATCTTGGTGGCCCTGGATTCGTGGTAGGTTCGGGCCCAGTTGGAGGTCCTCACAGAGGGGATCTGGCTGACTCTACTAGAGGGAGGGTCCGGAAGCCCCCCCACTAGGTTGGTGATGTGGAATGTTAATGGCCCGGTTAAAATTTCCCGGGTGTTTACTCATTTGAGAACTTTGAACGCAGAGATAGTCTTCTTGCATGAAACACATTTGCGAACTAGGGATCAGGCGAGACTGAGGAAAGGGTGGGTGGGGCAGATGTTCCACTCAAATTTTGATTTGAGATCGAGAAGAGTGGTGATCTTGATCAACAGGGGAATGGCATTTACAGCGACTAGTATTTTGACAGACCCTAGGGGAGAATATGTTACGGTGAGTGGCGTGTTGGCAGGTACGGCAGTGGTATTAGAGAACATTTATGCACCAAATTGGGACGACACAGGTATCATCAAAAGGGTGTTGGCAGCTATCCCTGTTTTATACTTACACCAGTTGATTATGGGGGAGATTTCAATTGTGTATTAGACCCAGAGATGGACAGGCCAAGTCCCAGGTCTGTGGTTACTTCATGGAACAGATGGAGGGGTGGGTACAGGGGGATTTAGTCACCCAAAGGAGAGGGAAATGTCCGTCTTCTCTCACGTGCACTGGGTCTACTCCAGAATAGATTTCTTCAGCTTAAAACAATTTCTCAATGTAATGCACTTTTTCTCTTCCAGAATGACCTCGTATTCAAATGTGAAGTGTTTAAATTAGAGGAATATGCAAAATTTGGGGGAATTGTTTGATTTGATTGTTGTGCAGTTATCGGCTACCATCGGTGGGAGGGGTCATCCCTGGCTGGGGCGTGTGGGGCTCAGCACCCGTTGGTCAAACATGAATGAAAATGAAAATGGCTTATTGTCACGAGTAGGCTTCAATGAAGTTACTGTGAAAAGCCCCTAGTCGCCACATTCCGGCCCCTGTCCGGGGAGGCTGGTACGGGAATTGAACCGTGCTGCTGGCCTGCTTGGTCTGCTTTAAAAGCCAGCGATTTAGCCTTGTGAGCTAAACCAGCCCCTTCATGCCATCCCCCGGATTGTGTATACCCATACTAGGTGCTGCCTGTCCATCCCACCGAACACCTCCAGGACACAGCCGTGTTGATGGTAATATGGTGAAGGCCACTTTTAAGTCCTTTGATTGTGGCGGCCTTTGGCTGCACAGCTGAAGACTATTGTTAATAGCGTTGGGCACAACTAGCTGGTTGGATGGCACCCTGAGAGATGGCAGGAAATATAAGGGTGGAGGAGGCTTGGGGACCTGAAGTTCCTGGGGTGGACCCCTAACTGATTGTCAGTCTTTCACCCTGACCAGTTCCTGACAAATATCACACGATGGATGAGATTGTGGACCACACCGCAGCTGCCATCGCGGTGCTGGTAACAGGCCAGGCGGTCAGGTGCCGGATGAGGCAGCGGCAGCAGCATCAAAGGCTTGAGGCAGCAGTCCATGTGCAGTGTTCTGCCCCACATCCTGAGCTGGCTGGCCCAGCCGCTCATCAGGGAGGAACCCGGGTGGGGGGAGGAGGCCAGCGATGACCCAAGGTGTACTGGTGTTGCTGGTCGTCCAAGGAGATGCCAGACAGCATGTGTCATTGAGCGGTGCATCAGACTGCTCAAAATATGTTTCCAATGCCTCGATCGCGTTGGTGGTGCACTGGCCACACAAAGCTCTTTTATTTATTTATTTTTTTTTAATTTTAAATTTAGAGTACCCAATTCATTTTTTCCAATTAATGGGGCAATTTAGCATGGCCAATCCACCTATCCTACACATCTTTGGGTTGTGGGGGTGAAATCCACGCAAACACGGGGAGAATGTTCAAACTCCACACGGACAGTGACCCAGAGCCGGGATCGAACCTGGGACCTCGGCGCCGTGAGGCTGCAGGGCTAACCCACTGCGCCACCGTGCTGCCACACAAAGCTCTTTTAAAGAACTAAACTAATTTTATTAACACTACTAAATTTGAGTTTGACACGTATTCTGAACAGTAAACATACATGTAAGAATTAAACTACACTCACCAATACTAGCTCTATCTACTAATTATAACTATTATATCTTAAATAACTCTGCAATTCACTATGAATCTTATCTTTGTCAGCTCAATCTAAACTCCTCCCCTTAGCTGAAGAGCCAGTCCAACTATTGTACTGTTTCTTTGCTCCCTCTAGTGGCTAGGCTTAACATAACATTAACTCTTCACAAGCTGTACATTCGTATAATGCCACAAATGCAGCCTTGTCTGAGGAGGGGTTGGAGGGAGGAAGAACCCTGGGAGAATCCCCCCACCCCAGGACCCTCTCAGTGATCGTGTGCCGCTATGTCTGGGTGTGTCCTCAGGATGCATATCAGAGATGGGGGCAGCCTGCTGGGGGCCCCAGGACTGGAGAGCTCCTGCCTTGCTGGAGGCACATGCCTCACTATGGCACCCTGTTCCGCCCGATGACCACGAGATGCACCGTTGTCAGGAGGGGAGGCTCGGGAGCGCTGGTGATCGCAGTCGTCTCCCTGGGTCGGTCTCCGGCACTTCCTCCTCCCGATCAGTGCCTGTAGGGCCCTGGGGGAGGGGGGGGGGGGGGGTCACCGTGGGACGAGGGACGGCTGGAGTGAACTCCAGAGGCACCCGCACCCTATGACTCTGCCAGGCCTGACGGCTCACCATTGTCTGCACCACGTTGTTGATGCCCTCAGTCATGTCCTTCTGTAATTGGGCTACACTTTTCAGTGCTTCACCAATATCCACCTGCATCTGAGACATGGTGCTCAGCAACTTGGACATGCTCTGGAGCACCTTGCCAATGCCCATCTGAGACTGGGACCTGTTTTGCACCTCGGCAAGTTCCACCTGAGACTGGGACCTGCTCTGTGCCTCGGCAAATTCCTCCTGAGACTGGGACATGCTCTGTGCCTCGGCAAGTTCCTCCTGAGACTGGGACATGCTCTGTGCCTCGGCAAGTTCCTCCTGAGACTGGGACATGCTCTGTGCCTCGGCAAGTTCCACCTGAGACTGGGACCTGCTCTGTGCCTCGGAAAGGTCCACCTGAGACTGGGACATGCTCTGTGCCTCGGAAAGGTCCACACATCCCCCAGCAACTGGGACTTGATGTCACGGCCCCCAGCCATGGCTATCATTGACTGAGAAATGGCTATGAACAGCTCACGTGTGTCAGACCAGTGGATCCTCACCTCTGCCAAGCAGGCCAAAGTTGACGTCGATGGCTGATTTGTCCTCAGTCACCTCCATGACCTCCTGGGCCCGTTCCTCCTCGGGGGTGAGGACAATGATCTCCCGCATCCCCCCCCCCCCCCTCCCCCTGTCTGGGCCCTTACTCGCCTGTTATGGGCATGCTTCTTGCATTGCGGGTGGGGGGGGGGACTCTGGCGTGTATCAAACATGGACACCACTGCTAGGCATGCGTGGGGTGTGCAGGAGGGTGCCAGGGCGTGCTGGGGCACAGTCGCGATATAGTGCTCAGAGGGGTACGGAGCCAAATGGCGGGTCATTGGAGAGGAGGGCAGGGGGGAGGGTGGCTAGGGATGACAGGCAGAACCAGTGCAAAAGGGCCCCTGCCAACTCACCCACGTGGCTTGGTGGAGGTCGTTGAGATTCTCACGGGACTGGGTGGTGGTCCTCCTGGTTACATTCCCTGAGCTGACGGCCATTGGTATCCCGTCTCGACTCCACCACATCCAACAGCCGGGCCAAGTCGGTATCTCCGACTCATTGGTCTGCGCGGTAGTATGGCTGTGTGCTGTATGGGGTTTACTGAGGGGTCGGTTTAAGACCTTCTCTCCCTCATTCGCGGGAAGCTGCCAGTTGCGGTCAAGGTGAATTGGCTGGCAGGACAGCCATTTCCAACGTGAAGCCCTAGGGACTTAATTACCGGCCCTATTTGGCGTTCGATACCGGTCATAGTCTCGCCACGCCAGCCATCGGGAAACACCCGTCAATTCTCGCTTGTTTCCGCATTTAGTGCTTCTCATTTTAGATCACGCTCTACATGATTAAACGATTCCAACATCTGGTTTGTAAAGATGAAGAAGAGCTTTAGTCGTACAAACATGTATTCAGTTAGCAGGTGCCTAAACCAATTCTGTATGCAAATAGCATCTTTAGTTTCCCTGAAGAGATGTTATACAGGGAATATATGAATAGGAATGTTCATCAGAATGTTGGAACTATCCCTGGAAAAACACAAACTTAAATAGTCAACCAAATTGTACGGAAAGAAAGACAAATCCTGCTTCGATATAATGCATGATAACATTGGTCCAAATAAACAAGAAGACAGAAGATTAACTATACGTCTTAACATACAGATTGATCGTCAGATTGTTTTGCAGTTTAACTTTGTGTGCGCAGTTATTTGTTCCAAATTATTTTTCTATTTCTCATAAATATGACCACAGCATTTTATTGAATGCGTCCTCATTTAGAGAACAAAGTGCACAGTTTGCAATGGATTTATTATTAATGACATGTTAATAAAGGGGCAATAAACTCTACATCCTTTGTTATGATTCATTTATAAGTTGCAGAAACACTTGAATCGTCAATAAATTTGTCTAAGGAATGGTTTGATAGTCGAGATTCATGCAATTTGTTTGAACTGAAAGCAATAATGTGTGGTGTTTTAGTGTTAAGCTGAAGCATTTTCTCATTATATATCACAGGAAATTTGTTGGCTATCAGTTGTATTTTGGGCTGGTAACAATGCTTAGGGCAGAAGCCATAACTGTGACTTATCCTTCCACCTAGTCGCACCATTGTGTGAAAGTCCACGAATTGGAGCGTTTGCATGAATAGAGAAAGAAAAAGAGTAGAAATTAGAAGGGCAAAACAGAATAAAAACAATGATATAAAAGATACCACAGTATATTTTCATAAAATCAGAGAATTTATAGTGCAGAAAGAGGCCATTTGGCCCATCGAGTCTGCACCTGCCCTGGAAAGAGCACGCTACTTAAGTCCATGCCTCTACCCTATCCCCATAACCCGACCTAACCTTTCGGATACGAAGGGGAAATTTAGCATGGTCAATCCACCTAACCTGCACGGTTTTCGACTGTGGGAGGAAACTGGAGCAGCTGAAGATGGTTGCACCTTGGGCACTACCCTGAGGAACTCCTGCATCCATGTCCCAAGGCTGAGTTGATTGACCTCCTAAAACCATAACCATATTCCTTGAGCTTGGTATGACTCTAACCAGTGGAAAGTTTTTCCCCTGACTCCCATTGACTTCAGTTTTGCTGGGGCGCCTTGATGCCACACTCAGTCAAATACTGCCGTGATGTCAAGAAAAATCACTCTCACTCACTTCACCTCTTTTGTTCCTATTTAGACCAAGGCTGTAATGAGGTCAGTAGCCAGGTGGTACCTAAATTGAGTGTCAGTGAGTATTTGGAAAGCATGGTTCATGTATGTAATGTCACGTGAATGTCCCTTTAAGAAAGGTTTTGTTTTAACACATGGCTTATAGCACAGTTCCAATGATGTCAGTTGTGGGTGGAGCTGGGCTGTGGCTGTCAGGTGAGATGGGGTTTAGGTTTTTTGGTTACATTTTTAGTTTTGTTCATTTGGACTGCAGAAGAATAAGCAGTGTTGGAAAGCACTGTGTTAAGCTGCACGAAGTTTCCCTGTTTTATTTTAAAGCTGTTCCAGTGAACTGAAAGCACATTGGGTGTGGCAAACTGCCTTGGTAGCCTTAAAGCTAGAGTTGCTTTCCTGAAGGAGTATTGAATCTGCTGGTTGGAAATTGGACCAGAATCTCACGGAAAGGACCAGTCCCATTCATATGAGATTACAGAGTGCTGGGCCATGCCCTTGAAAGGGGTTTTGGTTTTATTGGATTTTGTATTGAATTGGAACAGTTATTAAGGGGGATTCATTAAGAGTTATATGCATAGATAGAACTGTTGTGTGGTTTTTCATGTTTGTAATTGATAACAAATTCTTGCTAAGTGTTTTATATATGTTTTTTTTTCTTTTTTTAAATTTAGATTAGCCAATTATTTTTTCCAATTAAGGGGCAATTTAGCGCGGCCAATCCACCTACTCTGCACATTTTTGGGTTGTGGGGGCGAAACCCACGCAGACACGGGGAGAATGTACAAACTCCACACGGACAGTGACCCAGAGCCGGGATCGAACCTGGGACCTCAGCGCCGTGAGGCGGTTATGCTAACCACTAGGCCACCGTGCTGCCCTGTGTTTTATATATGTTAACTGCATTCTTATAATAAACTTTGTTTTGATAAAAGCGCCTAGAAAGTCTGATGAATCACATCTGAATTGAAGGTTCTTGTGCTCATCCTAGCCATTCAACATAAAAGTTTTAGGTCAGGTGAGTTTCATAATACATTTTGAAGTTTCTAAGTCCTGCTTTATAACAGTAAGCAGGCCTATCTTCTGTGAGACAAATTGAAGCTGGAAGGTTTACATGCCAATGTTTGTTTATATTTACAATGCCAGAATGTCTCAAGCATGGCTGAGTGGGGAAAAAGTGGAGGAGGCTGCACGTCACCTCAGTGACTGAGACTTCTAGATCACGGACAAGGAGGTCCAGAGATGCAACAAAACATTAGTACTGGATTGGTTGGTGGAACCTGGTCACAGTGACCAAGAGGACATAGGAGGAGAGGCACTGCAGAGAACCAGGGGAAATCATAGAATCAGTGCAGGAAGAGGTTCCACAAGTTTGCTGTGCTCTGGCAAGAAATATACAGAGATCCAAATGATGGTTCACATCTCAATGCTGCAGCTATGATGGAAGACTTGGCACATTTCAAGGAGACTTCAAGCTGCTCCTGTAGGTGCACATAGTAACGAGTAGAAATTATGTACAATGAGATGCACCGCCAGATCCAAGAGATTTGATTCTGGCAGCACTATTCATTAGGCTGACTAACATCACTTTTAATGTTGTATCTGGAGGACAAGAGGGCCCTCAAGGCCAGCGAGATGACGCAGACTGGGTGAGGCCATGGACAATTAGAAGCAGTAAGGGGACAGCCATGGAGGTATCAAAGGTGCCAGCCTGGCTTGTTGTCATGGTTGGGGAATTGTGCACATAGAAGGTGATAAAGGCATTGATTGAGGGACTTTGGTGGTATTGGTGGAGGTGCTCCTGTTAGTATCAGAGTGCAAAGGTTGGGTTGCACGATAAAGGCCTTGTAGTTATGAATAAACAATAGCATGTATCAAGATGCACTTTCACAATGTGAAGGGCTAAATCTCATGATCTCTTTTTGTATCTCACACGGGTACCAGAGGCATTCTGAGAAAACTGGACAGACACTCCCAAGAAATGAATATCACATCCTGAAAATCTCCAGGTTTACATCTCTAAGTGATGTGGGCAAGCTTAGATAGAGCAATGGTAAGTATATGGCTACCAAGGAAGCAGTTCTAGACATCATGTGACAAGCTCACATTGAAACATGCCATGGTGGTGAAAATAAAACTCACAAGAAACTTTTTGAAAAGTATGCAAACATCTCACTGTCCCTTATTGGATTATAAATCAGTCACTGTGAAAGATGCATAGAAAAGAATCGCAAGCAAGAGACAGCAATAGGAGTGGTTGTGAAATCTCTGTCTGTCAATGACTTGGATGAATGTGGACATGTAGACTTGGCTGACGTGCGGACGAGAAAGGACATAGGTTATTGTCTCATTCGGCACTACATGGAGTACCTGCTTACGTGCCATGTCATTCGTCCCCTGAAATCCAGGGAAGCAGCTGAGGTTGCCCCTGAGCTGCTTCTCATATTTCTATGACATGGAGATGCCGGCGTTGGCCTGGGGTGAGCACAGTAAGAAGTCTTACAAGACCAGGTTAAAGTCCAACAGATTTGTTTCGAATCACTAGCTTTCGGAGCACAGCTCCTTCCTCAGGTGAATGAAGAGGTGGGTTCCAGGAACATACATATGGACCAAGTCAATGATGCTAGACGATACTTTGATTGCGAGTCTTTGCAGGTAATTAAGTCTTTACAGGTCCAGACGGAGCAATTGGAGAGAGGGATAATCACAGGTTAGAGAGGTGTGAATTGTCTCAAGCCAGGACAGTTGGTAGGATTTCGCAAACCCAGGCCAGATGGTGGGAGGTGAATGTAATGTGACATGAATCCAAGGTTCATGAATTCAAGAATCCAAAGTGAGGCCATACTCATGTGGGCGGAATTTTATGCTCGGCCATTCTGCATTGTTGCACGTCCTGAAGGTCGCCTTGGAGAACACTTACCCGAAGATCAGAGGCTGAATGCCCTTGACTGCTGAAGTGTTCCCCAACTGGAAGGGAACATTCCTGCCTGGCGATTGACGCACGATGTCTGTTCATCCGTTGTCGCAGCATCTGCATGGTCTTGCCAATGTACCACGCATCGGGACACCCTTTCCTGCAGCGTATGAGGTAGACAACGTTGGCAGAGTTGCACGAGTATGTACCACGTACCTAGTGGGTGGTGTTCTCATGTGTAATGGTGGTACCCATGTCGATGATCTGGCATGTCTTGCCGTGGCAGGGTTGTGTGGTGTTGTGGTCGCTGTTCTGAAGGCTGGGTAGTTTGCTGCAAACAATGGTTTGTTTGAGGTTGCGTGGTTGTTTGAAGGCAAGTAGTGGGGTGTGGGGATGACCTTGGCAAGATGTTCATCTTCACCAATGGCGTATTGAAGGCTGCGAAGAAGATGTCGTAGTTTCTCCGCTCTGGAGAAGTATTGGAGGACGAAGGGTACTCTTTCGGTTGTGTCCCATGTTTGTCTTCTGAGGAGGTCGGTGCGGTTTTTTGCTGTGGCACGTTGGAACTGTCGATCGATGAGTTGAGCGCCATATCCCGTTCGTACGAGGGCATCTTTCAGCGTCTGTAATGATCCTCCTCATCTGAGCAGATCCTGTGTATACGGAGGGCTTGTCCATAGGGGATGGCTTCGTTAATGTGTTTAGGGTGGAAGCTGGAGAAGTGGAGCATTGTGAGGTTATCTGTGGGCTTGCGGTAAAGCGAAGTGCTGAGGTGACCGTCCTTGATGGAGATGAGTGTTCCAAGAATGCAACCGATTCTGGAGAATAGTCCATGGTGAATCTAATGGTGGGATGAAACTTATTGATGTCATTGTGTTGTTGTTTCAGTGATTCTTCATCGTGGGTCCAAAGGAAAAACATGTCATTGATGTATCTGGTGTACAACATCGTTGAAGGTCCTGTGTGGTGAGGAGGTCTTGTTCAAACTTGTGCATGAAGATGTTGGCATATTGAGGTGCGAAGTTGGTCCCCATGGCTGTTCCATGTGTCTGGATGAAGAACCTGTTGTCGAAGGTGAAGACGTTGTGATCCAGAACGAAGTGGATAAGCTGCAGAATTGTGTCTGGAATTGGCAGTTGTCGGTGTTGAGTATTGAGGCAGTTGCAGCAATGCCGTTGTCATGGGGGATGCTGGAGTAGAGTGCCGAGACATCCATTGTGACGAGGAATTTCTCAGATTTCTAGACATCGTAGTATACATATTCTTCAGTCAAATAACAAAAGAGAGTTCACAGCACAGGGCATCCACAAACTGACAGCATTGGGAAGAACTGGTTGGTTGATAGGTGTCACAGGCATCACCAGTGTCAAGGCTCTGTGGATGGCAATGATGGTGTTATGAAGCTAAAGCTAATGGCCTGAGCATGTGACAACAACTGTATACTGCGCTAATCCTATGTTCGTATTCACCTACTGTGAGCGTTGCGGGTGCGCTGTCTGATTTTGCCATTCGCCAGACACACTGATTGACTGGGTCGAACGACAGGCTGTGTGCATTCATAAAATCAATGCCGAGTATGTGTTCCGCTGTGTGGGGCAGATGAACTAAAACAACGGGGTGTCTGGTGGAGATATTTCCTAGCTGAATTGGTACAGGGGCTGTAATGGTTCCTTCCTGTGAGTGTCCTGTAAAGCCGCTGAGTGTTATTGTAGCTGTAGTGGGCCACGTGTTTGCCTGTGGTGTAGTGGAGGAATTAATGGTCGTGCGGGACCCTCCTGTGTCCCAGAGTAATTCTACTGGCTTTCCCCGAATTTTCGCTGTGACTACCGGTCGTCTGGATCTGTCCCAGAGGGTGTCCCAGACCCAAGTGGGGGAGCCCGAACACCGTCAGTCCGTTCCGTCCACATTGGTCTGTCCTGACTGCATCCCTATACTGTGAATAGGCTTCGCCCTGTTCCTGTTCAGAGTGCCTGTCTGCTGGCCTCTCTGAGATTTCTACTGGGCGTTGCATTCTCTAGCAAAATGCCCTAACTGTCCGCAGTTAAAACATTCCTGTGACTTTTGTGGGGGGCTGTTCTGTCCCTCATTTACCCATGCGGGGTTTTGGTGCGTTCTTACTGCTTGGATATCTACCTCGGTTTGTGCCTCCTCGGGCTTCTTAAATGCAGTCCTATTGTGCACAGATTGCTCCCAAGTGCGGGACAATCTTTTCAAGACCCATTTTTCATTATGGGCCTCTTCTGAGGGGCCGTAATTAGAGCAGACTTTCTATCCTGCATCTGTGGCGTGGGAGATGATAGTGTGGGTCCATTTAACCATGTTATCTTGGGTCAAATGTGCACGGTCTAATTCACCGAAAACTGCAGTGAAGTGAATCCACAACCTTCCAGCAAATGCTGTGGGGTGTTCGGTCTTTTTCTGCCTACACTTGTTTAGGCCTTCAACTGGGTTTCCTCTGTTATACCCTATCGCATCCAAAATAGCTGTAAGCATTTTTTCGAGGGTGCCTCCTCCAACGTTCTGTGGGTCGGGGAGGGCTGCTACTACCGATGAGTCTAAACTCAAAACTGTGAGCTTAACCTGCTCTCGTGCATCAAGGCCGTACATGGTCGCCTGTTTCTTAACTCTTGCAAAGAATTGGTGGGGGTCTGAAGTGGGGAGAAACGGGGTGATTTTCTCACACGTGTCCCTTAGTTGAGTCACGTTAAGGGAGTGGTGTAAGTGATCTTGGGTGCGCCGTCTGCGGTTGCTTTTCGTTGGGTGGTGACTGGGTTCATTGGTGCGGGTGCTATCTGATCTGTGGGGGGTTGGGGCGCTTTCCTTTTCTGCTGCGTTTCTAGCGCACATGTTCCCTGAACATATCGCTGCGCTGTCTCGCTTAACTCCTGCCAATCTGGTGCATTCTCTTCCTCTAATTGCGTTCCAAAGGTTTCTTGGAAGCCATTCTGCACAGAAAGGAGAGATTGCAGCTCCGCAATCTGCTTCCTACACTTTGCATAGTCCACTGTGCTTTGCCTTTGCTCAGTGGTGGCAGCATGGAGTGCCCTTAAAGCTGCCTTCAGGTCGCTGCACTGCTTCTTCAGTGTCTCTACCTGCTTCTCTGATTCTTGTCTTATCAAGACTGCACGCTGCACATCCTGATAGGCTTTTTCGTATTGTACCTGGGAGCTGCTCAGATGGGCTAGACAAGACTGGTGTGCCCTCTTGGAATCATCCACCTCTCTATCCTTATCTGCCAACTTTTGCCTTAATTCTGAATTCTCTCTTTCGATGTCCCTGACATCCACTTTGCTCATTCTATTTCTCTCCTCTAAATCTGCTCGGAGCGTCCTGACGACCTCCTCTGTGCCTCGCAATTGTGCCAAGCAGGACACAATTGTCATCGGCTTACGTGCTTTACTCAAACCTTTCTTATGAATTTCAGACAGGTTCTCCCACCAAGTATGCCCTATACCCCCGGGACCTGTCTCCTCATTCAAACAAAACTCACTCCAAAGGGGCCATCCTTTCCCTTTGATGTACTTCCTGAGTTCCAGCTCCCAAACAGGACACTGACCTACTCTGCTGGTCGCTGCGACCACAAACTGCTCAGGGTTCACGAGGCGTTCCATTGCCTGCATGGCCATCTCTTCAATCTTATGCTCTTTTAAATTTGGAACGAGGGATAATAAGGCAGTGCTATAAAATACGAGTACGGCTTTCGCTATTTTCCGAATTATAAACTCCCGACAGTTGGTCGCAATAAAAATTTCTCGGCTTTACCTTATAACCCTGTTAGTTACGCATGCAAAAACACACTTCCGAATTATGAGGATTGATTTGAACTACTTGAACACTTGTGGTTTTTCCTTTTCCCAATTGGATTTCTGATTCAAATTTCTGGGTTCTCTTGGAGTGGGGGGGGGGGGGGGGGGGGCACTTCTAGTCGAGTCCCGGCGGAGTCGCCACTAAATGTTGCTCGTTCTGGGTGAGTGTGCTTTACACTCAATTTGGCTCTGTTTTATTCCTTAGCTCTAGAGTCGCCAGGTATCGTTACGATACCACCACAAGATTTAAGTTTAAGTTCAGACCAATAACTCAATACACCAGTTAGTAAGTTCAAACAAGACACGTTTATTATAATACAGTTATCTATTAATTATGTATATAAAACTACAAGACTAGGCTATTCCTACCACTAACAGGTCAATACTTATCTGGAATAAGGGAACTTCTGGATCAAGGAACAATGGCCTATTGCTTTGTCCTGGATCCAGAGGCTTCCAGTCGGTGTGGACTAAAGGGGTCAGGAGTGTCTACTCTCGTAGCGTGCGTTGTATGACACTTACTTGATGGCGGCTGCTGGCCAGGCCTCTCCTTCTCAAGGTTCTTCGAGAGCTGGTAAGATGTTCTGCTGGGAGGGCCGGCTAAGAGAACGAATCAGTCCTGGGACCTGACTTTTATAGGTCCCAGGGGCTTCGCATCCTTCAGGGTCAGGGTGGACCCTCTATCAACCTGCAACCAATTGGGTCTCTTCCCAATCGAATGATTTGAATTTCCCCAATAACTGGGCCATTCCTCGACCACCGGCCGATTCCTTACACCTTATTGGTGTCCTTTGTCTTAGACTCTACTGGCGTCGGAATGTCTGGCCTTCCATAGAATGTTTAACTGTTGTGCCCATTGTGCCTGGGAATCACCGTAAATCGCTTCATTAATATGCGCAGTTTGTTAATTACAATTCTGTCGGGTTTCTGTGGCAGTTAGAATACAGGGGATTCTGCAGACTGCTGGTTTCTTTGCCAATATCCATTTTACCCTGCAATCTTTGCGTTCTTCCATTTTGTGTGAGGAAGTGGCCAACCCAGGTGGTTACAGCATCCACAGCATTGGGAAGAGCTGGTTGGTTGATAGGTGTCACAGGCATTACCAGTGTCAAGGCTCTGTGGATGGCAAAGATGGTGTTATGAAGCTGAAGCTAATGGCCTGAGCGTGTGACAACAATTGTGTTCAGTGGAGCTATTGTGTCCATTTTGTTCAGTGGGCAATGAACGCAATTACCATAAGACTATAAACACTCACTGGAAGTAAACCACGGTGCAGCCTCAGAACAAAGTTGCCATGGGGGTTCCTCAACAGAATCTCCACAGCCACTGAGGATAAAGAATGGCAAAAACCTCTTGAGGAGATGATGAAAAGAAATAATCCTGAACTGGCTCCTGGACTATCTTCCATGGACAATTCTAAGCTGGTCCCAGAACCATTCTCCACAGACAGAATGAGTCAACCGTGGATTATCCAAAATGGATGATCCTTGAAACATCGAAGTATATGTGGTAGGTAGGCAGCACGGTGGTGCAATGGTTAGCACTCCTGCCTCATGGCGCCAAGGTCCCAGGTTTTATCCTGGCTCTGGGTCACTCTCCGTGTGGAGTTGCACATTCTCCCCGTGTTTGAACATAGAACATAGAACAGTACAGCACAGAACAGGCCCTTCAGCCCTCAATGTTGTGCCGAGCCATGATCACCCTATTCAAACCTACGCATCCAACTTATACCCGTAACCCCCCCCCCCCCCCTTAACCTTACTTTTTAGGACACTACGGGCAATTTAGCATGGCCAATCCACCTAACCCGCACATCTTTGGACTGTGGGAGGAAACCGGAGCACCCGGAGGAAACCCACGCACACACGAGGAGGACGTGCAGACTCCGCACAGACAGTGACCCAGCCGGGAATCGAACCTGGGACCCTGGAGCTGTGAAGCATTTATGCTAACCACCATGCTACCGTGCTGCCCCACGTGGCTACCGTGCGTGGCTTTCACCCCCACAACCCAAAGGTGTGCAGGGTAGGTGGATTGGCCACGCTACATTAGCCTTAATTGGAAAAAATGAATTGGGTGCTCTAAATTAAAAAAAGAAGGAAATAAAAGGCTTCCAGAGATGTCACTTCAGGAGTAACTGCTTAAGAAGACAATGGGCTTGATCCTCCATTCTGGACACTGAGGGCAGGATTCTCCGTTTGAGAGACTATGGGCGGGATTCTCCGTTGCCCCACATCGATATTGTAATCGGCGATCGGGCGGAGCATCCCTTCCGATGCCCAAATCGGGGGCGCCGTTGGTTTGAGGCCGGTTTTTGAGTCTCCGTTCCCTCCGAAATGGTGTCATCACGAGTCGCACGCTGTTGGAACAGCGTTACCGTGTCATCGGAAGGCCCTCCCCCAATGCTCCACCCCCGATGGGCCAAGTTCCCGACTGCACTGTTGACGTGGCTAAGGTTGTGCTAGGATGTGGCAAAGATGCTACACTGTCTTCTTACTGAGACAGAGTCTCCTGCGGCACACGTTGTCCGATAGCTCCAGGAAGGACATGCAGATCATATAAATTTTTTACGAGATTGCTAAATCACAATGCCTGTTTCAAAAGAAGCCTGTAAACCGATCTTCCAGAATACTTGTTCCAGTTTAATTTGTCCAGTCTCTTAAGTTCCCCATGATTATTTGTTCCAAGTACAAATTATGTTTTGCTTAATGCTCTGTCAAATAGTGTTACTACTGCTTGTGGGTCTATAATCTACTCCCAGCAGAGTTTTCTGACACTTGTTATTCCTAATCGTCATCCATGCTGATGGCTAACTTTGGTCACCTTGCAACCATGGATGGAATCTTGCTGACTGACTTTTTTCATGGATGGCTCGGCCATTTCCTGGTCATAAAGCCGGACATGTGATAAGTGAGATATCTGCTGCAATCTTTCAGAAGGCATCCAATTAGAAATCCACTTCCCAGATTAGCATCCAATTTCGGATGGCGAGCAGGGTGAAATTCAGGAGCATGAATGAGTGTGCATGAGTTAAAGGTCAGTCTTCACCGTGGCAGCACGGTAGCACAAGTGGATAGCACTGTGGCTTCACAGGGGCAGGGTCCCAGGTTCGATTGCCCGCTGGGTCACTGTCTGTGCGGAGTCTGCACATTCTCCCCGTGTCTGCGTGGGTTTCCTCCGGGTGCTCCGGTTTCCTCCCACAGTCCAAAGACGTGCAGGTTATGTGGATTGACCATGCTAAATTGCCCTTGGTGTCCAAAAAGGTTAGGAGGGGTAATTGGGTTACGGAGATAGGGTGAAAGTGAGGGCTTAAGTGGGTTGGTGCAGACTCGATGGGCCAAATGGCCTCCTTCTGCTCTGTATGTTCTATGTTCAATGGATGGGAGGCAGGTTCGTGTGTTGTACTGGGCTGTGTTCACGACTCTCTGTCGTATCTTACGACCTTGGGCTGAGCAGTTGCTATACCAATCTGTGTTGCAGCCAGATAGGATGCTTTCTATGGTGCATCTGTAAAAATTGTTAAGAGTCAATGTGGGCATGCTGAATTTCCTTAGTTTCCTGAGGAAATATAGGCACAGTTGTACTTTCTTGGTCATAGCGTCGACGTGGGTGGACCAGGACAGATTTTTGGTGATGCGCACACGTAGGAATTTGAAGCTGTCAACCATCTCCACCTCGGCACCATTGATGCAGACAGGGGTGTGTACGATACTTTTCTACCTTAATTCAATGACCAGCTCTTTAGTTTTGCTGACATTGAGGGAGAGATTGTTGCTTTGCAGCACGCCACTGGGTTCTCTAGCTCTCTCCTGTACACTGGCTCATCGTTGTTCGAGATCCGATCCACTATAGTCATGTCATCAGCAAACTTGTAGATGGAGTTGGAACCAAATTTTTGCACACAATCGTGTGTGTACAGGGAGTATAGTAGGAGGGTAAGTACGCAGCCTTGCAGGGCCCCGGTATTGAGAAGTAATGTGGAGGAGGTGTCGTTGTTTATCCTTACTGATTGTGGTCTATGGGTCAGAAAGTTGAGGATCCAGTCGCAGAGTGAGGAGCCAAGTCCTAGGTTTTGGATTTTTCATATGAGATTGGCTGGGATTATGATGTTTAAGGTGAAGTTGTAGCCAATAAATAAGAGTCTTCAGGCAGCACGGTGGCACGGGGTAGCACTGCTGCCTCACGGCGCCGAGGTCCCAGGTTCGATCCCGGCTCTGGGTCACTGTCCGTGTGGAGTTTGCACATCCCCCCTGTGTCTGCGTGGGTTTTGCCCCCACAACCCAAAGATGTGCCGACTAGTTCGATTGGCCATGCTAAATTGCCCCTTAATTGGAAAAAATGAATTGGGTACTCTAAATTTATAACAAATAAATAAATAGGAGTCTGATGTAGGAGTCCTTATTGTCGAGATGCTCCACAGATGAGTGTTGGGCCAGGGAGATGACGTCCGCTGTGGACCGGTTGTGGTGATATGTGAATTGCTGTGGACCAAGGAATATTGAGAGTATGGAGTTGATGTGGTTCATGACAAACCTTTCGATGATGTCAAGGCCACTGGACGGTAGATATTGAGGCACGTTGCCTGGTTCTTCTTTGGCACCGGCATGATGGTGGCCTTCTTGAGGCAGGTGGGAACCTCGGAATGGAGTAGGGAGTGGTTGAAGATGTCCACAAACTCACCCGCCAGTTGGTCCACACAGGATCTGAATGTTCAGCCAAGGACTCCGTTAGGACCCGTCGCTTTCCAGGTGTTCACTTTCAAGAAGGTCGATCTGACTTCAGAAGCTGTGACGGTATGTATGGATGTATCCTCGGCTGCTGGGGCAGTTGGCAATGGTTTGATGGTTT
The DNA here is from genome assembly GCF_902713615.1 of Scyliorhinus canicula. Lineage (NCBI taxonomy): Eukaryota > Metazoa > Chordata > Chondrichthyes > Carcharhiniformes > Scyliorhinidae > Scyliorhinus > Scyliorhinus canicula. The sequence continues at coordinate 195,202,807 of NC_052148.1, forward strand.
CCTATTCGAACAGAGAATAGAATGCATTGAGTTCATTGGGGAAGGGTATGCTGCTGCTGGGGATTCTACTTGGCTTTGTTTTGTAGCCCGTTATGCCGTTTAAGCCTTGCCATAACCCCTGTGGAGGGTCACATAGGTGGGACCTCAGTCGCAGATAGAATGTATGGCACAAAGTGAACAGAAGCAGGTGATGAAGGCGGTGGCAGTTGTGGGGGTCTTTGTTGGAGAACTAAGGACAGCTCCAATCATGTTCAGGGCAGCACGGTAGCCTTGTGGCTAGCACAATTGCTTCACAGCTCCAGGGTCCCAGGTTCGATTCCAGCTTGGGTCACTGTCTGTGTGGAGTCTGCACATCCTCGCCGTGTGTGCGTGGGTTTCCTCCGGGTGCTCCGGTTTCCTCCCACAGTCCAAAGATGTGCCGGTTAGGTGGATTGGCCATGATAAATTGCCCTTAGTGTCCAAAATTGCCCTTAGTGTTGGGTAGGGTTACTGGGTTATGGGGATAAGGTGGAGGTGTTGACCTTGGGTAGGGTGCTGTTTCCAAGAGCTGGTGCAGACTCGATGGGCCGAATGGCTTCCTTCTGCACTGCAAATTCTATGATTCTATGATCTATGTTCAGCACAAAACAGATACTCAGGACTGGGAGGCGTACTTGAAACCGATGTCTCTGGATCTGCACAGGGGGGAGATGTGTCAGCCTCTGCCAGTTTCCTGAAGCAGTGCGCACCCATGCGCAAAAGATGGAGGAACCACCCATGCCATATGTGCGGCGATGACTCAGGCATATGAGTGCACAACCTTTGCCATTGAAAGAGGGGGAAAGAATCATGTGCAACAGGTCAATATATGTCTTCAATCTTGAGCGGTATTGATCGCTGAGTTGCAGTGATGGCTCAGAGCCACAAATCCTTTCTCCAAGCCCAAGGCTGCCCTTGTACAGATGTAGGTGAGCAGTCTGTGGACACCACAATGCAGAGATTCGAGCCTCAGGCATCTCATTCACTGGAGCAGAGAAACAAGCAGATGACTCCACATCTGATCCAGCCACAGGGGTAGTGGCATTTAGAAGTGCATGGAAGAGGACACAGAAATTCCCTTTGTTGCATAATGAGATTCAATTGACTGCTTTCATTAATGTCACTGTCATGATGTATAACGTTATTGCAATTAAGCCATTTATCTTGGCCACTTGTTCAGTCCCATATAGTTTCCAGCTCTCCATTGCACATTGATCATTAGCATCAGTCCAAAGATGTGCGGGTTAGGTGGATTGGCCATGCTAAATTGCCCGTAGTGTAAGGTTAATGGGGGGGATTGTTGGGTTACGGGTATGTGGGTTTAAGTAGGGTGATCATTGCTCGGCACAACATCGAGGGCCGAAGGGCCTGTTCTGTGCTGTACTGTTCTATGTTCTAGCTGAATGGATGTGATGGGTCACAATGTGACAGTGGAAGGGATAGCAGCTTGGGTCTATTTGAAGCAAGAAGATCTATCTGCTAGGATGGGTCTTTCCATTCCAACCACAACTGATGCCACAGGGGACCTGGTGGCAATAGTGTAGTGCTGCACACCCCACACAGGTGAATCTTGCCTAGATGAGGGAGTCATAGGCTTTCCTGGCATGCAGGTCAATATCCACAGACACCAACGCACCTCTGGAGAGGAATTCTATGCAGGTTGATCGTCATCTACTTCTCTTCTCCAGAGGATGATCTGTACTCTGCACCATCCTCCAGCACCAGTTTTATTCCACTCTGTAGCGCCAAGTTATGAAACTGCAGCACACCAAGACCACCATGATACGTGTGAGCCTTGAGGGTCCATACTGAGGGTTGCCCCAGATTGATCAAGGCATTGGAACCACATTTTGAGCAAACCGTAACCCAGTTTGTTTGTTTCTCTTGTCATCAGATGACTATGGTTATAGTGTGCCTCTGTTGTTCAGTTCTGCAGGGGAGCCATCAGCCATGTCTTCAGTGGGTCCCCATTGTCATTCACAAACTATCTATAGAGGTTGTCTGGTTGACATGAGCAGTTCAGGCACCCGAGGCCACCACAGTCTGAATGTGTCACGGCTACAATCCAGAAATCCCACACAGAGTTGCAGGATCCTCTTGTGATGGTAATATACCAGCTACTGGACTCCTCAACGACTCTCTCTCGGACTGATCTACTCCCTGTGAGAACACTATTCACGATGCCCTATGCTGCTCTTGCTCATGTATTTGCTTTGTTTTGGCCCCTTGTTCCGCACTGTAACCAATCACTATTCGTTGATGTACTATTTGTCAATGTAGTCTGTCAATTATTCTTTTGCGTACTGTGTACGTTCCCTTGGTCCGCAGAAAAATACTTTTCACTGTACTTTGGTACATGTGACAATAAATCAATCAACAAATCAGTTTAAAGGAGTTGAATCCATTCTTTGCAAATGCACCAAGCTGGTCTAATGGAGTATTGATGACCTCATGGGTGCAGTCTATCACACTCTGCACATGAGGGAATCCAGATATGGCAGTAAGGCTGACAGCCTTCTACTGGACCATGACTGGCAGCATCCCTTTGGAACCTGATGTAGTTCGATGCTTTATATACAGTGGTGTCTCAGAGTCAATTTCCGAAAGCTCCCGGTTATCCTCCCGGCCTCATTAGCAGCATATACTTTCCTTGAACCATTTGCTCCTTTTGTGGAAGCCTCATTTTACCAATACAATACATCATTATACAGAAAAAAACCCATAATACATTACATAGAAAACTACAGCATACCATATTATCAATAAATCATGGACTTGGGAAAAAAAACATTTCTTTGTTTAATCTTTTATGTATTGTGAAAAATTCTTGCAAAGTATTTCTTCTTGGTCCTCAATTATCCTAATTCCATTGTCAACTCACCCAATCCTGAACGGAAAAAATCGAAATATTATGTCCCTCTTTATTTTGTTTACAATCCTTCTCATAGGTATCAACCTGTTTATCTCTGTTCTGGTTGTTTAATTGAAAAGTCAGTTTCCCTCTGGAGCATGTATCAGTGCTTTGATTAAACAATGTGCAAATTCTCCTGAGCCACATTAACTGTTTATTTGCATGCTGTTGACAAGAAATTGAACGTCTGAAGCCCGTTCTTTAACACAGCTTCATTATGTGTTTCTGCAGTATGGTTGCCTCATGTGCAGTAACTTACTGCATGTGGCATCTGAAACAAACATTTATTGGGTTTTTCAGGTCATCTTACCAGAAGATTGTTGAGTTTCAGGCGTTTTTTGGCCATAGAACCCATAGGATCCCTACAGTGCAGGAGGAGGCCATTCAGCCCATGAGTCTGCACTGACCCTCCGAAAGAGCACTCTACCTAGGCTCACTCCCCTGCCCTCTCCCCATAACCTCATGCATTAATCATGGCCAATCCACCGAACCTGCACATCTTTAAACATTAAGGGGCAATTTAGCATAGCCAATCCACCTAATCCCTCCAGTCCTTTTTCTTGCCTCTGTCTTGTCTTACCCACCCCCATTCAAGTTCCTTCTGTCCCCTCTCCCCAGTTTCCCACTGGTATTGCCGGTGCAGCTTGGCACAGAGCCAGAGCATTCCCGTGTACAGCGCAATGAAAGGTAGGTGAAGGAACCTTGAGGTGATGAGTGAACAGTCGCTCACCAGGTGTACATCACTTGTATCCAGTCGGTCTAATTAGCCAGCAGCGTGGCCATTTGATCTGGAGTGCAGTAGTGATTCAGGCAAGCTGCCTCTTTAGTGAGTATTCATAATATTCAAATGCAGTCATCCAACCCATTGTGAAAGTTGGGAGCAGAAAATTTCAATCCAATTCTGCGCCCGCAGGAAAGTGACTTCCGGCCCTTCTCCACATTTTCCCACCATGCCGCCCACTGCTGACGGGACTGGAAATTCCTGCCCATTCACACATTATTTGTTTATTTTATTGAACCTCTTCTTGGAACTTTTATTTCACAAAATAAACTGCTTTGAGTCACTTTATCATTTCAAAGAATTATCTGAAATCCAGCTGTATTTTTGGACTGACAGGAGCTATCAATGTTCAATCTGATTTCCCCTCAAATATGTCTTCTTTGATACACATCGAGCATAATTTTTCACTCTGTGGAGGTGAGAAAACAAATGTACATCCAGATGTTCTCTCTGTACACAGAGAATCTGGGGTGTGATTTCCACTGTCGCACTGGCTGGGCAGAAACCAGCTCTCCAGAGACCGGGGCACCCTTTTTCCGTGTTAAAGAGAAACTCCCCTTCCCCACATCACCCTCCCATGGACACAGGGATTACCCTCCGCATAAGCAACGGGACAACCCCCTCCATCCACAAGCACCTTGGCAACCCCCCCACCCCCCAACCAGTACTGGGGCCACCCCCCAACCAGCACTGGGGCAACCCCCCACCTCCCACAGAGAAGTGGAACTTCCAATGGGGCTCCCCAGAGGGCCAGCTCCTGACACAGCCCCCTCGCAGTGCCGCCCTGGCACGGCCAGCCAAGTTGACCTCCAGGAGTCAATGCCAGGTATGTGCCCCCCCTCCCCCTCCCCCTCCCCCTTCCACGCCACCCCATACCTACATTTGCGTTTTGGTGAGTTCCCCTCAACTCATTTCCGTTTTGCAATAGCTGTTGTAAACCTTGCTGATGTGACAGGAATTCCTTACCCGGAGGGGAACATATGGCGGGGCAGCCTTTTAAATACATTTTCTGGCAGGAACCTCGTTCTGTTGCCGGCAAGAATCCCTTTTTCCGATTTTCACGAGATTTTGCGGCCACTTCACCGTTGACACTCGCGGCGAATGCAGCCGCAAAATCGTCCCCCCATGGGTTTGAAACACCCAGACTGCACCCCATTGTACAAAAAAAGATTACCCCCTAAATTCTCAAGTAAATTTTCTTTCTGAATGCTTGAATAGCAACTCAGATCAATTTATCTTACCAATTCCAGAAACAAATGCTGTCCAAGCTTTGGGGTTTAACATTAGAGACAAAGTATTTAAAATTACTTTTTAGATGTAACGCCCTTATCTTCTTCCCCATTATTTCCAAAGTTCATTCTGAGAACATAGCAAATGACTCCAAGTAAATTGAAACTAAGGTCGGGATTCTCCTCTCCCCAACCCATGGCGTGTTTTCCCAAGGGATCTTCCGGTTCCGCTAAAGTCAATGACCATTTGTGTTGTTCGCCGGCCATGTCACCAGGGAACCTGCTGTGATGGGGAAGGTCATCTTCGCACGACCAGAATATCCCGCCTGTGGGAAGAGTGATAAAATCCCACTCTGAGCACTTGAGTTTGCAAAGTTTTATTCCATATCATCACCGTGCTTCGTTTGATGTCTGCTGATGTCTGCAGGGTAAGGTCTTAAATTCTTAACACTCGGTTCTTATCCTTTCTAGTAAATGTTTCATAATTCCATGAATATATGTTTATGTCAAAGAACTACTCGTGGCAATCGTGCATCATCGACACCCAATGTCATAACGAAAACAGTGGTTGTTTTTTTCAAATGATAATCAGAAAATTCATATGGCTTTCCATGCATATGCAGTGTGCTAAAATCCATGGTTTCAAAGCTTGTAGCTTTTTGAGACATATCTGAATTGAAAATCAAAACAAAACAGGCAAACTGAGAAACCCCCTCACAGTTCCTGAGAAAACTGAGATTGGGAAGCCAAACGTCTGGTGCAACCAAACTTGTGAAACCAGGGAAATGGACACAGAGGGTGCGATTTAATGGAAACATTTCAAAGTGTAATTTTGGCTGTGATTGGTGGGGTGTTTCTCAACTGTCTTGGTGGCAAGATCGTGGCACATATTTAATAATAATCTTTATTATTGTCACAAGTAGGCTTACATTAACACTGGAAGAAGTCTTACAACACCAGGTTAAAGTCCAACACGTTTGTTTCAAACACTAGCTTTCGGAGGAAGGAGCAGTGCTCCGAAAGTTAGTGTTTGAAACAAACCTGTTGGACTTTACCCTGGTGTTGTAAGGCTTTTTACTGTGCTCACCCCAATTCAACGCCGGCATCTCCACATCATACATTAACACTGCAATGAAGTTACTGTGAAAATACCCTAGCCACATTCCATGCCAGAAATGAACCCCCACGAGCTTCTCGCCATTACTGGCTTTCTCGCCACCTGACTTGCCAGATTTGCACCTTAGCGTCTTGTCACAAACAAGGGGGAGCTGCTTTTCAACGTTCTCTCATCACTCACTCCCAGTCAACACACAAGCATGGCAGCACGTAGTACTGCTCCTGGCTTTGGCGATGCCTTCGATGAGAGGCCCAGCAGCAGGGCCACCAATACCATTGTGGAGGCAGTGGCAGCCGTTGACAGTACGGGCAGCATGGCCAGGAGGACCAGCTTCTGATGTTGGAAGAAGATCCACGAGCTGTAAGGATAAATTACCACCTCTTTCCTGGCATCAGTTCTGCACACCATCTTTCAAATTCCCAAACCACCCCCACTGTACAAATCATGCCTGACACCTTTCACCCTCGCCACGTCCGATCTTTGTGCTTGTTCCTCAGCCCCCTCTGGCACCCGCCAGCACAACTCCTTGATGTCCAGTTGCGGTGCTGAAACATGCCTCCTGCGATAGACCCCCCTGATCCATCAAGCATGCGATTCATAAAGCCCTCTCTTTGCCCCCGCAGGAGGACATAGCCCATAATAAGCGGGAAATGGCCAAGTCAGGAGAGCGGAATACCAGAGATCCAAGTCCTCATCCCCTCTGAGGAGTGGGCCCCGGAAATCACGGGGTTGACTTAGGAGAGAGCAGTCACCAACAGCGCGGTTGGCCTGCACCGCAGAGGTGAAGATCCACTGCCCCTTCACCCAGATGACGTGTCTCAAGTGAGTTGTTCATTTCAGGCAAATGATCTTTCACTCTCACTGACCATATGTCTATTCTCTAGCAGGAGCTCCATCTGAGGGGGCCAGACCATCTGGAGTCATTCCCGCTCGCCACCACCCAAGAGACCACCGAGGAGGAGAGCTCCAAGGAGACTACCATTGAGGCGTCACATCTGTCACCCCATCTTCCACCAGCGCAGAGACACTACCTCGGTGGCCGGCATTAGTGGACAGACCTCTGAGGCACAATCTGGTGGACACCACATAATTGCTGATGAGTATGACCCAGTCACTGAGGAACATTGTTGAAGGCGTCAAAACCATGGTGGAGACAATGGGGAGCCGCCACGACTGGCAGAGCCAGATGACTCAGAGGCCTCTGGTGCTCACTCCAGCTACCCCTCTGTCCCGTGGCGACCCCCAGGGCCCTATGCGTGCTGTCAGGGAGGAGGAAGCACTGGAGGTCAACTTGGGCCCAGGCACCAAGGAGAAGACAGCATTTTTTTCCGAATCCCCCGCTCCTGACACCGGTACATCTCAAGGGCAGAATAGGGTGGAACAATGATGCCAGGCCCTTCAAAGGACGCCTGCCAAGGGCATCAAAGGGCACAGGGTTTAAAAAGCAGCAAGCTGCCTTCACCTCTGATGTACATCCTGGGGACGCACCTAGACGTAACATTAGACCAGGAAAGATCAAGAAGACTGAGGACCATTGATTGGGCACAGGCGAGGGGGGTCACTATCCGTAGCTAGGGCAAATGGGAAGGAGACGCATTGAATATTCATTGAGTGGAACCCCTTCCAGTTAATGAAGGACACCGCTTGATACTCCCTGCACCCAGGACATCCCGGCAATGGCAGAGACTCCTGCAGCCCGGACATCTTGGTAGGCCTAGTCCAGCTCAAATTTGATAGTCATCTGCCTGGGCATACAGGGCACCCGTGACCTCACCAATGCACTTGTGGGCTGTTGCTTGTAATATGCCGCACAAGTCATCGCTTGAACCCTGGAATGACCCAGTGTAATAGAACTTCAGGGCTGTGGTGGCCTTCATGGGCACCAGGACCAGGTGTACCCCTCCTCCACGGGGTGTCAGGTCCACGAGGATGTGGCACAGGTGCCGCCCTGTCTCTTTGTTGAGACAGAGTCTCCTGCGGCACATGCTGTCCGTCATCACCTCGCGACACCAACGACACCTGTACATCTTAGACCATCGCTTGCATCCCCCTCTACGTCCTTCCTCAGCCTGATTGGTGGCCAGGTCTTCAGGGTTGCAGCGGCCCCCCGCACAACCAACATCGACACTGCTGCCTTCTCCGGTGTCCGGCCACCTGGGCTGCCACCAGCACCACGGGGGCATCCCCCGTGGGGCAGACACTACCATCAATTTTACTCCCTGTAAAGAATTGGAGAAGGAGAGAAACCTACAATCAGTCAGGGCTTCCACCCCGGGACCCTCAAATCCCCCAAGCCTCCCTCACCCTGACATGTCCCACCTTCTCTCAGAGTGCAATCCGCAGAGCCAGATGTGCTGGAAAACCTCGTTCTGCACACTCCGCCCGGCCACAGCAGAAGCCCCTAGAACCCAGAACCCAGGCGAGAACATTAGAGAGACCATGCTCGGCTGCACTCCCCTGATCCACACACTGACCCTTTGGTCATGAGAATATCCTCAGTGCTGAAGCCCAGCTCCTGAGTGTTTGATTGTTGGCTGCTGTCTCTATGGTGCTGACGCTTCTCGAGGTCAGGCAAAGTGTTCAGACTTCAAAGTTTGATTGAAATGCGATGCAATAATCGTCGTCTGAGACATAACATATGCACCCATGGGAAGCCACTTGAGAATATTTTGTGTACTAAACAGTCAACAGTACCTTTTTACATGGAGATGAAAACCAATTTCTTAACAGTCCATAAATCACACTATCCATTAACCAACAAGGAAAAGGCACCGTGCCAGACACGCACAAGTATAATGTTTTATTAGTGTCACCAGTAGGCTTACATTAACACTGCAATGAAGTTACTGTGAAAAGCCCCTAGTCGCCACACTACAGCACCTGTTCAGGTACACAGAGGGAGAATTCAGAATGTCAAATTCACCACACAGCACGTCTTTCAGGACTTGTGGGAGAAAGCCGGAGCACCCAGAGGAAACCCACGCAGACACGGGGAGAACGTGCAGACTCCGCACAGATAGTGACCCGAACCTGGGATCCTGCCGCTGTGAAGAAACAGTGCTGACCACCGTGCTACCGTGCCGCCCCAAGTACCATACTCCCTTTTGTATCCTTTCTTACATGTTTTTTTATCTTTTATATCTCTGCCACTGAATGTTAGTCTGCTTGTTGGGTGGGATTTTCTGATATTTTTTCTAAGTATTGGTCTTAGCAAGAAAAGCAGAGAGAATCCTGCCAGTGTCGTCAGTGTGAAGAATTGCTCTTATCTTCAGCTACCTCGAGGTGAGCATCAAAGAGGTATCACATCTGACACCTACACCCTCCACCAGCGCAGATACTTACACCTCGGTGAGTGTAACTAGTAGGCAGGCGTCTGGGTCACTCACTGGTCAGCACTTCATAGCTGATGATCCACAGTAGTCGGGGGCAGGGACGTCCCAGTGATCCGGCACTTGGAGGGATGCCAGAGCCCAGCACTCCGCTGAGACCCACTCAGATGTCCCACAGCTGTTGGAGCTACAAAGGCAGAGTTGTGAATGTCAGGAAGGGATGACAGCATCCCTTCTCGGGCGGCAAGGCCAAATGGAGGAGTCCCATCACCTTCTGTCCGAGGAGCTGCTGTCGTCAATCTGAGGCAACGATGCCAACACTGCGCGAGTGGCGTCTGCAATAGAGGCCTTGGCACAGGATGTGCACTCCATGGTGGGGGAATGTCCGCTCCATGGTTCAGCTCATGACCTCCATGGCTGAGGGCATCAACTGCATGGTGCAGGCATGAGTGGGAATATACAAGCATCAGCGCCTAAGGGCAAACAGGGCTTCTGGACCTCACTCCAGCTGTCCCTTTATCACATGGAGGAGCCCACGGACCTCTGGGCACCCAGAGAGACGATCGTCAGGTGCAGCGCTTGGTGCAATCCACCCGGGAAATCCTGATGTTGACCAGCCCATCTGAATCCTCACCCTCCCTGTGACCGACACCTCCTAAGTGGGTACCCATTGTGCCCAAGGAGCCATCCCACCAGCCTCTGGTCTCCTTCAAAATGGCTGGTCTCTGAGTGTGTTCGGCGCTCCACAGAAAACAGGCAGACACCTGCATTTTGCACATGGTGTAGTCACAGACAACCTGCACATTGAACGATTGGAATGCCTTTTAGTTCATAAAGGGCACTCCATGCCTCCATGGGGAATGTAGAGCGATGTGCGTGCAGACTATGAGTCTCTACACTTGGGACAAGACAGCCATGGGGATGAAGCCCATGGTCCTGGCATCCTGGCTTTCCTGATCCCGGTCAAAGTTGATGTACTGGTGAGCCCTCACAAGTAGTGCATCTGTCATCTCCCTTACACACTTATCATAGAATCATAGAATTTACAGTGCAGAAGGAAGCCATTCGGCCCATCGAGTCTGCACCGGGCCTTGGAAAAGGCACCCTACCCAAGCCCACACATAACCCAATAACCCCACCCAATCTTTTGGACACTAAGGGTAATTTGGCATGGCCAATCCACCTAACCTGCATATCTTTTGGTCTGTGGGATGAAACCGGAGCACCCGGAGGAAACCCATGCAGACACGGGGAGAACGTGCAGACTCCGCACAGACAGTGACCCAAGCTGGGAATCGAACGTGGGACCTGGAGCTGTGAAGCAACTGTGCTAACCACTGTGCTACCATGCTGCCATAATTTCGAATACCCAATTTTTTTTTTTCCAAATAAGGGGCAATTAGTGTGGCCAATCTACCTAGTATCATAGAATCATAGAATTTACAGTGCAGAAGGGGGCCATTCGATCCATTGAGTCTGCACCGGTCCCTGGAACGAGCACCCTATCCAAGCCCACACCTCCACCCCATCCCGATAACCCAGTAACCACACCCAACACTAAGGGCAATTTTGGTCACTAAGGGCAATTTAGCATGGCCAATCCACATAACCTGCATATCTTTTGGTCTGTGGGATGAAACCGGAGCACCCGGAGGAAACCCATGCAGACACGGGGAGAACGTGCAGACTCAGCACAGCCAGTGACCCAAGCCGGGAATCGAGCCTGGGACCCTGGAGTTGTGAAGCAATTGTGCTAACCACTGTGTTACCGTGCTGCCCCCTATCTAACCTGCAGATCTTTGGATTGTGGGGGTGAAATCCACGCAGGCATGGGGAGAATTCGCAAACTCCACATGGACAGTGACCCAGGGTCGGGATTCGAACCCGGGTCCTTAGTGCCACAGTCCCAGTGCTAACCACTGTGCCACATGCCGCCCCTGTGCGGCCGACTGGGAGATGGTGCACAGGTCACCCATGCAACCCTGAATTGAACCTCTGGCATAAAGGATCAGCTCAGCTGTGACTTTCAGGGCTAAAAGCATTGGGTAACCTCCCAGCCCATGTGGTGCCAACTGCTGCATCACCTGGCACAGGTGGTCCACCATCCCTCAGGGCAGACGTAGTCTTCCCCATCACTGGACCTCTGGTATCTGGAGGTACAATGTTCTCTGATAGACCCCATAGTGTCTCCTCAAAGCCACCTCCATGTGTGAGGCCCTGCACCCGGTAAATCAGCAGGCCCTGCAACCCCCTGCTCCACAGGGCACTGGTCAGCCCACGTGCAGCCACAAGTTGACATTGTTGCTGTTGGTCCACTGCTAGCACTAGTTCAGCAAGCTCGACTGGCTCCATGATCCTCTCAAACCAAAACCTGAAAGGAAGCAAACAAAAATGTGCACACGGAGAAGTCCTGACAATGTCCTGCCCCATAGTCTGATCAAGACATGGGACATCCATCCATACAAACCCTCCTATGTGAGTGCTTTCCAATGAGCTTCACTCTCTTCTCTCTCACATAATGACCATGTCCCCATACCAGCCTCTTCCAATTCCACCTGACAGATGGGCATCTACCTTGGATAACCTTAGTGGCCCACTTAACTCCTCCCCCCCCCCCCCCCCCCCCCAAAAGGGGCATTGACTTGGCCTGTGTACTGACCTCGCAGGGGTATGAAACGCTGCCACCAAACTTGTCATGTCAGGGCTGACTGATGAGATCTGTTACCTTAGCCCCTTGCATTGGGGGCTAAATCTGTGTCACCTCTCTTTTATAATGAAGTGAGTGTAAGCCATGGAGTTCAATGCCTGAGGGCTCAGCTCCTCACTAGTGGGTGCCAATCGGTGGCAGAATCATGCATTACAATTCTGATTAAATGGCCATAATCGACTCATCAAGGATGGGTCAGGAATCTAAGGAGGATTATCGCTTCCCCCTGTCACAGGCAAGGCTTGACTTATATCAAGTCCCCAATTTGCACTCAGATTCATCCTTAGATTCCACCTTTATTGCCGCAGCTCTGAGCCTCTCATCTTGACCAACCAGTCACCCATGATTACAGCCCTGAGAACCTGGTCTCCAGGATCAGTGGCACTGCCCATCGATACAGCTCATACCCTGAAGCTGAGCTTTGCAGCCTGAGGTTAGGGGATCAATGGTTGTCCCCTCTGTATCAGAGTCGTCGGGCCGCATTGAGCTAATCACCACCCCATGTCATATGGCCTGGTATTTTACTGGATCACACCCTGGGACGTCACAGTCGCCTCCTGTGCTGACCCTGTGAATTTACCCACTCCCACTCACTTCCAGCTACCACTTCAGAAAGGCAATCCTTCCTAGTAAACATTTCTTAAACCAAAGCAACGGGAACCGAGAAGCGCTAAGTCCACACCAGGCATCAGGCCCCGCGAAGACCAACATGTCCACAATAATGAAGGCCTGCTAAGGCCAGTGAGCAGCAGCCACTCCCAGTGCGGAGACTCCCAGTCACTGACAAAGGGTCAGCGAAAATTTCATTTCCCAGGTCTTGCGGGACTTTGCACCCATGTTGCCATTTATGCTGACAACCGTACCAGCCTCCCCAAACAGGCACCGGAATGAGGCGACTAGGGGCTTTTCACAGTAACTTCATTTGAAACCTACTTGTGACAATAAGCGATTTTCATTTCATTTTCATTTCACTAACAGCTCAAAATTCCATCGACCGTCTTAAAAACAAATGGAGAGATTTCAACAAAAGGTGGCACACAAATAGGGTATGGCCCAAGCAAGAAATTATGAGTTTTAAGGTGAAGATGCAGAAACAGATTTTGATCCTGGAATTTTAAAAATGGTCCACCCATCAACATGGGCATGATCGAACGGCCTTATTAGACTGACTCGGCCGATACGTGACGCTCGGAATGCTTCACAACATCTAATGAGATCTCGGAAGATGTCGCAATTTGGATCTCGCCCTCACAGATTAACATATTTAATAATTTCAATATAACTGCACCCAATTATCCCAAGGCCCGGGAACGAATGGCCTTGCCTGAGAGACCTCTCCATGGCGCCGTGTAGCACTGGTCCACACAAACGTGGACCAGGTGTAACGGCACCTGAAGGGTCTCCCAAGCTATCCCTGGATGGTTGAGCTCTGACATTGGTTGTACCCTGGCATGCCCGCTGCCAGCCGGGCACCTTGGCACTGCCAGGGTGCCTATGTGGCACTGCCAGGCTGGCAGTGCCATGGTTCCCAGGTGCCAGGTTGCCTGTGCCAGGGATCAGGTCCAGGGGTTCTCTGCCCTTAAGAGGTGGGGTGAGGGGGGCTCAAGGACCCCCTAAGAGGAAAGTTGGGGGATCCGAAGGTCCCAGTGGGTTAACTGAGGGGGTCAAGAGATTGGGGCAGCATCTAGAAATGGTGCCACGGTCTCTTCCTGCACAGACACACTCACCTCATCACTGCAGAGGCCTCAGCGGGGTGTTTTTCGCTGTAAGCAAACATAAAACCAAAGTCCCATTGATAGCATGGTCATTGTCGACGCTGCAGGCACTGAGAAGCACTCTGCTATTCACGCCCTAAATGGGATTTTTATTTTGTTAAACCACTCCCAGGGTGAATTTATGTTTTTTTTGGAAGGATGTTGTAGATTGTTCTATTTACAAAGTTGTAAATTGTCTCAGAATATTGTAGATTGTTTCATTTCCAGTAGTAGGTTTTCTCACAGCTGTAAAAATTTGAGCAGAGTCTTCAGAGCAGGTTGTTCAATGTGAATTGGACCGAAGATCCTTCAGTGGGATGGAAGCTCTGGATAAAAATAATTATGTTTTTCAGTTTTACAGTTGCAGTTACAGTTCAAACATCACATTGAACTTGATCATATCATGATTGTTATTAGATAAATATTCATGCACCATTAGGAGGTGAACTAAATCTGATTTATTACTCATTACTAAATCTAATATTGCCTGTCTCCTTGTTGGTTTTACATTGTTACAAAAAGCTATCCTGAGCACCCTCAAAAATGTCACAATTTCTTGGACATACCAGTCTGCTCCTCCCAATCTGCATGAAAGTTAAAATCCCCCATTAAAACCATTCTGCCTTGGATATGAAGAAAGAATAGGAAAGAAAGAGAGAATAAGGAAGATTAAGAAGTGGCAAGCAAGATTTAAAAGTTTTTGAATTTAATTTTTTGAAGTTTTTGATGTGTGTTTTCTTAGTATGACATGAATAATTCAGCCACAAAAGCGATCGACAGCCTTATTACTGTAATATTAGGTAATCTTTCAGAATTATGAAGTACATGTTGAAATCTTTCTTGAAAAGAAAAAGGCTTAGGGAGTGCAGAGTCCCCTGGAGCAGCAGCAGTCAAAGCATTAGAAGGTAGGTGATAATTATCACTGTTCAAAGGCATGTGGGATTGCAATCATTAATCTCCTGAGATTGGAACTTCCTTAACTGCATATACCATTGAAATTTTATATAACTTCCAAATCACGTTCTCCAGATTATGTGAAGCACAGGGAATGGAACATGAATATAATATGGACTGAATAAAGTCAAATTTTAATTGTATTCCTCTTGATCATTGAGCAAAAATGTAACTTTTTGGGAGGATCACAGTGGATTTTTATTGTTTTTCATATTGTCACTAAACTTGAATAAATAACATGTCATAGTATGTTTTCTATCAAAGGAACAACATTCCAAATAAGTTCTCCAGCCAGGGAGCTTTCCCACCAACTGTCCAAATTGGGGAACATGAGCATGCTGCCCACAGCTTTACAGCGATCTCTATTGAGAATGACAAGAAGAGTGCCCACGGTTCACCAACAATGTGCAGTCAGCAGACAAGACTCCCTTGCTAGCCCATAACGTGGGAAATGGCTCCTAAGAGATGTGGTGTTCTTTGTGTTGCTTACTTAGCAGGTTGGCGTGGAGACCACAGTGTAGCTTTTACTTAAACAAAGCTATGATTTTATTTATACTACTATACTGGGTTTCGACACTTTGTCCTTTTAGAATACAGAATTGATCAATAACATCTCACTACACTCCCCTACTGCTAATCCCACTAACTGGTATGAAGTATAATCTAACCTTCTCACACTAACTGCTCTTATGACCTTCACTAGCTCTCTTGTGTTTACACTCCTCCCCTAAGTTCTAGCATCACTGCGTTATGTAGGACTCTCTGCGGCTTCCTCTAGTGGCTATTCATGGTACTACATTAACCCTTGTAATGCTGATCATTATGATAAAAGCACAAGAGACAAGTGGGAGAAATCAGTAATGTTGCTGATATTTTCGACACAGCAAGGGAAGAGGTGCATCTCTCAGCACTGCTCCCCCCCACTTTTCTGACGCTGGCTCCCTCTCAGTTTCTGACTACCTTTGATAAAGGGAAAGCTTTCCCCTCCTGCACCCATACTGCAGAGTCCATTTCTGCATGGAGAGTTCACCATCTGTGACTGGTTGAATATCTGTGGCAGCAGAATGATAATAATAATAATCGCTTATTGTCACGAGTAGGCTTCAATAAAGTTACTGTGAAAAGCCCCGAGTTGCCACATTCCGGCACCTGTTCGGGGAGGCCGGTACGGCAACTGAACCTGCGCTGCTGGCCTCGTTCTGCATTACAGCCAGTTGTTTTGCCCACTGTGCTAAACCAGCCCCGATGAGACCCTTGAGTGGGGATTATTTGCCCAGTTAGGAGTTTCAGTTGATTTGGTATCGAGCCTTCCTTCTCTGCACTTAATCAGGACCGAAGCAGGAAGGCAGCAGAGTCCCCACACACCATTCACCCACCCACCTGCCCGATTAAATGTCCCCACCTCACTTTTCTCAGGGAGAGCATTAAATTCTGCCCCTTGTCACAGGATGGTCATGCACATGGGAATAATAACACAGATCTGATTATTTACTGGGACAGGTTGAGTAGGTGAGAAGGGAGGAATCAAGTAAAGTCTGGGTTTCCACGCATGCTCTAGAGTTTTGGTCCGACAAGGTTCCCTGCCAGAGGTCAGCCTGATTCACAGGCTTGGCTGCTAGTCAGGAAGAGAATACTTCCGAGAAGGCTGAATGCCCAGATGGGGCGTATCTGGTCTGCAAGTGTGTGACGTCTGACCCTTGACTGGAATGGGGCAACTAGGGGCTTATATATTGAGGAGAGGGGCCTTTTGGAGGAACGCTGAGAGGATGGAGAAAACACTCCTGCTCCTTCTAGCCCACAAGTCTCAAGGTGAACTGTGAAAACGCTTCCATTCACTCCGAGGTTGTCGCGCCTCACTTCAGCTGTGGTTTCTGAGGCAGGGAAATTTGGCCATCCACGGTAAAACCTCCAAAGCAGGTTAATCAGAGGGTGCTGGCTGCATTGGATTGGATTGGATTGGACTTTGTTTATTGTGAAATGTACCAAGGTACAGTGAAAAGTATTTTTCTGCGAGCAGCTCAACAGATCATTAAGTGCATGAAAATAAAATAAAAGAAAATACATAATAGAGGCAATAGGGCTGTGTTGAAATATTGAAATTATAACCCACCTCCTGGCATGGGATTAGGTTTTATTGAGGTGATACCCAGAAGGGGACAGGTTGAAAGTGGATTGGGTTCAGGTTCAAATTTTTTCAAGTTTAACATTGACCCAAACCCAACCTGCTTCTTTGTGTGCAATAAATGCAGCCCAATTCTCTTCGAAGGATAGATCCCACAGGAAAATTGTGAAACCTGAAAGATTCTGACAGGAAGAAAGTCTTGGGTTGTCGTCTGTTATTTCGAGTTATTACTTGGGGGAAACCTTGTATTGTCATCAGGAATGTTTTGTGCAATGGGAAACATTGCCGCATGTTCCAGAACTCGTGGCAAAGTCTGCAGCAGGAACAGAAGCCAAACTTCAAAAGGGTCTGTGAAGGGAAGGTATTTTATTTAACCGACAGATAGATTAATTAGTTGCTGGGGTAGGCTTTATCCTTTAGGCTAGGCTAGGTGCCTTAATATATGAGATGTTATGATATTTGTGATTTAGTTATTTGTGTTTTGCAAATATTCTAGGTTATTCGGTGATAGGCATGAGGACAAATATTTGAAATGGAATGTTTAAAGGGTCGAAGCAGAATGGAAATCTTGGCCTTGTGTCATTCTGCTCGGTACATTAGCTCCGGTTAAGCTCTCAATCAAAAACTATGATCCCTCTATGTTTGCATTTACTTAAAGTAAATTTGATCTTTGTCAGCCTTTATTTAAGGAAATTCATTTGAACAGCCTTGGTTTAATCTTAATAGGTAGTAGCAGATCAAATAGTGCTTCATGCAGTCAGGCAATGCTGCTTTGTATGCTACGATTTGATGGCAATATTGACAGGCAATATTAACATCAAATACAACACATTAGTTTATCAGTTCTTCCCCTCAATAGTGAACCTTTTGAATTCACCCGATTGATGCTATGTTCAGCAATGCATATGTTAATGGATAGAACGTACCTTTCTGTTTTGCAAAGTCACATTCTTAGCATTCTAAGTTCTGCAAACAAGATTAAGAGGGCAGAAAAGGCAGAAAACCAGGGTAGTGTCATGTTCAGAAAGAATAAGGAGCCCTGTTTCCTTAAATTATTTAGCAGCCATGTTCAGTGGGCTACCAGTGACTGCCTGCAGCAGGTGGGACTCCTGCTGCCTTGCGCTCAGAAAGCAACTGCTTGCCATAAGCTTCCCCAGAGCTTACTGTAGTCATTTGTTCAATTTAAAACAGACACTGTCATTGCTTTGTGCAGCAAGTTCACAGAAATAGTTCCTATTAAGAGCCCAAACCATCTGAGTGGGAACAGGCAAGCCGCAGGCCTCATTAATAATGTATCTGGGTTTATCGATAGATTTAGACAACTTGTATGTAAAAAAATGTTTTCACAAGTGTTTTTCACACTGGTTAACTCCATTCTGTCTATTTCTTGATGTAGACATTATATCCAGCAGAGCTGTATGTGCCAGAGGTGATCTGAAATGGGACTAAGCTTTTCCTGTAGGTTCAGAGCCCAGTTTGACAGACATAAATATCAACATTGAACGAGGCATTGACAACATAGAAGATGAAATTAGACATGTGTTTTCAACTCCTTTGTCATTAGAATAAACAGATTAGCTGTGCCAAATGCAGACAGTAAGTATATGTAGTGGTGTATGCATTTACAATTTGTTTTGTTAAAGAAATATCAGTGTGGGTTCAATTTCCCCTCCGCCCCCCAACCATTAAATCGATGACAAGCTGTAACAATGGGCAGAATCATGGTGAGTTTGGTGGTAGGGTTATGGAGTAGGGCCTGTAACCACATTTCAGCCTGATTAAATCTATTGCAGGAAGGCTCAGAGATGGCGTCCTGCCGATTGAGGCCCTTAAGTGGAGAATTCAAGGCTTTATCACACCAGCAATGCTATTCAGCCAGTAGCAGACAAAGGACTTGTCGTGTTAGGTACACTGGTCAAACACTGGCTGCAACTGGATGCAGTTTAGATCAGAAAAATACTCCAGACCTTGAAGTTAGTTCAATCAGGTTTATTGAACTAATAGCACAGTCAGCACAGTTCTCTGTGAGTTCGACTCTCTGCTGACTTAAGTGTGGTTACTCTGTCTGACTGAACCAGACTAGCTCTGAGCCGCATGGTGGAGGTCTGAGATTGTAACAACACCCTTGACTGACTCTCTAGATGTTCATCAGTGGAAAGAGGCGGAGTGTGAGTGCCTCGTGTCTTTTATAGTCAGATCACACCCCTGAGTGTCCTGCCTGCTTATTGGTCATGTCCTGTTCTCTGTATCCATTAGCTGCTTGTCTGTATATCATTATGTGTGTGCGTGTGTGTGCCTGCATATTATGACAGGACTCACGATGTGGGGAGCATGACGGCGTTGCTTACGGTCTCCCATGAGTGACGTGGGGACATTGTCTCGTTCAAAGGCACTCATTGCCCAGCAATGGGAAGGGGGTGATGGCTAAGAGCCATCTCCCACCTTTGTTACCGACACCACTTTCTTGAGGATCCAACCTCACTACCCCCTTTTCTGCCATCACTCATCTGTAGCATTGGCCCCTCTTTGATCCTGGGCTGTAATACCAGTAGCAACCACCATCTCCCAGTGACACTGCCCATCAATAGAACTGCCAGCTCTTGGTGGGTGGAACTTTTGCCACTGGAGTAATTAACCCCTGGAGAAGGCCTGCCACTGGCCTGTTAAGTGCCTGAGTGGCATAATACTTCCTGAAATAAAGTGACATGGGAGTTGGCTGGACACCTGTGGTGAATGTATTGCATTAACCATTTACCAAGTATGTAACTGTACCACGCTGTTGCCCATGAGGGCTCCACCTATGGACCATTGTAAGGTATTACCTGTGCTGTATCATGTTGGTGCCTTTGTGGGCTCCGCCCCTTGCTCCTCCCCTTGAGGGGAGGCATAAAGAGCAGGAGCCCTGTAGGCAGCTCTCAGTAGCAGAGCACTCGTGGACAGGCACTGTTCTACTCGATTAAAGCCACAGTTTACTTCAACTCCTTGTTTCACATGAATTGATGGTCACATCAACTTAATCGACTACAACACCACAATGGAATCGGCCCTCAAACCTGACTCGACCCGCAAGCCGCAGAGGCGAAAGGGATTTTTTTGCACTGGCTCCGCTGTTTCGACGCCTACCTCGCAGCCTCCTCCACGCCTTCTGTCTCCAACGATCAGAAACTGAGCCTCCTCCACACCCGGGTGAGCCATCGAATCTCTGTGCAACTCGAGGAAGCTTCCAGCTATGCAGACGGCCTCGCGATGCCGAAGCGACTATATGTAAGGCCAGTGAACGAGGTGCACGCGCGGCATCTCCTCACTACTCACCGCCAATGCCCCGGGGAATCGCTGGAGGCATACCTATGTGACCTCAATGTCCTTGCGGGAAGTTGCAACTACCAGGCCGTTACAGTCACTCAACAATGGACCTCGCAGTCCGGGACGCCTGCGCGGCTGGAGTCAGGTCCAACTACGTGAGTCAGCGCTCACTCGAGAAGGGTGCCCTAGACCTGGAAGAGATGGTAAAGCTAGTCTCCTCCTTAGAAGTAGCGTTCCAAAGCCTCAACGCGTTCCCGTCTGATCAAGCGACCCCCTCGTGGACCCCCGACCAAAGAGTACTCCACGCCTGTGCTGCGCGGCTGCCCACCCAACACAGGGGGCTATCCTGCTACTTCTGCAGCCAGCATCAGCACCCCAGGCAGCGCTGCCTGGCCCGGAACGCGAACTGCAGTGACTGCGGAAAAAAAGGACATTTTGCTAGGTCCAAACCCTCAAAATTGCAGGGCCGACCCTCAGAATCACAGACCCGCAGATCCTGCAGTGTAGCAGCTTGCCTGCCGGCTCCGCCCCCGGACGCGTCATCGGCCTCGTGCTGTCCGTGGGGGCAACCATCTAAAGCCCGCACAACATGTGCGACTCACGGGGGCACCATCTTGGCCATCTTCGCCCACGTGGCCTGCCACGTGCGACTCGTGGGGGTCGCCATCTTGGACGCCATCGTCCTCGCCGCCCGACATGTGCGACTGATGGGGGCAGCCATCTTGGGACCACCCCAGCACCTCCGACCACGCCGGCGACCCGCAACTCAGCGCGGTCACCCTGGACCAGTCGCGAGCCAAACACCTCCGGAGCTCCATGATGACCGTCCGGGTAAATGGACACGAAACACCTTGCCTGTTCGACTCTGGGAGCAGAGGAAACTTTATTCATCCAGACATGGGCCGGGATTCTCCCCTACTCGGCGGGGCGGGGGGTCCCGGCGTAGTGGAGTGGCGCTAACCACTCCGGCATTGGGCCTCCCCAAAGGTGCAGAATTCTCCGCATCTTTAGGGGCTGGGCCCGCGCCGGAGTGGCTTCTGCTCCACCGATGGCGCCAAAACCGGCGCCAACGGCCTTTGGCGATACGCCGCCCGGCGACGGGGCCGGCTGAAAGGCCTTTGCCGGTCCGCGCATGCGTCGGTGCGTCAGCGGCTGCTGACGTCACCACCGGCGCATGCGCGGTGGGGGGGGTTCTCTTCCGCCTCTGCCATGGTGGAGGCGGTGGCGGTGGCGGAAGAAAAAGAGTGCCCCCATGGCACTGGCCCGCCCGCTGATCGGTGGGCCCCGATCGCGGGCCAGGCCACCGTGGGGGCACCACCCGGGGTCCGATCGCCCCGCACCCCCCCCCCAAGACCCCGGGGGCCCGCTCGCGCCGCCAATCCCACCGGCACCAGAGGTGGTTTAAACTACATCGGCGGGATTGGCCTATCAGCGGCGGGGCTTCGGCCCATCGCGGGCCGGAGAATCGCCGCGGGGGGCATGCCGATCGGCGGGGCGTGATTCCCGCTCCCGCCGATTTCCGGGTGGCGGAGAATTCCGGCCACGGCGGGGGCAGGATTTACGGCGGCCCCGGGCGATTCCCCGACCCTGCAGGAGGGTCGGAGAATTCCGCCCATGGTAAGACGCTGCTCGCTCCCAATCTTCCCGGCGCACCGAACCATCTCCCTCGCTTCTGGGTCGCACTTGCTGCAGATCTGGGGGTGCACTACCGCAACCCTAGCAATACAGGGCGCCAAGTACGCCGATTTTAAGTTATATGTACTCCCCAATTTCTGTGCTCCTCTCCTGTTGGGACTGGATTTCCAGTGTACCCTCAAGAACCTGACTGTGAAATTCGGCGGGCTCCTACCCCCACTCACCGTATGTAGCCTCGCGACACTAAATATCCACCCTCTCCCGCTCTTCACAAATCTCACTGCTGATTGTCAGCCAGTCCCCACCAGAAGCAGGCGGTATAGCATTCAGGACAGGACTTTTATCAGGTCCGAGGTCCAGCGACTCTTGAGGGAGGGGATCTTCAAGGCCGGCAACAGTCCCTGGAGAGCTCAGGTGGTGGTTGTCAGGCCCATGGAAAAGAACCGGATGGTTGTAGATTACAGCCAAACTATAAACAGGTACACGCACCTCGATGTGTACCCCCTTCCCCGGATCGCAGACATGGTTAACCTGATCGCACACTACCGGGTGTTCTCCACGGTGGATCCGATGTCTGCGTACCACCAGCTCCCAATCCGCCCGGAGGACCGCCTTTGAGGCAGACGGCCACCTCTTCCACTTCCTCCGGGTCCCCTTCGGCGACACAAACGGGGCCTCAGTCTTTCAAAGAACCATGGGCCGAATGGTGGACGAGTACGGGCTGCGGGCCACATTTCCGTACTTGGACAATGTCACCATCTGCGGCCATGATCAGCAGGACCACAATGCCAACCTCCAGAGATTTCTCCAAACAGCCCAAACTCTTAACC
Source organism: Scyliorhinus canicula (assembly GCF_902713615.1). Taxonomy (NCBI): domain Eukaryota; kingdom Metazoa; phylum Chordata; class Chondrichthyes; order Carcharhiniformes; family Scyliorhinidae; genus Scyliorhinus; species Scyliorhinus canicula. Next base: position 195,225,497 of record NC_052148.1, read on the forward strand.
TCACGTACAACAAGGAGAAATGCGTTTTCCACACAACCAGACTAGCCATCCTCAGCTACGTCATGGAAAACAGGGTTCTAGGACCTGACCCCGACCATACGCAACTCTTGCAACTCCCCCTTCCCCACTGCCCCAAGGCCCTGAAAAGGTGCCTCGGGTTCTTTTCCTATTAAGCCCAGTGGGTCCCCAACTATGCGGACAAAGCCTGCCCACTAATCAAGGCGGACATCACCAAAGCCGTGATGTACGCGGTGGACGAGTCCGTCCTCTTCCAGGTGGAGAGCGACGCGTCAGAGGTTGACCTCGCCGCTACCCTCAATCAGGCGGGCAGGCCAGTAGCATTTTTATTACGCACCCTCACCGCCTCTGAAATTCGACACTCCTCGGTCGAAAAAGAAGCCCAAGTCATAGTGAAAGTCATGCGGCACTGGATGCACTACCTCGCTGGTATGAGGTTTACCCTCGCCACCGACCAACGATCGGTTGCCTTCATGTTTGATAATACGCAGCAGGGCAAAATCAAGAACAATAAGATCTTGAGGTGGAGGATCGAACTCTCCACCTATAATTACGATACAGTATATCGTTCTGGGAAGCTCAATGAGCCCCCAGGTGCCCTGTCCCACAGCATATGCACCAGCGCGCAAGATGACCGACTCTGGGCTATCCACGATGACCTCTGCCAGCCAGGGGTCACCCGGCTTCTCCACTACATCAAGGCCCGCAACCTGCCCTACTCCACTGAGGAGGTCAGAGCCATGACCAGGGACTGGCCGATCTGCGTGGAGTGCAAGCCGCACTTCTATCGACCGGTAAGGCCCACCTGGTAAAGGCATCCCGGCCCTTTGAGCGCCTCAGTATCGATTTCAAAGGGGCCCCTCCCCTCTACCAACCACAACACATATTTCCTAAATGTCATTGACGAGTTCTCCCGCTTCCCCTTTGCAATCCCCTGCCCCGACATGACTGCTGCCACCGTCATTAAAGCCCTACATAGTGTCTTCACCCTGTTTGGTTACCCCAATTATGCCCACAGTGACCGGGGCTCATCGTTCATGAGCGAAGAACTGCGTAAGTACCTGCTCGGTAAGGGCATCGCCTCTAGTAGGACTACCAGTTATAACCCCCGGGGAAACGGGCAGGTGGAGAGGGAGAACGCGACGGTCTGGAAGACTGTCCTCCTGGCCCTACGGTCTAGGAATCTCCCAGTCTCCCACTGGCAGGAGGTCCACCCGACGCACTCCACTCTATTAAGTCCCTCCTTTGCGCGGCCACAAACGAGACCCCTCATGACCACCTGTTTGTTTTCCCCAAGAAATCTACCTCTGGGGCCTCGCTTCCATCCTGGCTGAAGACACTGGGGCCCGTCCTACTCCGTAAACATGTCAGGAGCCATAAGTCCGACCCCCTGGTCGAGAAGGTCCTACACACCAACCCCCAGTACGCATACATAGAACACCCCGACGGCCGACAGGATACGGTTTCCCTCCGGGACCTAGCGCCCGCAGGTTCCAATACCAACGCCACCCCAACTTACCCCGCCCAACCTACGCTGACCAGTGTCCCCGCCCCTACATGGCACCCGCACCCCCTACCGCCCCCCCCCTTCACCGACCCACAGGAACGAAGCTCCAGAAGACACGCTCCCGGAGTCCGCGCCTGTACCTGCACTGGCAACTTCACTGCCCATGCCCACACGGATGAGTTCGACATCTGGGCCAGCTGCGATACCAGAGCTTCGGCGATCACAGTGCACGATCGGGGCCCGGACAGGCTGAACTTGTGAACCCTACACCCCCGCCGGACTTCATTTTTTTAACAGGGGGTGAATGTGGTAAACCATTCACCATGTATGTAACTGTACCACGCTGTTGCCCATGAGGGCTCCACCTATGGACCATTGTAAGATATTACCTGTGATGTATCATGTTGGTGCCTTTGTGGGCAAAGAGCAGCAGCCCTGTAGGCAGCTCTCAGTAGCAGAGCAGTTGCAGGCACTGTTCTCGTCAATTAAAGCCACAGTTTACCTCAACTCCTTGTTTCACGGGAATTGATGGTCGCATCAATACCCATGTAACCTCCATAAGAAATTACACAATGTATTTTTAAATAAAACATCAGAAGAAACCGATAAATATTATCCTGGTTGGAGCCTAAATTCCCTATTGCTCCCAGAAAAGCCATGTTTCTGGGAATACAAAGTACATCTGAACAAAGAGGCCTGAGGACTAACCTGAATTCATTCTCCAGGTGAATATCAGTGTCATTAACATGCCTGAATGCCACTTAATTGGAGGGGTCCTCGAAATTTCGGCCCATACCAATGCCCACAGGTAAGTCCAGCAGGGAGGTTCAGTGATCAGGAAGGGCAAGGTGCTTATCGCAGGCCCAGTTTCTTTCATTGCTGTTCCATGTAAAAAAAATCATTTATTGGGAAACTTCCAGTGGCCGCCTTAAGCACTACTGGTTCGGCTGCTCAGAGCCTGGAAACACTAGTGGGAGTTGTAAGCTCCAGCTCACGTAAACATGTTTAGAGTTCGAGATCAGAGTTCAGCATTTAAACCTCATTTCAATATTGAAATGAGACCTGTGCTCATTTCTGGCAGCTGCCAGGAGCACCCAAGACTTGGCCAATTTAATTGTGCTTTGAATTCCATGTAAATAAGGGGCAGGCCCTGCTAAACTGCATTAGTTGCTGTCATGATATGCAGACATGCAGATAATGATATACAGACAGGCACAGACATGCAGCTAATGAACACAGCGAACAGGACATGACCAATGAGCAGGCAGGACACTCAGGGGTGGTATCTCACTATAAAAGGCACGAGGCATTCACATTCTGCCTCTTTCCACTGAAAACATCTACAGAGTGAGTCAGGGTGTACGTACAGTATTACACCTTCAGCACGTGGCGAAGAGCTAGCCTGGTTCAGTCAGACAGAGTAACCACACTTAGGTTAGCAGAGAGTCGAACTCATAGAGAACTGTGCTAACTGTGCTACTGGTTTAATAAATCAGATTGAACTAACTTCAAGGTCTGGAGTATCTTTTGGTTAAAGCTGCGTCCAGTTGCAGCCTGTGTTATCCCAGAGTAGATAACACAACAGTTGCTTCTGTTTTAGATCCATAAATCAGGTGCAACTGTGCTAAATATCCCTCCCTGTTATCTCTTTATGAGTGACATTTCTTATGCTGTCTTTTTTTTGGCAATTTACCCAAACTTACTTTTTCCAGAAGTGCTGATTCCTCAATGAAGCACAGTTGAACTGACACAAGGGACTGGATTTTTTGGCACAATGGTGAATCTCCCTCGTGGTGAAAATGGCGAACCTGGAAATCACAAGTCCTGTCCCTAAACACAGCCCTTTTATTTTCGTGGGGGTGGGAAATGGACACTTTGAGCTTTCTAAATATACGGTTCATGAAGACAGCTGACCATTTAAATCATTAGCTGCCTCCACTCAAGTTGGATTTTGGTAACTCAGGAGTACAAAACCCGAAGTGTGCAGAGTAAACCTGGCAAGAACAGATTTGAACTTTATATATTTCTTGGGATAATTAGGGTACCCCATTGGAGAGGTCTTTTGGATCTGGTCCCAGGACACCTTTAACAGAAGTCAGATGACCTCTGAGGGAGGTTGGATGTCCTTTGTAATTGTTAAACGCCGGCATGACTATGTGTAATGTGTGTATAAATTAAGTAACTTTCAAGTTTATTGGGACAGTCAACAGACCTTTCAACACGGTCACACAGTGGTTATCACTGTTGCTTCAGAGCGCCAGGGTCTAGGTTCGATTCCCGTTTGGGTCACTGTCAGTGCGGAGTCTGCACATTCTCCCCGTGTCTGCGTGAGCTTCCTCCGGGTGCTCCAGTTTCCTCCCACAAGTCCCGAAACACGTGCTTGTTCGGTGAATTGGACATTCTGAATTCTCCCTCAGTGTACCCAAACAGATGCAAGAGTTTGGCGACTAGGGGATTTTCACAGTAACTTCATTGCAGTGTTAATATAAGCCTACTTGTGATACTAATAAAGATTATTATTATAAAATCAACTCAAAAGAACTCCCCAAAGTGTCAAGAGCAACTCTTAGAACTTAGAACTTAGAACAGTACAGCACAGAACAGGCCCTTCGGCCCTCGATGTTGTGCCGAGCAATGATCACCCTACTTAAACCCACGTAACCCGTAACCCAACAATCCCCCCATTAACCTTACACTACGGGCAATTTAGCATGGCCAATCCACCTAACCCGCACATCTTTGGACTGTGGGAGGAAACTGGAGCACCCGGAGGAAACCCACGCACACACAGGGAGGACGTGCAGACTCCACACAGACAGTGACCCAGCCGGGAATCGAACCTGGGACCCTGGAGCTGTGAAGCATTGATGCTAACCACCATGCTACCGTGAGGCCCCTCTTAAAAACATTTTAACCAGAAAAATGAGAGATTATTCCATCATATTCCTGGCTTGGGATTTATCGATGGTGAACAAGCTTTGGAGCGTCAGGGTGTGAGTTACTCACCCCAGAATTTCCAGACTCTGACCTACTCTTGCAGCCCCAGTAATCATTGGCTGATCCAGTTCAATTTCTGCTCAGTGGTAACCTCCAATATGTTGATGGTAGGGGTTCTGCGATGCTCATGCCATTGGGGTGATGGTTGGATTCTCTCTTATTGGAGATGGCAGTTAGCCAGCACATACTCCACCTGATACTTACAACTCCTACCAATGTTGCCTTCGCTTGTTGCTTCCATATATTTCCAACGATTCAACTATGACAGGTACAATGAAAGAACGCAATGCAATATAATCACTGACATTCAGGTCTCTATCATGGAGACAAGGTTAGACACAGTAAAAGGAAGCACAGCAAAACTGGTGGGCCATAAGGACACCTGCATCTCCTGAATCCTACAGAGGAGATGGTTCTCTCTCTCATAGGACTGTCTGTGAAAGGTTCCATACAATCTGACATTGCTGTGGACATTGAGATGGCTGCAGTTTCCTGCGTTGTGCTCTTGCTCATTACCCAACTAACTCTCCTCCTGCTGTCTGGCGTCTGATAAGCAAGCTGCTAATGGTATGACTATCGAGCTCTTGCTTCTCATGCCATCCACTTTCCTCACAACAACTTTCCCCTTCTGAGTTCCTGCTTTCGGACACTCTCGAACCACTGCCTGACCAACCAGAGGAAGGGAGAGAGTAACGGCACTGCACTGGTGAAAAAACCCCGAAACTTGATCTGACACCAGATCAGATATTGGTACTGTACTTTGCTTGGGGGGTGAGTACAGTATTAAATTGGGATCAGCACGTGGAAAATCACCTGGCAGGAGTGGACAGAAATTAGACCCGGGTAAAAGGTTAAATAAAGGGAAACAGTTGGTAACACTCAGAAAGTCTGAAGACTTCCTTTTATCGGAAGTGAAAAAATTTAGAAATGTGATACGTTTTATGTCGGTCAAATGCTGGAAAAGGAAGAAAAGGAAAAATCTGTGATAGGGTGGAAGACAGGAGTCGTAAAATAATAAATTGAGTAGTTAAGTATCGAATAAAGAAACGAAAGACGTGTCCAGAGCAGTTGTGAATTCCAGAATAACGAACAGCTGACACATAGAACATAGAACAGTACAGCACAGAACAGGCCCTTCGGCCCTCGATGTTGTGCCGAGCAATGATCACCCTACTTAAACCCACGTAACCCGTATACCCGTAACCCAACAATCCCCCCATTAACCTTACACTACGGGCAATTTAGCATGGCCAATCCACCTAACCCACACATCTTTGGACTGTGGGAGGAAACCGGAGCACCCGGAGGAAACCCACGCACACACGGGGAGGACGTGCAGACTCCACACAGACAGTGACCCAGCCGGGAATCGAACCTGGGACCCTGGAGCTGTGAAGCATTGATGCTAACCACCATGCTACCGTGAGGCCCATGTGAACATAAAACATGATTAAGACTAATCAACGTGCAAAGAAAAGGAAACAAAATGGAGACTGAGATTACGGACTGAAAATGTTGAACTTATTGAGTCCAGAAGCCTGTAAGTGCCTAATGGAGCTTGTATTGAGCTTCACTGGGGCACTGCATCAAGCCGAGGACAAAATGCCAGTATGAGAGCAAAGTGGTGAATTCAAATGGCAGGCAACCAGAAACTCGGCTGCTGTTGCTACTGAATGGGGATGTTCTGCAAAGTGGTCACCCAATCTGTATTTGCTTTCTCCAGTGCACAGCATACCGGATTGTGAGTAGTGAATACAGTATACTAAATTGAAAGAAGTAAATCATATCATTATTTCACCTGGAAAGAGTATTTGTGCAATGGCTGTTGAGGAGAGAGGAGGTTAAAAAACAAATGTTGTCCTCTTCTGATTGCATGTAGAGGTGCCATAGAAAAGGGAAGGGCTGTTGGTGGTGATTGAGGAGTAGACCAGGGTGTTGTGGAGGGAACATTCCCTTTGGAAGGCTGAAAAGCGAGATAAAGGTGTACTTAATGGTGGAAATGGTAGATGAAAGGATACTCTTTTTGCAACTCACTGGAGGGCAATATGAGGGATGGGTTCTGCCGAAGATGACTCGGATGAGGACCTTGATAGGCAGCATGCAGGGGAGTGCTGAACGGACAACACAAAGATGCGGAATATCTTGGCGGCACTGCCAAACAGCATCCTGCCAGTGCCAAGGAGCATGGAATAGTCCAGCTCCAACTTGGCAAAGGGCATCGTACAGAGCTTGCCTTCCCCACAGCATCTACTCCTGTCTTGCTTGTCTTGCTGCAGGCCCAGAGGTACTGGCACAACTGCCATAATAACTGTTCTGGTATTTGTGTGGAAAGACCACCTATGCCTCTGTAAACCCTGTGAGGCAAAGGCATCAAAATATGTCCAAGTGCACTTCAGAGTACTTTCATACATTTTCCAAAAGAAAGAGCTGCAAAAAGATAACTTACCTGCAATCAGGATGTCTGGTCATTTAAAGAACTGTTAGTTTTACGAGTGCACAATTCAATGTTCTTGCCCATATATAGCGGGGTGTAGCTGCATGCATTCATATCATTGAAGATCCCTCTTCTGGGAGTTAGAATTTGTGCTATGTGGAAGGAACCTTCCTGTTGATTCCCTTAGTTCCTATTTCTTTTAATTTGTCTTTATTGTTTTTGGTCTGTGGATTGTTAATGGAGACATATCTTTAGTCAAGCAGAGGAAGTAAGGAACTCAACAGTTCAAAATAATACACTGTGTTATAAAGTTTTGTATTTTGGGCAGAAAAATCCAGACTTTATGGCACCCAAGATATTGGAGGGGTTTGTTTCGATTAGTTGACTGGTGAACAATAAATTGACCAGGGACAGTATTCTGTCTAGCAACCAACAGTGATTGGTTCATGTCAGATGTGACTTTTTTGAGAGAATATAGAAGTTACTGGGCCCTCAACATGGAAGCAGATCTATCTCTCACAGCTCTGTTGCCTACTTCCTGAAGCAGAAGTTTCTAGACCCTGAAAGCGGTAGCATTGTGGATAGCACAATTGCTTCACAGCTCCAGGGTCCCAGGTTCGATTCCGGCTTGGGTCACTGTCTGTGCGGAGTCTGCACATCCTCCCCGTGTATGCGTGGGTTTCCTCCGGGTGCTCCGGTTTCCTCCCACAGTCCAAAGATGTGCAGGTTAGGTGGATTGGCCATGATAAATTGCCCTTAGTGTCGGAAATTGCCCTTAGTGTTGGGTGGGGTTACTGGGTTATGGGGATAGGATGGAGGTGTTGACCTTGGGTAGGGTGCTCTTTCCAAGAGCCAGTGCAGACTCGATGGGCCGAATGGCCGCCTTCTGCACTGTCAATTGGAGCTGTGAAGCGATTGTGCTATCCACAATGCTACCGTGCTGCCCTCACGATAGCTCAGCATTTAAATTTGAATGAGATGCCAGAAACACAGCCATGGTCGTGGCAGAAATCAGTGGAATTAGCTAATATCCCTACAAATGAAACAATTAAAAATACAGAAAAAAGGAAGAAAATTGGAGATGCCGAAAAAATAGAGATTTCAAGAGCATTACAAATGGAAATTGAAATGAGGAGGTTGGAATTAAAATGAAATGAAAAATGAAAATCGCTTATTGTCACAAGTAGGCTTCAAATGAAGTTACTGTGAAAAGCCCCCAGTCGCCACATTCCGGCGCCTGTTCGGGGATGGGAATTGAACCGTGCCCTGGTCTGCTTTCAAACCAACGATTTAGCCCTGTGCTGAGAGGAAAAAGCAAAAGAGAGTTCCAGCTTAAAGCACTGGAAATTAAAAGGGGCTAGAGGGGTCTTAACCCCAGAACACACCCAGTGGGGATATTTTTAAGTTTATACAGACCGTCACAAAATTTGAAGCAAAGGATATGCAAGCATTTTTCATGGCATTTGAGAAAATAGCAACCCAAATAGAGTGTCTGAAAGAAAAGTGGACATTACCCATGCAAAAATTGACGGGGTAGGCGCAGGACGTTTATACTTCCCCTCAGAGTTGGTGTCTAAGGATTACAATTAAGTAAAAAAGGCTATTCTAGGTGCATGTGAATTAGTTCCGGAGGCATATAGGTAAAGGTTTTGAAATTTAAGGAAACAGCCAGTACAGACTTGTGTTGAATTTGAAAGGATTAAGGAGAACAATTTTAATATGTGGGTAAGAGCATTGGGAGGTAAAACTACCTCTTAGGCTCTGAGAGAAAAGGCTCACAGAAGAATTTAAGAATTTCCTTCCTTCTGTGGTAAGAACCCATGTTGAAGGCCAAAAGGTTAAAACTGCTAGGCAAGCAGCAATTATGGCTGACGATTATGAGCTAATCCATGAATTTAAACCTTTGTTCCGTCACCCACATAATTTTGAAGGATAGGAAGGTGGAGAGTGAAAGGAAAGTAAGGAATGGATAGCAGAGAATACGCTGAGATCTCCTGAGACCAGGAAGGAAGGTACTGAAGGTGGAGGTGAGACTCGAAGGCCAAGATATTGCCATTGCAATAAAGTGGGACACATTCGTTCAGCATGTTGGAAGTTGTGAGGAAAACCTATGGGACCTGTTGGGATTCATAAGGAGGATCCTGAAAAGGGAATGAAAATGGAGAATACAACAGGGTAGACTGTAGCTCTGACCATGTCCCACCATGCCGGTGCAATAAATTCAAGTCCTCGCATTTTATTTCATATTTATTAATTGATTTTAAATTTTCCCAAGCTGCCTTAGTGGAACCAGAACGCATGTCCCAGAATATTAGTCTGGGTCTCTTCATAGGTAGCCCAGTGACATTGTTATTGTCTTCCTGGGAACGTCTGGTGGCGCCGATTTACTGAGCGGGTGCACATCAGGTGGCTCTCTTCCCAATCGGACCCAATATAGTTAATTTACTGGAGATTTTGGCCTAAATAGCCTCCTAAAACCCACCCGAACACAAAAGACAGAGAAGAAAAAGAGGTCTGCTAACAATAGATCGAGGGGACGACAAGAAAGGAGGGGGAAAGATCAGCGACCCGAATGGCGGAGCAGGAGCAGGGTACGACAATTCCATTCCCCCCCCCCCCCCCCCCCCCCCTCCCCGATCTTGGACCTGGAGAAAGCATCTACGGACCAGAGCGACAGGATTGAGGCTCTGGAGGCCGAGGTGAAGAGGTTGGTGGCGGCCCAGGGGAACCTAAAACGGAAGGTGGAGGACCAGGAAAACAGGTCCAGATGGCAGAACGTCTGAATCGAGCGTCTGCCAGAGGGAATAGAACGAAGGTAACCATCACCCAAATGTTGGGCAAGCTAGTGGTGAGGGAGAACTTTCCAAACCCCCCAGAAATGGACAAGGCGAGGTCGCTTCAGCCTCGACCCAAAACCGGGGAGCAGCCGAGGGTAATAATTGTGAAACTGCACCGGCTCCAAGACCGGGAATAGATCCTGAGTTGGGCCCGTCAGACAAAGTCATGCTTCTGGGAAGAGCCTAGAATCAGGGTGTACCAAGACATTGGGGCAGACCTGGCAAAAAAGATGGCCAAATTCAATAGAGCGATATCGGCGCTCTACAAAAAAGGGGTGTGATTCGGTATGTCATTCTCGGTCAGGCTGGGTGACGTATCAGGGTAAAGAGCACTACTTCAGCATCCCGACAAGGTCGATGAGTTGTTAAAACAAACAACCTGGAGGGAGAGGAGACGCGGCAGCGGTTAAAGTGGCAGGGGCAGAAGGAGAAAGAAACTGAGAGCAGAGGACGGACCGCAAACAGAAACAATTATTTGAACTATGTTTCTGTGATTTTACGTGGGACTGTGCTGCCTTTTCAGGCTCGTCTGTTCCCTCAATGTGATGAGGGGGAGCATGGCAAGGGGTTGAGGATAGGGGAAGCAGGCAAAGTGGTGAGATAAGGAGTGGAAAGGGGTGGGTAATACGGAGCCAGGGCTAGACCAGCACAGGAGGGGAGCCACCGTACTAGCCAGGAGGGCGGGCACAGGAAGACAGAAAGTAAGGGAGTTTGCGTCCCTCAGGGAAGAGGGAGTGCCTGGCCAATAGGTGAGGGGACAGGGCAGAAAGGGGGGAGAATACAGGGGGGGACAGAGGGACGGTGGACAGGGGGGCAATAGGGGAAGGGGGAAGTGGGGACGGGAGGGGAGCGTAGGACAACAAAGGAACAAAGGGATTGATAAGGACAAGCATTGAAAACGTTGCAGGCCTCGGCAAACATGGAGCAGGGCAAGGAACCGAGATGGCGCTGCAAGCAGCCACTTGGGAGGGCCCCTGGGCAGAGGGAAACCCCAGAGTGCAGGGGTTAATCCAAGTGGCGCACACATAGTTGGCGGCCATGTGTGTGCCCGCTGGACAAAGGGGGACACAGATCGTAGGGGTCCAACCTCATGGTGAGAGCGGCGACCGTGGCCATTTTGGATGGCCCCCTAACAAAGGGAAACCCCGCAGTGCAGGGGCTCGTCCAGCAGGTAGGTATGGCTGATCCCGGAGGACCGGGATGTCAGAAACCCCCCCACCAGGATTGTTACCTGGAACATCAGGGGACTTAACGTCCCGCTGAAAAGATCCAGAGTCTTCACACACTTAAGCAGCCTAAAGGCTAACCACAGATTTGAGCCAGGGAGGTAGGATGCAAATTTTCGAAAATGGGAGGAGAAGGGGATTAAGACGCTAAAAGATGTGTTTCTGAGGGGTCGGTTTGCAAGATTGAAGGAGCTGGAAGCGAAGTATGGGCTGGAGCAGGGGGAAATGTTTAGATACATGCAGATTCGAGATTTTGCCAGAAAGCAGGTACAGAGCTTCCTGGAAGTATCGGCCTCCACATTGCTGGAGGAGGTGCTGACGACAAGGGGACTGGAGAAGGGGGTAGTATCGGCGGTTTACGGAGCTATTTTGGAAGAGGAGAAGGCACCACTGGAAGGGATCAAAGCAAAGTGGGAGGAAGAGCTGGGGGAGGTTATAGAGGAGGGGGTCTGGTGTGAGGTGCTCTGGAGAGTAAATGCCTCCACCTCGTGCGCGAGGTTGGGGCTGATACAGCTGAAGGTGGTGTACAGAGCACATCTCTCGAGGGCAAGGATGAGCCAATTCTTTGAAGGAGTAGAAGATGTGTGTGAACGTTGCCGGGGGGGGGGGGGGGGGTGCTAATCACGTTCATATGTTTTGGTCCTGTCCAAAGCTAGGGGAGTACTGGAAGGAGGTTTTTAGGGTAATTTCCAAGGTGGTGCATGTGAAACTGGACCCGGGTCCCCGGGAGGCCATATTCGGGGTGTCGGACCAGCCAGGGTTGGAAACGGGTGCGGAGGCAGATATCATAGCCTTTGCCTCGTTAATCGCCCGAAGGCGGATCCTGTTGGGATGGAGAGCATCCTCTCCACCCTGTGCCCTGGCGTGCCGGGGGGACCTGTTGGAATACTTGACTCTTGAGAAGGTTAAGTTTGAACTGAGGGGAAGAATGGAGGGGTTCTACAATTCATGGGCTTTATGTAAACATGCGGGCTAATGTTTGGGGTTTGGTGGGAGGATGGGATCGTTGTTATTGATATGGGGATTGACATATTTGTTACTGATTGTTTATTGTTGGTGGGTGTAAATTTGGCAGAAAATGTGAAAAAGAATAAAAAATATTGAAAATAAAAAGCAGCCTAAAGGCCGACATAATCTACCTACAAGAGACGCACCTGAGGGAGAAGGACCGACTGCTGGTAAGGAAGGGCTGGGTGGGACAGATGTACCACTCACGTCACGGGACGAGTGCTAGTGGAGTAGTCACACTAATCAACAGGAGGACGAGGTTTACGGAGACCCAGACGGTTACGGACCCAGGGGGACGGTACGTCATGGTTAGCGGTGTCCTGGAAGGGGCACCGGTGGTGCTGGTAAATGTGTACGCTCCCAACTGGGATGGCATAGAATTTATATCAAACCCCAGAACAGGGGAAAAGACAGGCATAGCTAGGGAACTGGGAGCATTTATGGAGCAGATGGGGATGGTGGACCCATGGAGATTCCTGCACCCAGGAGAAAAAGTGTTTTCGCACTTTTCACAAGGATACCCGTATCGGCTTCTTTGCAATGGGTAAATCGGTGCTTCCAGGGATCACAGGAGCGGAACATTCTGTGATCGTTATATCCGATCACACTCCACATTACATGGACATGAGGTTGGAGACGGGTCATGCCCAGTGCCCCGGACACGGATCTCCTGGCCGACAAGGCCTTCTGCCAAAATACATCGCGGGCCATAGGCAATTACGCTAGTAACAACCAAAAAGGGGAGGCCCCACCCTCCATGTTTTGGGGGGCACTGAAGGCCGTGATTAGAGGAGAATCATAGCCCACAAGGCAAGCAGAGATAGGGAAGAGAACGTGGCCAGGCAGCAGCTAGTGGACTCCATTCTGGAAGTCGACAGAAAGTATTTCAAGGCCCCGGCCTTAGAGTTGCTGTCGGAGAGGAAAAATCTGCAAATGGACTTTAATCTGCTATCCATCAGGAAAGTAGGTAAACCACTGTTACACCTGTATTAGGCGATGTAAGGTAGGATCTGATGTATTAGGTGATGTAAGGTAGGACCTGTACTACAGGTTCGCCGGTAGCCCCTGCCTGCTGGCTCCGCCCAGTAGGAGGAGCGTGTCCTCTATTCAGCAGCCATTTCGCCAGCTGCTGTGGGAGACCACACATCTTACTGCTATAAAGCCACAGTTGTATCCAACCTTAGTCTTTGTACAATTGATCGTACCTCAATTTACTGCAGTAAGATTTTCTAAAAGATGGACCTCCGAATCAAACCACATCGCCTGCAGCTGGATCCTCAATCAAGCGATGCCAAAAAGGACTTTAATCACTGGCTAGCTTGCTTCGAGGCCTATATCAACTCAACGACCACCCCTCCGACGGAGGCTCAGAAGATACAGATCCTGTACTCAAGGTTGAGCTCCAACCTGCTTCCGCTGATCCAGGACGCCCCGAACTACGCCGACGCCATGGCGCTCCTCAAAGAAAACTACGCACTGAAAACGAACATACTCTTCGCCAGGCACGTACTCGCCACTCGCTCTCAACTCCCTGGTGAGTCCATAGAAGACGTCTGGCGGGCCCTAATCCCACTCGTCCGGGGCTGTGACTGTCAGGCCGTTACGGCCACCGAACATTCCAACCTTCTTATGCGCGATGCGTTTGTAACGGGGATTGGGTCGGACCTCATACGCCAAAGACTGCTAGAAGGGGCCACGCTTGACCTAGCTGAGACTAAAAAGCTAGCACTCTCCATGACGGTCACCTCATGTAATGCTCAGGCCTACCCTCCGGCCGTGCGGCCCACCCCTCCTATCCCTCGTGGACCCCACAGACAGCCGCCCCAGCTGGGGCTTAACCCAGCCAGTACGCCTGCGCCACACGGCAACCCGCACACCCCAGTGTTCCCTGATGTTACTTCTGTGGCCAGCAGAAGCACCCCCGTCAACGCTGCCCAGCCCACACTGCCACTTGCAAGGCTTGCGGCTAAAAGGGGCACTACGCTGCGGTGTGCCAGGCCCGCGCAGTCGCCGCCATCACCCCCTCCCCCCCGACCGACACACAATGGGCGACGCCATCTTCACCTCCCCGGACCACGCGCAGCCAGTGGGCGCTGCCATCTTCACCTCCCGGGGCCACGCGCAACCAATGGGCGCCGCCGTCTTCACCTCCCGGGGCCACAAGCGGCCAGTGGGCGCCGCCATCTTCCCCCCCTCAGTCCACATGCGGCCCATGGGCACCGCCATTTTATCCCCCGCGGGATCTTAAGGCGCCGCCAGCTTGTCTTCCCCATGGGGCATGGACGCCGACAGCATTCCAGGACCTGGGCCCCCCATGGTCTCCATCTTCTGACGCCAGCGACGACCGACCGCAGCTCTCCTCAGTGACGAGCGACCAGTCTCGTCCGCACAACCTGGCCACCGCTTCGACCAGTGTGAGAATCAACGGTCACGTGACCTCTTGCCTTCTGGACTCCGGGAGCACCAAAACCTTCATCCACCCAGATACGGTAAGGCGCTGCTCCCTCGCGGTCCACCCCGCCAATCAAAGAATCTCTCTGGCCTCCGGATCCCATTCCGTCGCAATCCGGAGGTTCTGCACGATCACTCTCATGGCCCAGGGCGTAGAATACAGCGGCTTCCGCCTCTACATCCTTCCTAATCTCTGCGCTGCACTACTACTAAGCCTGGACTTCCAGTGCAATCTCCAGAGCCTTACCCGCAAATTCGGTGGGCCCCTACCACCACTCACTGTGTGCGGCCTCGCGACCCTAAAGGTCGACCCACCTTCCCCCTTTGCCAATCTAACTCCGGATTGCAAACCCGTTGCCACCAGGAGCAGATGGTACAGCACCCAGGACAAGACCTTCATCAGGTCCGAGGTCCAGCGGTTGCTTCAGGAAGGCATCATCGAGGCCAGCAACAGCCCCTGGAGAGCCCAAGTGGTCGTCGTTAAAACTGGGGAGAAACACAGAATGGTCGTGGACTACAGCCAGACCATCAATCGGTACACACAGCTCGACGCGCACCCCATCCCACACATATCTGATATGGTCAATCAGGGTTCCCTTCGGCGTCACTAATGGGGTCTCGGTCTTCCAAAGGGAGATGGACCGAATGGTTGACCGGTACGGTTTGCGGGCCACCTTCCCGTACCTAGACAACGTCACCATCTGCGGCCACGATCAGCAGGACCACAACGCCAACTTTGCCAAATTCTTCCACACCGCCACCCTCCTCAACCTCACCTATAACAAGGAGAAGTGCGTGTTCAGCACAACCGGCTTAGCCATCCTCGGCTATGTGGACCAGAACGGAGTTCTGGGGCCCGATCCCGATCGCATGCACCCTCATGGAGCTTCCCCTCCCCCATTGCCCCAAGGCCCTCAAACGCTGCCTGGGGTTCTTCTCCTACTACACCCAGTGGGTCCCAAACTATGCGGACAAGGCCCGTCCACTTATTCAGTCCATCCACTTTCCCCTTACGGCCGAGGCACAACAGGCCTTCGCCCGTATAAGAGCTGATATAGCCAAGGCCTTGATGCACGCAGCAGATGAGACACTGCCCTTCCAAGTAGAAAGCGACGCATCAGACATCGCACTTGCCGCCACCCTCAATCAGGCAGGCAGACCCGTGGCATTCTTTTCCCGCACCCTTCATGCCTCAGAGATTCGGCACTCGTCCGTCGAAAAAGAGGCCCAAGCTATCATTGAAGCTGTGCGGCATTGGAGGCATTACCTGGCTGGCAGGAGATTCACTCTCCTCACTGACCAATGGTCGGTAGCCTTCATGTCTAACAACACATGGGCAGCACGGTGGCACAGTGGTTAGCAGTGTTGCATACGGCGCTGAGGATCTGGGTTCGAATCCCGGCCCTGGGTCACTGTCCATGTGGAGTTTGCACATTCTCCCCGTGTCTGCGTGGGTTTCACCCCCACAATCGAAAAAGATGTGCAGGATAGGTAGATTGGCCACTCTAAATTGCTCCTTAATTGGAAAAAATAATTGCGTACCCTAAATTTTTTTTTAAAATGTCTAACATACAGCGGGGTAAGATCAAAAACGATAAAATCCTGCGGTGGAGAATCGAGCTCTCCACCTACAATTACGAGATTTTGTATCGCCCCGGCAAACTCAACGAGCCCCCGACGCCCTATCCCAAGGTGCATGTGCCAGCCAGCGCACAGGTAGACCAACTCCGGGCCCTTACACGACAGCCTTTGTCACCCGGGGGGTCACACGATTGTACCATCTTGTCAAGGCTCGCAATCTGCCCTACTCCGTCGAGGATGTACGGACAGTCACCAGGGACTGCCAGGTCTGCGCGGAGTGCAAGCCGCACATCTACCGGCGGGACTGTGCGCGCCTGGTGAAGGCCTCCCGGCCCTTTGAACGCCTCAGCGTGGATTTCAAAGGGCCCCTCCCCTCCACCGACCGAAACACGTATATTCTCAGTGTGGTCGATGAGTACTCCCCTTCACCATCCCATGCCCCGATATGACGTCTGCCACCATCATCAAAGCCCTAAACACAATCTTTGCTCTGTTCGGTTTACCTGCATACGTTCACAGTGACAGGGGATCCTCATTCATGGGCCAGTTCCTGCTCAGCAGGGGTATCGCCTCCAGCAGGACGACCAGCTATAATCCCCGGGGAAACGGGCAGGTAGAGAGGGAGAACGGGATGGTATAGAGGGCCGTCCAACTGGCCCTACGGTCCAGGAACCTCCCAGCCTCTCGCTGGCAGGAGGTCCTCCCTGATGCACGACACTCCATCCAGTCACTACTGTGCACCGCTACGAATAACACACCTCATGAACGTCTTTTTGCCTTCCCTAGGAAGTCCACATCCGGGGTGTCGCTCCCGACTTGGCTCGCAGCTCCAGGACCGGTCCTGCTCCGTAGGCACGTCCGACTCCACAAGGCGGACCTGTTGGTGGATCGGGTGCACTTGCTCCATGCCAACCCCCAGTATGCCTATGTGACGTACCCCGACGGCCGCCAAGATACAGCCTCCCTCAGGGACCTGGCACCAGCAGGTTCCACCCATACACACTTCTCCGGCCCGGCGCCACCCTCCCCTCCCCCGGCGCTCCCAACATTAACCCCACCAGGACCATCCCTCCTTCCCCTGCCCACGCCAGAGGATGAAGAGGATTTCGGCACACTCCCGGAGTCATCCAACATCAGGCCACCATCGACATCGCCGCCACCGCTATGTCGCTCCCAGAGGAACGTCAAGGCACCAGACCGGTTGAATCTCTAACTGGCACCGGACTTGCAAAGGACATTTTTTTTTCCCCTGATAAAACACTGTACATAAATTCACTACTGTATATAGTTCTCCACCACACCTGCCAGACTCATTTCTAACAAGGGGTGAATGTGGTAAACCACTGTTACACCTGTATTAGGTGCTGTAAGGTAGGATCTGATGTATTAGGTGATGTAAGGTAGGACCTGTACTACAGGTTCTCCGGTAGCCCCTGCCTGTTGGCTCCACCCAGTAGGAGGAGTGTGTCCTCTATTCAGCAGCCATTTCGCCAGCTGCTGTGGGAGGCCACACATCTTACTGCAATAAAGCCACAGTCGTATCCAACCTTAGTCTTTGTACAATTGATTGTGCATCAATCTGCTATCCATCAGGAAAGTAGTGCACCAACTCCACCAGACACGGGGGACATTCTACGAATACGGGGACAAGGTTGGCCGCTTACTGGCTCACTAGCTGAGAAAGCAGGCAGCCTTGAGGGAAATAGCCCAGGGCAAGAATAGCAGAGGCAGACTGGTAACAGAACCGAAAGAGGTCAATCGGGCATTCAAGACCTTTTACCGAGGATGGTACACCTCTGAGCCCCCCTACGGGGACACGGGGATTAAACAGTTCCTCGACAGTGTGGAACTGCCAATCATGGGGGAGGACAGTTGGACGCACCAATAGACCTGGGAGAAATCATGGAGAACATCAGCTCCATGCAGGCGAGGAAGGCACCGGGACCCGACGGGTTCCTGGCAGGCTTCTATAAAAAATCTGCACCAGTCCTGGCCCCACACCTAAGGGACATGTTCGCGGACTCACTGGCAAGGGGCACCCTGCCCCAATGCTAGCGCAGGCCACAACCTCACTAATACCCAAAAAAGATAAAGACCTGACGTAATGTGGATCATACAGACCCATTTCACTGCTGAATGTTGATGCAAAAATACTCGCAATAGTCCTGGCCAAAAGGCTGGAGGGCTGTGTACCGGAGGTGGTCACAGAGGACCAAACGGGCTTTGTCAAGGGTAGGCAGCTCACAGCGAACATCAGGCGGCTGCTGAATGTGAGAATGACAGGACAGGAAATGAGACACCTGCAAATAAAGCACTTCTTCCGCAAAGAGACAGTAGGGTACCCCGGGGGCCCGGAAAGCGCACTATTAGAGGACCTGATAAACACAGACAATAAAGAAAGGGGACTGTGTGGGAAAATGTATGGACAGTTACTGGACAGCGCTGGAACACCGCTGGACGAGATGGAAATGGGAGGATGAACTGGGGACAGAAGTGGGGTGGAGTGAGGCACTGAGCAGGGTGAGCTCCACCTCCTTCTGTGCAAGGCTCAGCTTCATGCAGTTCAAAGTGGTGCGCAGGGCACACCTAACCAAACCCTGAATGAGCAGGTTCTTCCCGGAGGTGGAGGACAAATGTGAGCGATGCCAGAGGGGCCCGGCCAACCACACCCACATGTTCTGGGCTTGTCGCAAACATGCTGGGTGCTGGACAGCCTTCTCCGAGGAAATGTCCAAGGTTGTGGGGGTGAGGGTGAAGCCATGCCCAATAGTGGCAACCTTCGGGGTATCGGAGCAGCCAGAACGACACAATGGGAAAGGGGGCCAACGCCTTTGCTTTCGCTTCCCTAATCACACGCCGGAGAATCCTGCTCGGCTGGCAATCGGCATCACCACCCAAAGCTGCAGACTGGCTCGCTGACCTTTTGGAATTTCTCCACCTGGAGAAGATTAAGTACGCCATCTGAGGGTCGGAGGAAGGTTTCCTAGATGCATGGGGGCAGTTAGCTGGCCTGTTGCAAAAACCTGTTCGAGGCCAGAAACAATGAGTAAGAGGGGAAAACTGGAGAGACAGGAAGAAAAAGAGGAAGGATAAGGGGAAAATAAGGATGAGGGGGAACCAAAGGAATGAGCAACCTGCGGGGAGGAAGAGGAAAGGCTGGAGAGTCACAAAAAGGGGACAACGTGGGAGGGAGGGGGAAACCCCCCCCCACCCCCCCAAATCACAGGGGAAGCACAGCCATAGTTATTGGGGAAGAAAAGAGAGAGAGGGGGAGAGAAAGGTGGAGGACACAAGGGGGGAGGGCCGGGGGCGGTGCAGGGCAGAAGGGACCATTAATCGAGCCAGAGGCCGGCAAAATCTACATAAGGTAAATTAAGGGAAGGACAGGATAAACCTTTCTGTACAATACAATAAATGAATGCAGCAAACAATGTGGGGGTGATTCTCCGATATGGCGGCAAAGTGTTCGTGTCGTTGTGAACGCCGTTGCGTTTCACGACGGCACGAACAGAGCCCGGGCATGACCTATTCTGGCAGCGCTGGAGCGGTTGGAGCGGTTCACGCAGCTCCAGCCTCCATACGTGGCACCAAATGTCCGCCGTGCCGACCCGCTCAAACCTGCTCATGCGCAGTTGTGCCGCGCCATCCTGCGCATGCACAGGAATGTCTTACGCGCGCCGGCCCCGACTGAACATGTGGTCAGTGTTCAGGAGCCGGCCGTGCTGGAAAGTAGGCCCGGGGGGTGGTAGAGGCTGGCCCGCAGATCGGTGGGCCCCGATCGCGGGCCACACACCATCGGAGGCCCCGACCGGTGAGGGAGCCCCCCCCCCCCCCCCTCACCACCCCCCCCCCCCACCCCCTCCCCACAGGCCGCCCACCGAGCGTTCCCGCAGAGTTCACGCCAGCAGCGACCTGGGGTGAACCGCGCCGGCGGGTCTCTGTCGTGTCGGAGCGGCCGCTAGGCTCATCCGGGCCGGAGAATCGGTGGCCCCGCCGATTCCAGCGGCCTGCGCCGCGCCAAATGCGGCAGCGGAAATGGCGGCGATTCTCCGCACTTCGGAGAATCGCGTGCTAGCGTCGGGGCGTTGTGGCACGGTTGCTCCGATTATGCGGCCCGGCGCGGGGCTTAGAGCATCGCCCCCTGTTTATAACGGTTTGTAAATTTGGAAAGTGCCAATATAAAGATTTCTTTAAAAAAAAGTTAGTGTCCTCCTGGCTACCACGTTGAACTGTCACAAGGTTTGTCACTCCATCAGTAAGTGTAAATACCGAGACTGATTGCTTTGTGGACTGTGGTCCATCCCTCATGGACAATGAGAATGGAAGGTTGGCTGGAGGGAGGTGGCAGTGGCACTGAATGGGTCCCCAGAATGTGGACCACTCTCAGTAGAAATTTAATGACTAGGAAGGAAGGGTGAGAAATATTTTCCATTATTTCCACTGTGTCTAATCTATAAATCTCAGGTAAAGTAATTAGATTAGCAATCTGTTCAGGAGGACGGTACTCTCCTCTTAAATATGTTCACAGTAGTAAACTTACAGGATTTGCCTGTCAGACATTTTGATTGTTTTTGGCGTGGCACCAAAGGCCTTCCATGTCGGCCAGCGGAACGCAAACCACTCCGGCGCCATCCTAGCCCCTGATGGTGCGGAGAAATCCGCACCTTTGGGGCGGCCCGACGCAGGAGTATTTCCCGCCACTCCACTGCGCCGTTTCTGCCCGCTCCGCCAATTCCCGGAGAATCCCGCCCCAGATTTCCTTCCCGAAAAGACATTACTGAACCAGATGGATTTTTACAATAATTCACTAGTTTTCTATTCCAGATTTATTTAATTAAATGAATTAAAATTCCCCAGAAAGTTACCAATGGCAAAGAGTTAGTAAGGCAAATGGCATCCCTATATTACAAGGGGATTAGACGACAAAAATAAGGAACCCTTGCTACAAGTGTGCAGGGCTTTGGTGGGATAACATCTGGAGTGCTCTGTGTAATTTTGTTCTCTATATTCAAGGAAGGATATATTTGAATTGAAGATGGTACTGTTAAGTTTCACTAGATTGATTCCTGGCCTGAGATCTTTATCCTATGATGAGAGGCTAAGTAAATTGAGCCTATACTTTTCAGAGATCAGAAGAATAAGAGGTGATTCATTGGTAGATAGAAAAGTCTGAAAGTATTTGATAGGGTAGACACTGCCAGATTGCTCCCCCTGGCAGGGAAATATAGTACACACTGACACAATCTCAGGGTAAGATCAGCCATTTCAGACTGAGATAGGGAAAAACATCTTCACTCAAGGGGTTGTGGATCTTTGGAATTCTGTACTCATGAGTGTTGTGAATATTCTGTTTCTGAGTATTTTTAAGGCTGAGATAGAACAAATTTAGGTCTCAGGGAATCAAGGGTAGGATAGGTTAGGACGGTGGAGTTCAGGTTGATCAACAATGATCGTATTGAATCATGAAGGGCCAGAGGGTCTACTCCTACTCCTGTTCCTTATATTCTTATGGCGCCTTGGTTGCCACTCCTGGTATCATGTGATATTCTTTGCTTTATTGATGAGGATAGCTTCGAAGTGTGGTGTCTCACAAAGAACATCAAGCTATGTTTTTAACAAAACTAATTTATTAACACTACACTTTAAATAAATTTGAATTGCTCACTAAGATTTACAAGACTACACTAAACTGAAGTATGATTCTATCTGTAGAGCTTCTGAAAACACGACTACTCTCTAACCCGCCTAATCACCTACTCCCTGAATCAAGGGCATTAAGGGATCCATGTGTATGCTCTTGATCATCCTCTGATGGTTGGATGCATTCACATTAAATTGTTAACTCTTCATTTCCCATACAATATCCAGATTGTCGCAGTGGGTGCAGTCAATTATGCCCTCTGCCTGAGAGAATCCTGTTAGGTAAGCAAAACCTCCAACTATCTGGGTTTAATTGGCCACATTCATATCAATCTTAGGGCTGTGATGGCCTACAAAATGAGGCATCTCTCAACGAGCCAATGCAGTTGAGTTCTGTAGAATGTAGGATCCTGCAGACATCAGTAACAAAACTCTGGAATGAACTGGACACAAAAACATTGAGAGCTCTGGTCACCTTGACCACCATAGGCAACGGGTGGCCACATGCTGCTATTCACCTTCACTCTCAATCCAAGAGGGTGCAGTGACCTACGGACATCTGATGTGGGAGCCATCGCTTTCAGAGGCACTGCTGCTCTGAGAGTTCCAGAAAGCTGTCTTGGGCTATAGACCCTGTGCAGAGGGTAAGATCTTCCTCTTGGTGCTTCAGGATGTGATGAAATATTTTCCACTTGCCTGGATGAGTGCAACTCCAACAGCACTCCAGAAGCTCGGCACCATCCAGGGCAAAGCAGCCCGCTTGATTGTGACCCCTTCCACAAACATTCAAATCCTTCACCACCTACGAACAGTGGCAGCCGTGTGTACCATCTACAACATGCACTGCAGTAGCTCACCAAGGTTCCTTAGACAGCATCTTCCAAACCCACAGCCACTACCATCTAGAGAGACAAGGGCAGAGGATACCTGGGGAAAACACTACCTGGATGTTCCCTTTCAAATCATTAGCCATCCTGACGTGGGAAATATATCGTCGTTCCTTCACTGTCACTGGGTCAAATTGCTGGAACTCCCTCCCTAGCTGCGGGTGTACCTGTACCTCTGGGACTGCAGCGGTTCAACAAGGCAACTCACCACCATCTTCTCAAGGACAACTAGGGATGGGGAATAAATTATAGCGAGCAACACCAAGGTCTCGTAAATTAATTAAAAAATACTTGCCTTCTTTAACATGTCAAGTTCCCTACATGGGGTCATTGGTAGAGAACCATTGGCAATGCAAATGGCTCTTGATATACATTTTAATTGCCTCAATTGGCTTCCCGCTTCAGTCACAATGGTTTCTAATTTTACAGCCAACTTTCTCCCATCAAACTAGGTGAAAAGCTGAAAGGAGCCAGCAAAAACAATGTCCAATATTAGATGTGCTTCTGAAATTTGCTAACATTTGCTAAATATGCCTCTGTGTGCTAACAATTATGCTGACAATCAATTTAAGATTTTCAGTTAGGCTCATAGTGTGGTGCATTTGTATGTACTGGAAACTACATATATTAACACAGGGCCCCGTTCTTTGTGGTCAGAAAAGACATGTACACACATAGCACCTGATTCAGCTAAATAAAATAAGTGATGCCATTCACAGGTCCATTCCTCCAAGCAACAACGTGACAACTCAGAGTCAAGCTGCCTGGTTTGAATTTTAAATAATGTTTGGCAGTTAACTGCCAGTCACCATCAACTGGTGCATTCTATATGGCAATACCGCTGCCAATCAGAGTTCTCTTATCAACCAATCAATATTCTTTACTCATACTGTACAAAGTTGTTGTTTCCCCTGACATTGATATTCTTGTGATTGTCCTGATGTGTGCAAGACGAAAAGCTTTGACGAAGTGTCTTTTCAACAATATTTCAATGAATGAACATTAACAATTGTAGATGGTATTAAATCTATTTTTTAATTCATCAGCGTCCGCATCTTCTTCTGCTCTCAGCACGGGGGCCAAGAGTCGAGGCACACTGTGAACACCTGCGTTACAAGTCATGTTCTGACAGCCTGACCCTATCAAGTATTTGCCTTCCATGCAGACTTAACACAACTCAGCTCCAATTCCCATGACATAACATTCATCTTGACATGCTCCTCGTGCAAATGTTCAGGTCCAGATTTTGTTCCAGAGCAAAATTGTACAAAATTCTGTATGCCAAAATAATCCTGGCCACACGCTCTGGGGAATACTGCAGAACTCCCCCAGTTCTTAAATAATTAAACTCATACCTATAAACACTGGTATCGGTAGCTTGTCTGTTGATTCTTACTGCTTTGTTACAAGTAAACATTTACAGGGCCATCAAACCCGAAATGTGAATGGTAACAGACACCTGCTGTCATACTGGCATTAAATTAGGATTTTCAAGTCTTGTGTTTATGTTCCTTTAAATCCAATCAGAGAAGGAAAATCTATACAAATCAAAATTGACAAGCCCAATAACTTAATGCTTCGACCTTCTCCCAGCTCCATCACAATGTGTTCAGCCTGGTCAGTCACTTCAAATCATCACTTGCCAATAGGAATAGATCCCCAGTGAGTGAAGCCTAATTCAGTGCAATGTGAGAAAAGGCCACAGACATTATTTGAATCCCAGCAGATACAATAATAGCCATTTCACCGGAGTAGCAGAACCAGCTGCTGCTACAGAAAAGAAAACAGCAAAACGTGTACAAGGAAATCAAACGCATTCAGAAAAGAATTTCTGGAATACTAAGGGGGTGATCTTTAATTACACCTGGAATAAGTGTACAGTAGGCAGGGTGCTCCTCCCTATTGGGTTAATGCATGGTCCAATCATTTTGATAGCTGTGCATCATTAACATGCCTCCGGCAACCTAAGGGACGGAGTGGTCTCCCTACCGATGTTCAGCAGTTGTTGGAGGGTGTGAATTTGGCAGCTCACATACTCAGCCAGAAGGCAGTTAGCCCCGAGAGAGGAACCTCAAGCAGGATGGCAGCAGGCCAGGAGTATTTTTGCGGGCCCCAGAAGGTTTCTGATTGGCCATCGGTAGCCCCTTTAAGAAGTGCAGGCGAGGCTGCTCAATGCTTCATACAAATGCGCAGCGTGGTCTGGGCAAGATCCCCTTATTTATTGCTGAGAATTGCAAATAGGGTCCCACAAATGATGAAGGTCCCTGACTTGCATATATGCAAGTACTCTTCAAACAGTTTCAGGCAAGCAAGCTGCTTGAAATGATGGAAGGGTGCTTGAATGTGAGAATTAATTGTTGGCGAGCACCACACATGCCTGATTTTCAATTACCAGTCACTTGTTTTTCAGGTGCGATACAGGCAACTGGCAGTTTAAGGTTTCCCCCTAAAACTCAAGTGACGAATAAACATTTTATGAATGTATATATAAAATAATAAATTCTGGTGCAGGAACTCAGAATGGAGAATACCAAAACAGCTAGTTAATATAATCTTTATTAGTGTCACATTAGCACTGCAATGAAGTTACTGTGTGAAACTTAGTCTGTGGTTCCTTAGACAGCTGTTGGACGTGGAGAGACTTTGTAGAAATATGTCTGAAAGTCACGTCAATGAACCCCTACAATGCAGAAGGTGGCCATTCGGCCCATTGAGTGTGCACCGACCCTCCAAAAGAGCACCCACCTAAGCCCAATCCCCCACCCTATTTCCATAACCCCACCTAACCTTTGGACACAAAGGCGTAATTTATCATGTCCAATCCACCTAAACTGCACATTGTTGGACTGTGGGAGGAAACTGTGGGCGCCCAGAGGAAACCGACGCACACATAGGGAGAACGTGCAAACTCCACACAAAGTCACCTGAGATCGGAATCGAACCCAGGTCTCTGGTGCTATGAGACAGCAGTGCTAATTATTCTGCCACCACGTTACCAGAGCATGGAGGATAGCTACTTCTTACTGTACATTTGGAAGACCTTGGCCGGGATTCTCCAAAAAACACGGCTATGTGTTGACGCCAGAGTGCTACATGCCGGCGTCAATGGGCCTCTTGGCCCAACGATTCCATGGCCCACAGGGGGCCAGCATGGAACTGGCCGGCTCAGAAGAAGATAGACCCCCACCTCCTCCCAGATCATGCACCCGCCAATTGGTGCCCCCGATCACGGGCCTGGCCGTCGTAGAGGCCCCCCCACGGAGATTGATCCCCCCGCTCCCCCCCACCAGGACGGCCACCGCAGTCCCGATGCTCAGCTTCCGCTGGGTGGAACAATACGTGAACCACGCCGGTGGGAACTCGGCCGGCCGACTGCGGAGAATTGTAGCCGCCGATTCTCTAGTCGCCGGAGAATTGCGTCCCGACGTGGGACCTGAGGCCCCCATTCTCCGCCCCCAAGCTGAGCGCCATTTCAGCACAGAGGCTTGGAGAATCCCCACTCTTATTCTTGAAAAAGTAACGGGTATGGACATATATTGAATTCAAGATAAGAGATCGAGTATTCAGCTTTTATTGAGGTTAGTGGAGGATTGGTTACCTGGGATATGCGAGCTGGCGATGTTTTGGCAGAAGTACCATCACCTTATTGAATTACGGAGAAGGCTCGAGAGGATGAGTGATTTCTCTCTCTCCAAATTTGTATGATGTGGCGATGCCGCCGTTGGACAGGGGTGAGCACAGTAAGAAGTCTTACAACACCAGGTTAAAGTCCAACAGGTTTGTTTCAAACACGAGCTTTTGGTGCACTGCTCCTTCCTCAGGTGAATGAATATGTTCCAGAAACATATATATAGATAAATTCAAAGATGCCAGACAATGCTTAGAATGCGAGCATTTGCAGGTAATTAAATCTTTACAGATCCAGAGATAGGGGTAATCCCAGGTTAAAGAGGTGTGAATTGTCTCTAGCCAGGACAGTTGGTCAGATTTTGCAAGACTAGGCCACATCGGAGGCCCTAACCCTAATCTGTATCGAACTCCCCCCCCCCCTCCCCCCCACAGGCCGCCCCCGATCCTTCCGAGGTCCCACCAGCTGGGAGTACGTGTGGATGGCGCTCGGCCCATCCCGGGCCAAGAATCAACGGGCCGGCCACGTAGAGTGGCTCACGACCGGCGCCGCGCCAACCACGCCGGTGTTCTGCGGAGAATCACGTGCCGGCGTCGGGCGGCGTGGCGCAATTCGGGCCGGTCGCAGGGATTCTCTGGCCCGGCCCCAAGCTGAGAGAATCCTGCTCCCCGGTCCCGGCAAGACATCCCGGCCCACGGCCCATCCCCTGGTCGCCCCCTGCTACCCCTTCCCCCCCCACCCTGGCAGACACCACACACCCCCAGCAGCTGGGCTGGCAGCCCTTTGTCTAATCCCGTTGATATTTTCTAAAAGTCTTACTCCTCTCTCATCTTCATCAGCCACGGCACCTGTTTCCCCATTTTAAATACCACATGTGAACCATGTTGTCTGTACCTGTGCTTGGCGGAGCTAGTGCATCGCGGGAGGCCTGGAGAATGCTGCGTGAGGCCTGTTAATGATATTCCAACGGCCTTTACTGTACAATTTGCATGCCCACGATGTGTGGCATAGAGCGCATTCAGTTGCTGTTGAGGTACTCTGTTGCCATTCTGTTGGACGCCCGGTGCCGGCCTCGTTTTTTGGCTTACGTGATATTCCACCTAATTGCATTTTGTGATTCTGGCATTGCTAGAGAGAGCTTTCTTCTGCATCTGGTAGGACATTACCACAGAAACAGAAAATAAGAGCATGAATAGACTATTGGCCTTTCAAACCTGTCCCGCCCGGATTCAATGATCACATGGCTGATCCTCTATCTCAACACCATACTCCTGCACTCTACCCGCACCCCATGATAGATTATTGATTTATTCATGGTTTAAGGCAGTGTTCTTCTAACTTTTTTTCCGGGGACCCATTTTTAACAATCGGCCAACCTTCGGGACCCAACCCGGCCGACGTTGGCGGCCCACGCCGGCCGACCTGAGCGACCCACCATTTTCTCTTACCTTGTTTGCTGCTGACAAAAATTGAGGAAATGGTTTTGGGTCCCTTTGGCCCTCGTACACGCTCCTCCAATGGAACCTGTCTGGTGTTGGAAAGTATGGAATCTCCATCTGTCCAAAGTTCTGAATTTTTTTCCTGTAAAATTTTATCAAAATCCCCCCCCCCCCGACCTTGTAAAAAAAATAAAAATAAAATGAGTAAAACAAATGAAAAAAATGAATAAAACCCCCCCGAACTCGTAAAAAAATAAAAATAAAATGAGTAAATCAAATGAAAAAAATGAATAAAACCCCCCCGAACTCGTAAAAAAAAATAAAATGAATAAAATAAATGAAAAAAATAAAAATTAAATGAATGAATAATAACTAAAAACCACTACAGAACTTGTAAAACAAAAGCTGCAACCGTTTAAAAAAAATAGTGGCGGCACTGCGCATGCGTGCCCGATTATCGGCGCGCATGCTCAATGTGGCCAAATTTTTTTTTTAACATGGTCGCGGCCGCTTGCAGCCGGCGTTATGAAAAGCCGGCTGCTGCGCGGGGATTTGCGCGATCGGGAGCGCCGCGGACAACGGCTACGCGACTCTCCCGACACCTGCCCGCAACCCACCCACGGGTCGCGCACCTGACTTTGAAGAACACTGGTTTGAGGTACTAATTGAATGCATAGCTAAAGAGTCAAATTCTTAAAAATGTTTTGACTGTGAGAATACCGTGGGCAGCACGGTAGCACAGTGGTTAGCACTGTTGCTTCACAGCTCCAGGGTCCCAGATTCGATTCCCGCCATGGGTCACTGTCTGTGTGGAATCTTCACATTCTCCCCGTGTGTGCGTGGGTTTCCTCCAGGTGCCCCTGTTTCCTCCCACAGTCCAAAGATATGTGGGTTAGGTGGATTGGCCATGCTAAATTGCCCACGAGTGTCCAGAAAGGTGGGGCGTGATTCTCCGCAACGGCGGAGAGTCGTGAAGGCTGCCACGAAACCGGCCGTGTTTCACGGCAGCCTCCGCGCCCCCTCCCAGGACCCGATTCTGCTCCCCGGTCGGGGCTAGCATCGCGGCCCCGTGAACTCTGGTATCGCGGGCTTAACGAATCTCGCTAAGCCCGCGCGCCAAAGTTAGCGACGGCTGACGCATATGATGATGTCAGCCGCGCATGCCTGGATTGGACGACTCCAACCCGCGCATGCGGGGATGACGTCATCCACGCATATGCGTCAGACCCGCGCATACACGGTCCGTAATGCCCCTCAGCCGCCCCGCGGGCTTATCCTGCGGGGCGGCGGAGGGAGAAAGAGTGCGCGGGAATTGGACCCGCTGCCCGCGATCGGTGGGCACCGATCGCGGGCCCATGCCACCCTTGGCATGGCCGTGGTGTGGCCATGCCAATCGGTGGCATGGTTGTGCAGAACGGCACTTTGCGGCCGTTTTCACGAACTGTTATAGCAGGTGTATTAAAAATCGTGAAAATGCCCGTAAAGGCCTTGGAAATTGGCCCATCGGCCAGGGGAGAATCGCTGCTTGCTGTAAAAAAATGGCGAGCAGCGATTCGTGTCGGGGGGGGGGGGGGGGGCGGGCGTGGGAGGCGGGGAGAATAGCGGGAGGGCGTCGGACCAGCGTCGCCGTAAAAAGTTGCGCCGCCCGCTATTCTCCGCCCCGTCGTGAGTGCGGAGAATCGCGCCCGTGGGGTGAGGTTACTGGGTGACAGGGATAGGGTGGAGGTATGGGCTTGGGGAGGGTGCTCTTTCCAAGGGCCGGTGCAGACTCGATGGGCTGAATGGCCTCCTTCTGCTCTGTAAGTTCTAAAAAAACAGTCATTGTTTTAGATAATGAATAAACCATCAAACTTTGGTGCCGTGTCTGCAGAAATTCCCTTTGTCTAATCCTGTTGATATTTTCCAAGAGTCCTACATAAAAGCCTTTTCACTACTACTGATGTCAGGCCTACTGGTCTGTAATTCCCAGTTTTCTCATAAAACCATAGAATTTACAGTGCAGAAGGAGGCCATTCAGCCCATCGTGTCTGCACCGCCCCCTGGGAAAGAGCACCCTACCTAAACCCACATCTGCACCCTATCCCCAAAACCCAGAAACCCCACCTAATCTTTTCTGGACACTAAGGGTAATCTAACATGGCCAATCCACTTAACCTGCATAGTTTTGAACCGTGGGAGGAAACCGGAGCACCCAGAAGAAACCCATGCAGACATGGGAAGAACATGCAGACTCCACACAGACAGTGACCCAAGCCAAGAATCGAACCTGGAACCTGGAGCTGTGAAGCAACAGTGCTCATCACTGTGCTACCGTGCCGCCCTTTTTTACACTTACACTTGCCATCCTCCAATGTGCTCCAGAATCTACAGAAATTTGGAAGATGACAGCCAGCATATCCACTATATCCATGGCCACCTCTTATAGTGCCCTGGGATGTGGATTAGGTGGATTGGCCATGCTAAAATTGCCCGTAGTGTCCTAATAAAAGTAAGGTTAAGGGGGGGGGGGGTTGTTGGGTTACGGGTATAGGGTGGATACGTGGGTTTGAGTAGGGTGATCATGGCTCGGCACAACATTGAGGGCCGAAGGGCCTGTTCTGTGCTGTACTGTTCTATGTAGATTATCAGGTTTCATGGATTTAATGGCTTTGAGTCCTATTAATTTCTCCAGCATTATTTTTCCAGCAATACTAATTTCCCTTAATTCCTTCTTCTCATTAGACCCTTGATTCCTTAACATTTCTGGGAAGTTATTTGTGTCTTCCTCTGTGAAGACATAACTAAAATATTTGTTTAATTGCTCTGCCATTTCCTTGTTCTCACTTACAAATTCTCCTGTTTCAGACTGTAAGGGACCTACATTTGTCTTCACGAGTCTCTTTTTATATACATATCAAAGCTTTTACAGGGTGCTTATATGTTACTTGCAAGATTGCTCTCAAACTCTAATTTTCCCCTCTTAATCAATCTCTTAGTTCTCCTTTGCTGAATTTTGAATTGCTCCCAATCCTCAGGCTTGCTGCTTTTTCTAGCAACTTTATAAGACTCCTCTTTGGATTTCATACTATCCTGAACTTCTTTTGTAAGCCATGGTTGGGTTGCTTTTCTTGTTGTGTTTTTGCACCGGAAAGGAATCTATAACTGTTACAATGCATATGTTTGTTCCTTAACTATCAGCCATTGTCTGTCCACTTTCATGACTATTAATCATCTGCAGAATAGGATAACATTTTAGCATTGTGGCTGTCAGCATTGCTGGAAGGCTGAGCATAGATTTCAGGGTGACTGAGCTGCAAGCTAACAGATTTTTCAAAGAAAGGCTGAAACCAAAGAGAAAACCGAAGAGCATCGACCTTTGGATCCTCTGGGACCAGAAGAGAAGAGCTCAGGATCTCTGGGAAACTTGTTGCTCCCGTGAAAAACTCGGGGAAGAAGCTTTTGAAAAGGAATGATCTTCAACACCAGAGAAGACTGTCATAGCTGTATCAAAGATTGAAAAGGCATTGAAGATCTGAGCTTTCAATTAACTTAGAAGCAAAGGAACACTGTCAGGAAAAGAAGAAGAAATGATTTCCGAATGATTTTTCGGGAGGACTATCTACTTTCTGTAAGCAGTGGTAAGAGAGTCACACTTCTCTCCATCGAGGTGCGCCACTCTGGCCAATGAGAAGTGTTGGGCATATGGAAATGAGACAGTCTTAACTTGTCTAATGAGAGGAATTTCCTGTCGGCAATCAATTCTGGGACACGATTCCTGTACAGTATTCTGCAGCTTCATAAATATTCTCCTGAAGGTTCTGCCGCAGCTTCTGTGCTGACCTGCAACTCTGAAGGAAAGAAGACTTTAATCTGGGAATGAAGTATGGGTAGCAATTGACTTACACAGTGTGATCCTCTATGGACTCTGATCAGGAACTAGGCAAAGTTTCCTCTCTGGACGACGTCATGGGCATGGGGTGGCACAGTGGCACAGTGCCTCACAGCGCCAGGGACCTGGGTTCTGTTCCAGCCTTGGGTGACTGCCTGTGTGGAGTTTGCACTTTCTCCCGTGTCTGTGTGGGCTTCCTCTGGGTGCTCCAGTTTCTTACCGTGTATGTGTGGGTTTCCTCCGGGTGCTCCGGTTTCTCCCCGTGTCTGTGTGGGTTTCCTCCAGGTGCTCTGCTTTCCTCCCACAGTCCAAGCATGTGCAGGTTAGGTGAATTGGCCATGCAAAAGTTTCCCAAAGTGTCCAGAGATGTGCAGACTACGTTAGGTTATGGGGATAGGGCAGGGGTGTGGACCCAAATAGAGCGATACTTTGGGCGGTCGGTGCAGACACGATGGGCTGAATGGCCTCCCTCTCATACTGTTGGGCTGCTATGACTCTAGCATGAGATAAAGTACGCAATACATTGGTAGATTCAATGAAACTAAGCTCTGAATGCTGCGCAGCCACTAAAAGCGCAGCTATTTCTTCTAAAAAACATGGGGCTGGATTCTCCATCAGCAGGATCTTCCATTTCGCCAGCAGCGCACTCACATCCATGGATTTCCCAGCAGCGTGGGGGTGCCCACAATGTGAAACCCATTGGCCGGCTGCTAGGACGGAGAATCCCGCCCAAGAGATTTCATTAAGTGCACCATGAATGGGAAAGACAAATCATTCTCTCGGACCTCAACCTCCAAGAGATCCTTCAGTACTGCAGGGAATTCCTCCTCATCCCTCTCTGGGAAGAGCCAGTTCTGGTCCAGAAGGTCTTCATGGTCACCGTCTACCGCATTGCCTCCTGTACCCTTCACCTCTGGTCTTATTTCACGATTAACTGAGATATTCATAACTTTCATGTCTGCCCTGGATCTAGTGGATGACATCTCCGTGAAAAAGAGGAGCTTGCTATCGATTGTATAAACTTCCTCGGCTTCTGAAGGTTGAATTTTCACTTGTTCCTACATAAAAGGGTGGAGAATGTTGCATGAAATATAGTCATCTCAATGGTAAACACCAGCTGCTTTGTCTATGGTTCCTGGAAATATGCCAACGTCTCTGCTCAACAGGAATGTATACTGATTGTGAAGAACATAGAGAGAATCAATGATCTGTTGCTTCTTGTAGCTAAGAGCAGCAATAATCCTGCCTTTGATTGGAAGATGAATGTCGCCTGGACTTTGTAACTTGATGTCTGATCAACAAAGGATCATCAGCTGAAGCTAGTGAAGGTCATGTGTAATTATGTTAACAGCAGCTCAAGTACCATTTAAAGATTGGGCAGCACGGTGGCGCAGTGGTTAGCACTGCAGTCTCACAGCGCTGAGGTCCCAGGTTCGAACCCGGCTCTGGGTCACTGTCTGTGTGGAGTTTGCACATTCTCCCCATGTTTGTATGGGTTTCGCCCCCACAACCCAAAGATGTGTAAGGTAGGTGGATTGGCCACGCTAAATTGCCCCTTAATTGAAAAAAATGAATTGGGTACTCTAAATTTTTTTTTTTTTAAAGTATAATTTAAAGATAAGATAAAAGCCTTGAACTTGCACTGTAAATGACCAGCAACCTGGATGAAGACTATCTACTTTCCCAAGATATTCTGTAAATGTGTCTTGTTCGTGACTTTCGATTTCTTGGAAGGCATTTGTTTCATAAATACTTTCTGGTCTTTGACTTCGATTAAAATTACTGGATTTGCTGAAACATTTGTGATGCCCAATTCTGTCACATTATAAACATTCCATGCTCTCTGCTGGACAAGCTTGGTGTCTGTACTACATTTTCATGCCACAACGCAAGCATCTCAAATGACTGTTGGCACAGTGCTTCCCGCCCTTTTGGACAGATTGGCAGGTTTTAGTCTGGATGGGACACTTCCCGTGGACCTACCCAATCTCTGGAGTCATGTGAATTATAGTCCGATTAAATACTGAAAGCTGGGTTTGCCTCGTTTACTGGACCGCTTGATTCAATGCAAGTTCATCTTTGTTCTGCACAAAGTCAGTGAAATTTTTATCCTGGCACCCATGACTATACAATCATGGATTAGCTGATCCTTCAGTGCTCTGGATCCGCAAGAAATAGCTGGGCAATATCGGTCTGTCAGGAATAATTCAACCGATTCCCCAGATCATTGCAAGCACTGGATAAAATGTGCTCATTCAATTACTAAATTTGGCTTCAGGCTAAAATAGGTGTCAAAGACTTTAATAATGGAATCAAAGTTTGTAATAGACTCCTGCACACTTTACCTTTGGAGAACATCATCTGCTACTGGACCTATTACATAAAGAAAGGAACTAACTTGAAGCTTTGCCGCTTTTTAATGAAGAACTTATGTTGCTGGACACTGGATAAAATGGCGTTTCCATGTCTCCCACTTCTGACCTCTCTGCAGGCCCTTGAGGCAATCAAAGCAGTGGGGCAAGGGTAGGACTACTCCGTAGATACGGCCATCATTACCTCGCTCCAGTATGCCTCCTTCTTCCACTGAAACTTCTCAAGATACGTATGAACTTACGAATTAGGAGCAGGAATAGGCCACTCGGCCCTTCAAGCCTGCTCTGCCATTCAATAAGATCATGTCTGATCTAATTTTAACCTCAACTTCATATTCCTGCCTACCTCCTTGCTGATCAAGAATTGATCTACTGCCTTAAAGATATTCAAAGACTCTTCCTCAACCACCTTTCGATGAAGAAATCCCCAAAGTTTCACAAAACCCAGAGAAAAAAAAATCTTCATCCCTGACTGAAGTGGGCAATCCCTTGTATTTAAACAATAATTTGGTATTAATTTGATAAGCCTTCTCTGAATTATTTCCAATGCATTTTCATCTTTCATTGAATAAGAAGACCAGTACTGTACATTGTCTTCAGATGTGGTTTTGTCAATGCCCTGTATAACTGAAACATAACTCTATGTATTTTTATATTCAATTTCCTTTGCAATAAAGAATACCATTCTATTAACTTTGCTGTTTACTTGCTGCACCTGCATGCTAACATTGTCTGATTCATGCATTAGGACACCCAGATCCCTCTGCATATCAGACCTCTGCAATCTCTCAACATTTTGATAATATGCATATCAATCAATCAATCAATATGCTTCTTTCTTATTTGTCCAGCCAAAATTGGAAACCTCATGTTTTCCCACATTATACTCCATTTTCCCAATCTTTGCCTACTCATCTGATGTATCTATACCCTCTTGCAGCATCATTATATTCTCTTCACAACTTACTTTCCTACCTACCTTTGTGTCAGCAAATTTAGTAAGCATACCATCAGTCCTTTCATCCAAAAACTTTCTATAAATTATGAAGACTTGAGGCACCAGCCATGACCCCAATGCCCCCCCCCCCCCCCCCCCGGTATACACAGGGGACAGACACACAGGTGACCATGCCCCAGGAGACCCCGGACTTCGGGTCAGATGAGGACATTGACTTTCCGTCACTGTTATCTCCAACACCCGCCACCATCTCAGAGACTATCACCTCGGTTGTGCAAATTAGTGAGGAGGCTTCTGGGACGCAGCCATTCCGGTACAGCAGGTGGAGGTTGGCACAGCCAAGGGCCCAGCCCCAGAAACCAGCTGCCGCCCAGACGGGTCCCAGGCTCCTGGAAGATCCATTCCCATCCATTCCCTGCAGGTGCAAGCAGAGACCCAGGGACTACAAGAGGGGATGACGGCTGGCTTCCAGCACCTGTGCAGGTGGAGAAGTGCAACCACCTGCAGGTGCAGGGAGTGCTGCCGTTCACGCGTGCCACCCAGGCCGAAACCGCACAGGTGGCATCCGCGGTGGAGGCAATAGGGGCGATGGTGTCGGACATGGGTCAGGTTTTACAAGGCTTTTGGCATTCCGTGTAGGCGGAGTCCGTGCCGCAGGACAGGGCTGAGACTCTCAGGTAACCATGTGCCAGTTGCAGATTGCAGCGGCACTCTGCAGCAGCTGTCTGTCAGCTTTTAGTTTCACTTTGAGAAAAGCTTGGGTGTGTCTGTTTTTATGGTTTCGTTTTAGTGTTGGAGCTTCAGCCAGCCGCAGGAAGTGTAATATTGTTCTCTCTGCCATTTCAAGACTATTTCTTGATCATTTGGTGAATTCAGAGTGATAACTGTTCTCAGTAGTGAATTTAAACCTGATGTGCTTCTGTTAAAAGATTTTTCTTTATGTCTTATGGATGTTAAAAGGACAGCTTAAGGAATACTTAGTGTTGTATTCTTTGGGGGTTGTATTTGAATTGATGGTTGCTAAATGTTCACTATATGTTTTAAAAATGTTAACTTGAGTTCATAGAATAAACATTGTTTTTCTTTAAAAATTACTTTTTGATCTCTGCTGTATCACACCTGTAGAGTGGGCCGTGTGCTCCCCACACCACAATCTAGTAAAAGTCGTGGGTCAGGTGAACTCCATGATACACTTGGGGGTTCTCTAAACCCTGGCCCATAACAATGGAGCATCCACCTGTGCACAACCAGATACCATGGGCTACATGGTGGCCCCAGTTGGCACCATGCGCCACAGCCACGCATGTCCCCCACACCTGCACCCCGTCCCTGTTGGTGTCCCGCTCCTGGCACCCGTCCCTAGTGCCAAGGCCACCATATCATGGCACTGCCCTCACTGGGGGCTGCCGTCGGTGTGACCCTGGGTGTTCCCCATGATGGGTGTCGCCGATTGAGTGGGGTGGCTGGGAAGGGGGGCGGCACCCACCCATATGGCCATTAACCCTTTGTTCACCCGGCACCTGGGGTGTGTGGCCAACAAGATGGGCACCATAATGGCACCGTAATGGCTGTTGCAGGGCCCCACCCCCAGACAGCACGGCTGGTGTCTGTTACGGGAGCCCGCAGCCCTCCCCACGCCAACCCCTACCTCATCTCGCAGCCGCCTCAGCCAACATGCCAGTATCACGATGTCTTATAGGTGGTTAGAACCATGCCGCTGGGAAATCGGCCCATCCGGCCCGCTGAATCGCTGAGGCCTCGGAGAATCGTTAATTGGATGGATAATGAGATTCCCCATGCCGCGCAGTGGGCGCTGCAATTTCATCGGGTTGGGGGACCGGAGAATCCAAAATCGGTGCGAAACCGACGTCAAACCCGATTTCGGCATCGGAGCCGATTCTCCGGCCGATCACGTTTCCTGGACGGGATTCTCCGAAATGGCGACTATGTGTTGACGCTGGTGAAAAAACACCGGGGTGTTTTACGCCAGCGTCAACGGGCCCCTTGGCCTCGCGATTCACTTACATGAAGGTTGCCAGCAGGGCACTGGAGTGCTCCGCGCAGCTCAGGCTTCCGATTCGGGGCCCTGCACTTCCGCCTGTGCAACATAGCAGACCCACACAGCAAGCCGGTCCCAACAATACAGGCCCCCCCCCAGATTGCGCGGGCCCGCCGATCGATGGCCCCCGATCAGAACCCTGGCCGTCCTGGAGGACCCCCCCACCTGGTGACGGATCCCTCCGCCCACCACCAGGGAGGCTGCGGCAGCTGCCACTCTTAGTGCCAGCCGGATGGAACCATGTTCGAACCACGGCGGCAGGAACTTGGCCAGCTGCTGGCGGAGAATCATTGCGGGGGCTTCTTTCAATAGCCCCCGACCAGCATCGCGTCGACTGCGCTCACCCGAGTGGCGGTGATTCTCCGGTCCGCAGAGAATTGCAGGAAGGCATTGGAACCGATCTCGGATCTGACACCCCATTCTCCGCCCCCGCGCTGAACCCAATTTTGGCGAGAAGGCTCGGAGAATCCCGGCCCTTGATTACGGCGTGATGTCATGGAGAATCCAGCCCTGTATTTTTCATTATGCTTCAAATAGTTGGATTTTGAACAGCCTGAGTACAGACTGACCTCATTCAAAGTTGAATATTATCACCTTTATGGTTTGTATATCTCTCCATGCTTTATATACCTGAAAATGTTTAAGTAACATGTTAGAACATAGAACATAGAACAGTACAGCACAGAACAGGCCCTTCGGCCCTCAATGTTGTGCCGAGCCATGATCACCCTACTCAAACCCACGTATCCACCCTATACCCGTAACCCAACAACCTCCCCCTTAACCCTACTTTTTTATTAGGACACTACGGGCAATTTAGCATGGCCAATCCACCTAACCCGCACATCTTTGGACTGTGGGAGGAAACCGGAGCACCCGGAGGAAACCCACGCACACAGGGGGAGGACGTGCAGACTCCACACAGACAGTGACCCAGCCGGGAATCGAACCTGGGACCCTGGAGCTGTGAAGCATTTATGCTAACCACCATGCTACCCTGCTTTGTTGTACATCTCATTGCATCTTTTATATAAAAATATACTACAGATAGAAATCTGTTGCTTTAGATTAAACAGACTCCTAAAATTAACTTTGAATTCAGTTATACTCTGCAGTTCCTTTAGAAAGATCTTGTGGACATTTTGCCATATATTTTAGATCGGATGCACAGGTTGAAAACTCTGTTTCATCTAAAGCCTCGGAACCAACTCACCAAATAATTAATGTTTCTTTCCCAGCTTAAAAAAAAAACTCATTGCCCGGTGCGAGACTTAACCTGCCACAACTCTTACCAAACTCAGCAGGGTAATGTTAAATTTCCGATCATCAAATCTATGCTGCAGTTTGCAAACTAATTCACTTCTGAGATCATTCAGTTATCTCTTCCCTATAACATCATTCTAGGTCTGAAGTTCTGTTTCTGTTCCATGACTGAATCTGTGACCTGACCCTTAAGCTTCTCTCTTCGCCTTCCCCATCCTTGCGTTTGCGACCTCCTTTGCTGAAATATTTAGAATACCCAATTACTTTGTTTTTGCAATTAAGGGGCAATTTAGCGTGGCCAATCCACCTAGCCTGCACATCTTTGGGTTGTGGGGGTGAAACCCACGCAGACACGAGGAGAATGTGCAAACTCCACACGGACAGTGACCCAGGGCCGGGATTCAAACCCGGGTCCTCAGTGCCGTGAGGTAGCAGTGCTAACCACTGTGCCGAGTGCCGCCCCAGCTTTTGTGACCTCCTTCTCTCATTGTAAGGAAGGGGAGTCACCTTTATGGTCAGGAATAAAGCTCATGAAGGTGCAGTCGATTTTTCAGTAAAACAGCCCTACTTAGCCCAGGCATGATTGGTAAAGATCACAGATAATAAATGTGCTTTATTGGGGCCCCTTTAGCCCAGAACCTATTGTTAGTAAACACAATCAGCAGGTTAATAATATAATTAGATCATTCTTTTCATCTATTGTATTATATTTTGTTAGTCAATACAAACCAAATCCTCAGATGGCAGTGTTACAGAACCCAGCAATGATCTCTGTGCAACAAATTTACATCCTAATTTAGAGATGGCCAAGATTTTGGCTGGTTATTCTAGAATGATCAAAATAGGACAGACTTCGGAAAAGTGCAGTGGAAACTATTTCCAGATCTTTAAAACTTTAAGAACGTAAGCTTCAGTAATGAGCTTTTTGGTAATGATTGTGACTATGATTCTTTATTTGTCTTTATTAATGCTCAATTACAGTTTACCTCAATCTTCTTGTGCTACTGAAATATGGGCCTGAACTTTACATATTGAGGCGGCAGAGAGGGGAGTGTAAATTTGAATGGCCCGGATTTTCTCCGGGATCCCACCCGCCTGACCTGGAAGCAATTTTACGGTGGGCCAGGCAGGGACTTTTCCCAAACTAAGGTCCTTAATGGACTTGGTGTCCACTTAATGGTCTTTTTCCACCCAGCCTTGATGTTTATATTAGCAGACCAGAGGTTGGAATAGAAAAATTAGAAAACCTACACCTCGGGCGGGTAGTAGGGTTGGGGAGAGTGCTCCCCATCAGAAACTCTCCCTTCTGATGGTGGGCATTTTCCCATAAAGGCCTCAGGAACTGCTGACCACCCTCACCCACCAGCTTATCTCCTAAGACCCGATTGGCACCTATGCGGACCCCCTGCATCAGGGATTTTCAAACTCAGGGTTGCGACCCACGAGTGGGTAGGTTTCAGGAGGATCATGGCGCTTGGTCCCGGTGTTCCCAATTGCGTGAGGAAAGCCCAATGGTCGCGACCAGCTTTAAAAAATTCCACAATCCATTTACATATAGCAATTTTTTTAAGTTTACTCCATATTCCACAATCCATTTATATACAGCAAAAGAAGCAGTGATGCTAGCACCGATGCTTGAGGAACATTACTGACTACCAGCCTTCAGCCCCCAAAAAACGACCACCGACAACAACTTGCTGCTTTCTGCACTTAAACCAATTTTTATCAATTGCACACTGGCCTTCCAATTCCATGAACCAACTTTTTATGTGGTAACTTGTAAAATACTTTATTTAAATCTATACAGATAGCATCCACCACATTCTCTTCATCAACCTTCTCTGTTACTTCATCAAGAAACATCATTAATTAATTTTGCACAGCCTTTTACAAATATATGCTGGCTTTCCATCCCCACATCCTTTAGTAACCTAGGATGCAAGCCTTCTGGATAAGACAGTTTATCTCCCCATTTCCAGTACCACCGCCCTTTCAATTTGCACACTATTCTTTGCCTCTGTTATCTTCACTTCAACTTAGATTTTGTCAGATTCTTCTTCCCTAGTAAACATCGATATAAATAACTCATTGTAAGTGCCCTTCATATTGATTCCCTTTTTCCACTTTCTTTATTTTTGCCATTATCATTTTTGATCCATTGATGCTTAATGGACATATTTCTTTAAGTTAAGCAGCAGAGAGAATGAGGAATTCAGAAAGTTACACAGAGAACACTCTGCCAGCTTTGGACCAGAAAATGCTGACCTTTCGGCACCTGAGAGATGGGGTGAGGCTTGGTTTGATTGGTTGGATGGTGGCCAATGAATTGGCCAAAAAGCCCGAATTCTGCCTGGTAACTGGTGGTGATTGGATCCTGCCTGAGTGGAATGATTTCCAGAGATCGAAGGAAAGCAGAGTTGAATCCTGAACACTCAGGTGAAAGGACCTGCTCTCTTCTCTCTCTCTCTCTCTCCCCTGAAAGGCTGTAAATTGCTGTATTTCTGAAACTGCAGAGACCTGAATGAACCTACAGCGAAAATCATTACAGACTGGAAACCAGAAATCTCGACCCGAAAGCTTGGTTTGAAAAACAATGCGCTTGAAACAATCATCTGAAACACAGACTTTTATCCCTTTCTTTGTTATTTTTACACCGCTCTTCTCCCCTCTGTGCTTGCCTGTCTTGTGTGTGTAGAGGGTGGGGCAAGTTAAAGTGGGGGATTAGGAATTAGATAATAGTTAACCTGTTGGATTTGCTGCATATTTCATTACAGTTGTTGTTATAAATAAAAAGTAATGATGTTTAAATTTGCTAACCTGGTGACTGTAATTATTGGGCAGCCAAAGACTGGGGGCGTGATTCTCCCATGACACGCCATATGGCAGAATTGGTGTTCGTGACATTTTATCCCCGCGGCGCCGGTCCGGCGCCGGCAGGCAATTCTCCGAGGAGCGGAGAATCGGCTCCATTTGTGCCAGCAGGTTTGGTGCGACGCTGGTCGCGGACCGCTGGCTGGGGCCGGGCCGCCGATTCTCCGGCCTTGATGGACTGAGCAGCCGCGCGGAAACGGCAGAGTCCCACTGCCGCCGTTCACCCTTGCTCGCAGCTGGCGGAAACTCTGCGCGTAGGGTCGGGGGGCGGCCTGTGGGACGGGGAAAAGCACTCCTTCACCGGGGGGGGGGCCTCTGATGGGGTCTGGCCCGCGATTGGGGCCCACCAATCGGCGGGCCGGCCTCTCCAGCCCCGGCCCTATTTTATTACGCGGCCGGCCCCTGTACCCCCATGCCATGTTGGGTCGGGGCCGGTGCACTGAGGAAGTCCCCCGCGCATTCGTGGGTTGGCACAGCCCAACTGCGCATGCACGGGTTGACGCGGCCCAACTGCGCATGCGCGGGTTGACGCGGCCCAACTGCGCATGCGCGGGTTGGCGCAGCCCAACTGCGCATGCGCGGGTTGACGCGGCCCAACTGCACATGCATGGGTTGGCGCAGCCCAACTGCACATGCGCGGGTTGATGCGGCCCAACTGCACATGCGCGGGTTGACGCGGCCCAACTGCGCATGCGCGGGTTGACACGGCGCCCATTTGGCGCGGGAAGGGAGGCCGGAGCGGCGTGACCGGCTCCAGCACCGTGCTGGCCCCTGTGGGGGCCAGAATCGCTACTGCCCGTGCCCATTTTGTGCCATCCTGAAACGCGACGGCGTTCACGATGGCGCGAACACTCTGTCTCCATTTCGGAGAATCGTGCCCAGGGTACTTTTCTAAGAATTATTGGTTAATTCAGTTGTGTTGCGACTCTGGGTCAATTGGGGCTGGATTTGACCGCGCACTAGGCCAGGGAATGATAACATTATTAAGTATTTCAAATTTCCCAGCACCTCTAAGCATCTGTCACCCCTTTTGCCCCTAATAAGATGCATTCCACCTCTTATACCCATTTACCATTTACATGTTGTCAGTTTTGGGGATCCCTTTTTATGTTGACTGCTATTCTATTCTCACACTGCTGTTTTGCCAATCTTATTTTCCCCTCTCCACCTTCCGTCTCAAACTATTCTATTTGACTTGGTTTTCACTTGAATAATTCACCTGACATAGACCCTCCTCTTCTGTTTCATCATAATCGCTATTTCCCTCGTCGTCCGAGGAGCCCTATTTTAGCTCTCTTACCAATCGTCCCTTTTAAAATGTACCTAGCCTGTAGCTCAACCATCTGTTCTTTAAAGACAAGAGGTAATGTTTAGTTTTAGGTACATATATTAAACTGATGTAGCTATGATCCTTGGCCAAACCCCCAAGTTGGTAATATGCAGTTCAATAACGTTTGAAAGTAGATAAAGGTTGGTCATCAAGACACTTGCTCAGTGAAGAAAGCCACACGATTCCATTGGTTTTTAACAAACAAAAATAAACTTTACTGTACAAGGTCAGAAAGATAATACAATTTACAATATCTGTCTTATACTCTAACATTCAGGGTAAGTATGATATATATGTGAATTAAAAGGCCAAATTAACACACCACGCAATAAATGGCAGATGCAACCAAGACAGAGCCTATGGCCTCCTCAGTAACTCAGCCAGACATCATAGAATCATAGAATTTACAGTGCAGAAGGAGGCCATTCAGCCCATTGAGTCTGCACCGGCCCTTGGAAAGAGCACCCTACCCAAGCCCACACCTCCACCCTATCCCCACACCTCCACCCTATTCCCGTAATCCTAACTAACATTTTTTGGACACTAAGGGCAATTTAGCATAACCAATCCACCTAACGTGCAAATCTTTGGACTGTGGGCGGAAACCAGAGCACCCGGAGGAAACTCACGCAGACACGGGGAGAACACGCAGACTCCGCACAGACAGTGACCCAAGCCGGGAATCGAACCTGCAACCTTGGAGCTGTGAAGCAACTGTGCTATACTGTGCTACCGTGCTGCCCTACTGTAGGTTAGTAAACACTGTGGCCGTGATTTAGTGACCGTGTTGGCCATGGCCTCAAATCCTGTATTGGCCGTTAAATCCCACGGGAGGCCAAAA
Organism: Scyliorhinus canicula; assembly: GCF_902713615.1. NCBI lineage: Eukaryota > Metazoa > Chordata > Chondrichthyes > Carcharhiniformes > Scyliorhinidae > Scyliorhinus > Scyliorhinus canicula. Next base: position 195,268,712 of record NC_052148.1, read on the forward strand.
ACAGGATTTGCGATGGCAAGATCTCAGTTTGCGATCAACCCTGTCACCCTTCGATGATGTGATCAGGTTCACGCCCAGGAAGGGCAAGGGCCCAATTTGCATGTATTAGCATGCATTATCATATACTTAGCAGGCTTAAAACTGCAACTTCCACGCTCATCCCATTTTCCCACCCCTCAGCTGTGATGTCACGCTAGTGAGGATCACTACTACTCTGAAAATGGAAATGTGGCACCACGACCTCCATGGGGGAGGTTGGAGGTGAGAATAAATTTATTCACTGTCCACCAGGAAGTCTAAGGAGAGAGAGAGAGGTCATTGGGCAGTTCAGGAGGTGGGGGGCATGAGGTTGAATATGAAGAGAACAGCTGTCAGGTGTGTGTGCCTGAACGTACGTGGGTCAGTAAGTCCGTTCTCTGTGGTTTATAAGCCTCAGTGCTCAGTTGGTCTGTTCTCTGTGGCATTTGATTCCATTCTCAGTGGCATCTGAGCCCGTTTGTGGTTGTATTTGATAGGGGGTGGGGTGGGGTGGGGGGGGGGGGGTGGGTGGGAGGTGGGGCTGTGATCAGAGCTATGCAGCCAGACCAGATTGGGAACTTGGCTGTGAGACCACAACACAATGCAACCTGGATCTCCCTCCTTATGGGGATGTGACGGTTGGGGGGGGGGGGGGGGGCATTTGGCGAGAGGGGGTTCACTGTTGGGGGAGGGGTGCGGAGGCTGACTTCACCTGTGGATTAACTACAAAGTTGGCAGACAGGAAACAAAGAGTAGGAATTAACTGGTCTTTTTCAAATTGGCAGGCAGTGATGAGTGGGGTACCGCAGGGATCGGTGCTGGGACCCCAGCTATTCACAATATATATTAATGATTTAGATGTGGGAACAAAATGTAATGTGGTGATCTACCAATTGTTCATGCCGGTGGGATATTCTGGTCCGACGTCGACACAAGGGTTTCCCAGCGGCAAAGGGTGCAGTCACTGGGAAATCCAGTTGGCGACAGCAGGGTCACCAAATCCCGCTGGTGGGCCACCTCCATCGCCGAAAGACACGTGGCGGGTTGGTCGGTAAATTCCGCCCAATATCTCCAAATTTGCAGGTGACGCCAAGTTGGGTGGGAGGGTGAGCTGTGAGGAGGATGCAGAGATCCTTCAGTGTGATTTAGACAAGTTGAGTGAGTGGGCAAATGAATGGCCAATGCAGTATAATTTGGATAAATGCAAGGTTTTCCACTTTGGTAGCAAAATAAGAAGGCAGTCTATTATCTGAATGGACATAAATTAGGAGAGGGGAATGGGCAATGAGACCTGGGTGCCCTTGTACACCAGTCACTGAAGGTAAGCATGCAGATGCAGCAGACGATAAAGAAGGGAAATGGTATGCTGGCCTTCATAGCTAGAGTATTAGAGTATAGGAGCAGGAATGTCTTGCTGCAATTATACAGGGCCTTGGTGAGTTTTGGTCTCCTTATCTGAGGATGTTCTTGCTGTAGGAGATGATTTACCAGACTGATTCTTGGGATGGCAGGACTGATGTATAAGGAGAAATTGAGTTGGTTAGGATTGTATTTGCTGGAGTTTAGAAGAATGAGGGTGATCTCATAGAAAGCACGGTAGCATTGTGAATAGCACAATCGCTTCACAGCTCCAGGGTCCCAGGTTCGATTCCGGCTTGGGTCACTGTCTGTGCGGAGTCTGCACATCCTCCCCGTGTGTGCGTGGGTTTCCTCCGGGTGCTCCGGTTTCCTCCCACAGTCCAAAGATGTGCAGGTTAGGTGGATTGGCCATGATAAATTGCCCTTAGTGTCCAAAATTGCCCTTAGTGTTGGGTGGGGTTACTGGGTTATGGGGATACGGTGGAGGTGTTAACCTTGGGTGGGGTGCTCTTTCCAGGAGCCGGTGCAGACTCAATGGGCCGAATGGCCTCCTTCTGCACTGTAAATTCTATGAAATCTAATTCTATGAAATGTATAAAATTCTAACAGGATAAGGCAGGAAGCATGTTTCAGATGGTGGATGTGTCCAGAACCAGGGGTCACAGTCTGTGGATACTGGGTAGATCATTTAGGACAGGGATGAGGAGAAATTTCTTCACCCAGAGAGTGGTCGGCCTGTGGAATTTGTTACTACAGGAAGTAATTGAGGCCAAAATATTGCACGTTTTCAAGAAGCAGTTAAATATAGCACTTAGGGTGGAGGGGATTAAAGGACATGGAGTTGGATGATCAGCCATTACCAGGGAGATGGTGAAGTAGTGGTATTGTCACTGGACTAGTAATCCAGAGACCCAAAGCACTCTGTGGTCCCAGGTTCAAATCCCACTGCTGCAGATGCTGAAATTTGAACTCAATAAAAATCTGGAATTAAAAGTCAAGTGATGACCATTGTTGATTGTCGTAAAAACCCATCTGGTTCACTAATGTCCTTTCGGGAAGGAAATCTGTCTTCTTTACCTGGTCTGGCCCATTTGTGACTCCAAACCCACAGAAATGTGGTTGACACTTATTTTCTATGTTTCTATGTCTAGGTTTCTATGATAAGGATCTGGGAGTGGATCACAAACCCGTCTCTCTCAATTTCCTAATGAATTAGCTTGGCAGCTGTTGAAGGTTATGGTGATCTTGACCACAGCATTGGAGGAGGAGAGACTCCAGCAGCATCATGTGGCTGCACGGATGCTGAAATATCAGCATGATGACCGGGGGGCTGCAGGCTGCAGGGTGCTGGAGAGTACACCCCTAGAGAGGCTGCTCGAAGGTGTTGACGACAGCATGAGTCTATCGTCCTTGGCTGTCCTTCATGGAGTTGACAGAAAACATTTGGCACCAGATACTCCAGCTGATCTAGAAGACAGTGCGCCAGCTTTGCCATGTCCTTGTGCACTTGGCACCATGTGGCACAGGAGGAAACCTGCTGCCTGTGACGTCAAGGTCAAGGCAACTTTACATTTCTATGCTTCTGGATCCTTCCGGTATGGGACCTCTGTGGGATATTTCAGGCGTCTGCACGTTAAGTACATCCGTGAGGTCACTGATGTCCTCTTTGCCAGGGCAAGAAAATACATTCACCTTGACCTGGACCAGTCCTGCCAGGATGAGAGGGTTCTGTAACAGGTATGGGGGCAATTAATAGACTCCATAGAATCCAACAGTGCAGAAAGAGACTATTCAGCCCATCAAGTCTGCACCAACACTCCAAAAGAGCATAAGGCCCACTCCCCGCCCTGGAGTGGACATTCCCAAGGTCTGCTGAGTCGAAAGCTCAGGCGTATGCACCAGCACACCCTCCTCCCTTTGGGTGGCTGTGGGCTTGGGCCCTGGGTCACTCCACGGGATAGAAGGGCAGCTGGTGTGAGGTCCAGAAGCCCACTGTCCCGTGGCGTTGGCACTCTTGGGTGCCTGAACCATTGATGTCGTGGCCTGACCCATTGAGCTCATGGACTGAGCCATCGCTTTGGACACCTTCCACCATGAATCAGAGGTCAAGCACCAGGCTCTCCACTGTGGTTGCCACACTTGAAATGTTGGCCTGGGTGCCTCACATTGTTGACACAATCTCCTGCGAGAGAAGGCTTTGGGATTCCCCCAGTTGACCTTTCAATCCCAGGAGTATCACGGACATCCCTTCATCATATTCTTGACTCTGCCTTTGCATCTCCAAAAGCTGAGGGCCAAATGTGTGCCAAATAAGGCAGGGCACATGGCTGGATAGAGCAGAGTACTGAGATCCAGCAGACCTCCGTCTGTCCGATCCCTGCGACGTTCCTGGCTCCATCTGATTTGGATCAGCAACAGTGTGGTTCACACTAGATAGTGACCAAGATCTATCTGCTAAGATCGCCCATCGTGCTGTGGTGTCACCGTGTCTCCGTGCTGGTGAAAGGTGTAGATGACAGCGATGGCGTATCTTCTGTATCCTCCGCTGACATCTCGAAGTTCTGGTCATTTATTGGCACTAGATGATGGACGGGCCAGGCTGCTCAGATGATTTTCCTGCGAGGGAAGGGACATGGCATTAGTGCATGGCAAGGGCAAAGGACTGGGAGACACAGAACATAGAACATAGAACAGTACAGCACAGAACAGGCCCTTCGGCCCTCAATGTTGTGCCGAGCAATGATCACCCTACTTAAACCCACGTAACCCGTATACCCGTAACCCAACAATCCCCCCATTAAACTTACACTACGGGCAATTTAGCATGGCCAATCCACCTAACCCGCACATCTTTGGACTGTGGGAGGAAACCGGAGCACCCGGAGGAAACCCACGCACACACGGGAAGGACGTGCAGACTCCACACAGGCAGTGACCCAGCCGGGAATCGAACCTGGGACCCTGGAGCTGTGAAGCATTGATGCTAACCACCATGCTACCGTGAGGCCCTAAACTCTAGGGCCTAGAACTCATGGGAGTTTGGTTAGATGGATGAAAGTGCAGATGTTCCTCAATTTCCTTTCTCCTGCCCACCTCGTCCTCTGCCAGGACTGCTCCTGTCCCTCTCCTGCAAGCTCACGGTTCCCTCCTCAAAAGGAGTCAAAGCTCAGTTATGCCACGGCCCACCTTTGCCCGCTCACGGTGCAGGTTTATCCTGCAGGGAGACAGGTGTGGGCGTTGTGTGCAGGCTGCAAGCCGGGTCAGCGGGCAGTGATGTCTAGCATGTGTGTGCGCTGATCATGAAAAGGGATATAATAGTGAGCGGGGAAGACAGGATTAGGCTATTGAGTTGGATGAGCAGCCATGGTCAGAATGAATGGCGGAGCAGGCTCAAAGGACCAAATGACCTCCTCCTGTTCCTATTTTCTATGTTACAATGCTTCGATGAGCAGAGGAGCCTCACGGGAGATGAGGGAGCGAGTGGGAGGTCAGGTGGTGGGGCCCAGCAAGGTGGCAGCATGTGGGGTCCATGTGGCATGGTGAGGAACGTCTGAGAGGGAGAATGATGAGAGAGGACAAGAAGAATTTACCCTGGCAGCATGGAGGAGGTCATTAATTTTCTTCTTGTATTGAACCCTGTCCTTGTGTATAGTATGTTGGCACTCAACCATGCAGCCACCGTATCCCACGCAACGCAAGGTTGGTGACCTTATTAGAGGATCTCCTGCCAGCCTGGAGGTAGATAGTTGTCGTTCTCTCCTCCATGGTATCCTAAAGGCATGTAAAGGCCCCCTCCATGAAACAGATCGCTGTGGTGCCCCAGTAGTCACTACCTGCCAATCAGAAAAGACTAATTTATTCTAACTGTTTGCTTTCTTTCTGCTAACCAGCTTTATATCCATCTCAAGACACTACCACAACCCCATGCTCTTTAACTTTACATAGTAATTTGCCACGTGAGACCTTGTTGAAAGCCTTCTGAAAGTCCAAATAAACCACATCCACTGGGTCTTCCTGGTTAACTCTACCAGTTACATCTAGTATTTCCATCTCCATCAAGAACACCTCTCCGAGCTTCGCCTCCCCACCCTGCCGTGAGACCTCCCACACTTACCTGCTTCTGGACTCTGGGACTTTGATTCTGGGGACTGGCCATTGCTATTGCCTGGCCATCGATACCACGTACTGCTGAGACTACAGTGCTGTCAACCAATCTAATGCCAGAGTTCCTCCTGAGTGAGGGATGGAAGTCCCATCTCTAGCCATTAAATGGCTGTGGGGCAACCAATATTGATAGGGATGCGGTCTCCACTGATTTTTACACCCTCCGGTTTTCTTGGCTGCCGCCATTAACTCCGAAGGTGCTTCTGAGTCCTTGGACAGTTCTCCCTTTGCTTTTGACAATTCAGAAACTGTGAAAGGAATTGATGATTGAGTAGGACATTGTAAGCTTGTAACAGCAAGTGCATGTTTTATTTTACTTACATACAACAACTAGCAGTTGTTTTCAGATAGTTTCATGTCTTTTTTCCTTTTCTACAGCAACTCTATTCTCTTTGTTCGATGCAAGCTGTGTGTCTCAGCTCAGTATAGATCTATATTTAATATCAAAGTCTGGCTAGAGTTAGTTTCCTGAATAAACGCATCTTCTTAAAGGTACCATCTTCAGAAAAACATGGCCTGCTAAATTATTAATTTCTTTAAATATGTTGAAAATTCATTCCTGCCATTAGTGGCTCAATGACCAGGCATAAAATAATTTAAGGTTTCATAACCGAACACATGTACATTAGATTTTGAGCTAAATTGTAGTGCATTTCAATTTCAACCAGTCTCATTTGGTCGTTTGTCATCCGCTTGATAAAATTGAATTACTGAGATGTGACCAAGCACATTTGTTTCAAGCCAAAAGTATTTGTAGGTTTTTATGCCGCCACATCTTTATGTGTGACACTTTCTGGCTAAAATGTAAACTGGGTTACGTTTAAACTGGAAGTCACCAAAACTACATAAACCTTTTGAATATGTGTGTCAGTTGCCAGATATTGGATCTGAAACCATTAAGTTAAATATCTTTAGAAGGGTATAACATTTCAGTCAAAAATGATGGTTGTTGCATCCATTTAACAGACCAAGGTAATCTGACGAAATTGGGTTGCATAATTTTTCAGGCATTGTGAGTGGCTGCCTAACTGGTACATTAAGTGCTGCTAATGAGGGTCCTGTGGTCTGTTTAACAGCCCTGACAAAGAAGTAGGCTGACCTGCGGAGAACAATTGATATTCAATAACAACCTCAAAGATCTCAGCCATTCAGTGGTGATGTCAGGAAGCACTTCTTTTCAACAAAGGGTAGTAAAAATCTGAAACTCAAAAAGCTGTAGAGGCTAAGTCAATTCAAATTTTCTAAACAGAGATTGATAAATGTTTGTGAGGCAAGGGGGTTAATTGTTATGGAACCAAGATAGGTAAATGGTACAAATCAGTTGGGCAGCACGATAGCACAGTGGTTAGTACTGTTGCTTCACAGCGCCAGGGTCCCAGGTTCGTTCCCGGCTTGGGTCACTGTCTGTGCGGAGTCTGCACATTCTCCCCGTGTCTGCGTGGATTTCCTCCGGGTGCTCCGGTTTTCTCCCACTAGTCCCGAAAGACGTGCTTGTTAGGTAATTTGAACATTCTGAATTTTCCCTCAGTGTACCCCCGGACAGGCGCCGGATTACGGCGACTAGGAGCTTTTCACAGTAACTTCATTTCAGTGTTACTGTAAGCCTACTTGTGACAATAAAGATTATTTTTTTTAAAATTGAGGGCAGCACGGTGATGCAGTGGTTAGCACCGCTGCCTCATGCCGCTGGTGTCCCAGGTTCGATCCCGGCTCTGGGTCACCGTTCTTGTGGAATTTGCGCATTCTCCCCGTGTTTGCGTGGGTTTCGCCCTCACAGCCCAAAAGATGTACAGGTTAGATGGATTGGCCACGCTAAACTGCCCCTTAATTGGAAAAAATGAATTGGGTACTCTAAATTTATTTTTTAATATATATATATATATATATATTTTAAAAATCAGCTAAGATTCAATCTGTTCAGATTTACAGAATGTGATTAAGGTCACTACCAAAGGAGAAGTATATATTTTTTAAGTTTCTGTGGAGTCAAGGGGAAGACTATATGACCTTAAGAAGTAGGCCATTCGGCCCATTGAATCTGCTCTATCATTCAGTGAGATCATGACAGATCTGATGTGATAATCCTCGACTCTAATTTCCCACCTTATGCACCTTGATGCCCTTACTGATTAAAAATCTGTCTATCTCAGCCTTGAACATACTTATTGACCCAGCCTCTGCAGCTCACTATGGTGAGTAATTCCACAGATTCACTACCCTCTGAAAGACAAAATTCCTCCTCATCCTGGTCTGAAATGGGTGACCCTTTACTCTGAGATGATGCCCTCTGGTCCTAGACCCTCCTACAACCTCTCAGCATCTACCTTGTCAAACTCCCTGAGAATCCTTTATGTCTCAATAAGGTCGCCTCTTATTCTTCTGAACTCCAGTCCCAATCTGCCCTACCTTTCCTCATTAGAAAATCCTTCCAGATCCAGAATCAGCCTAGTGAACCTTCTCTGGACAGTGCACAACTTCACATTTTCCTACATTATATTCCATCTGCCCCTCACTTAACCTGTCTACATTCCTCTGTAGACTCTTTGCGTCACCTTCACCACTTGACTTCCCACATATTTTTGTGTCATCCGCAAACTTGGCAATAGTACATTCACTTCCCTCAAGCAAGTCTTTACTAAATATTGCAAGTTATTGTGGCCCCAGCACAGATCCCAGTGGCACTCCACTAGTGCAGGTTGCCATCCTGAAAATGCCCTTCTTATCTCAACTCTCTGTCTTCTATCAATGAGCAAATCCGCTATCCATCCAGGAAGGTACCCACATTACTTCCACTAACCACTGCTGGCCATTGTCTCGCCTTCCCTTACCAGGGTGCTGCTGCTGGTAAGGTAGGTGGACTGAAATTTATCGCTACTATCAGATGGGCTGCTTGTGGAGACACAACAGCCGCTCTGGCTATTGAAATGGGGCATGAAGACCAATTTTGTGTGACTTCAAACCTCCACCTTCTGGTGTAGGGGTTTTTCCATGCACTCATTTTGCTCATTAAAAACTGCCGAAAATGAATTTCCAAAGACATTCAAAGTAATTTTGAGATAGTAAATACTGAGCGAATAGCTAGTACAACCAAAATTTAGGCAGGAACTCAATTTTCTTTCTGTTTCACTGGCACCAATATTTCTCAGCATGCTCAATAAATACTTCTGTATGTATGTAGAAAGTGCAATGCAGACACCTAGTGGCAGAAAAGCAGCATTGCTGCCATTACGTGGATTGACTTCCTGTCTCAGCCCCTTGATATTATTTTTCTTCACTGATCTGACCAACCAGCCATAACAAGCTCAGTCTGCTATTTCCTGGGTTCACTCCCATTAGCAGGGAAATACAATTGAAGGTATTCCGATTAAAGGTGAATTTCCACATGTATTTGAAGGAACCGAATATACATTCAGCAATATAATGATAGTCTCATATTTTAAAAAGGTGCCGTCAGGCTGATTAAAATACAAACAACTTCAACAGTACTGTCCATCTTTTTAAAGGGCGGCTGGATCTCAAAGTTCAATTTAAGCCCCTCCGTCCCCACAGTGAGCATTGGGACTATCCGGCAGAACATCTCCCTAACCCCCACAGGGAGAAGTGGAGGAAGCCATGCTCACCTGGTAGTGCCCCACTGCCTGTGTCCCCTGGCAGTGCCCGTACTATCACCGTGGTCATCATGACTGGTTTCACTTTTGAAAACCAGTAGTAATTTATGCTAGCGTGATGTCATGCCACTGGCCGTGGTTGGGGGGGGGGTGGCGAAACGTTGTTGGCGGACGTTACAGCATAAAGTCCAGTAACTACATGTAAATATATGGAAATTAGATTCACACCCTTATGTCACCAGCGAGGGGAGGGGAAGAGATGTCGCCGACGCAAATTCTGTTTCTGGCCACTCGCAAGATTTAGCGGTCATTTTGGGATTTGTGCCGATGGCTCATGGTGTAGCCATCTGGGATGGCCACTTACAATAAGGAACAGGGAAAGTCGCAAAGCATAGCGGGAAAAATGGACAATGCGAGATTCAGGCAGGCTCAGAGCCTGGATGTATATTTGTGAGCGAGGAATCCCGACGGTATCGAAATCGCAACCGATTAGCTTTTTGACGGCCCATCTCCATCAGACAAAGGACTGATACTTGAGCAGCCGATACAATCCCAGACATTTCGGCGCCACTCCCTGTACTCAGGAAGTGTAAACAACAGGGTCAATGACCGCTTAGGACACGCCCAGCCATCAAGGCACCCGGCCCTTTATTGGTTTGAATCGAACACAGTGATCAGGAATTACCCAATTAGTGGGGTCCAAACTGCAGGACCGCCCAAAAGAGCGTGACAACACCCAAGGATGAAGAGAGAGACCACCATGTGTTCAGCCTCTCTTGGACCTGGCGCTCCGGCAACATCTACTTCCAATTGCAGCACCACCTGAAGCAAGTTCAAGTTCAACACCCGCTACCAGACGGATGAGCCCAGCTGAACAGCAGTTACTTCTACAGACCCGATAGGCCCAAATTCGAACGATGGCCTCTGTTCCTCTGTCCTAAGTTAAGTACAGGTTGTCATAGTTAACAGGTGTAGTTTAACCAGTAGTGTTTATGATAATTGTGTGCGTAAAGTACCCTTGATCTTGAACTAACCAACTGGTGTTTGGCTCTTTGATCAATATCCGGTTGAACCTTGTGGTGGTATCATTTGATACCTGGTGACTCTGAGCAATATAATAGCGATATCCAAAGAAAGAAGGGCATCCTTATTGATTGCCATATTTACTGTAGGTAAAAAAAGGCAACAATGGGTCCTCTTGAAACTGTGTCCCCTCATTCTAATATCCCCACCAGTGGATACTTGCTCTCAGCATTTAATCTGTCAAGTCCTCACAGAATCCACATGTGTTTCAATAAGTTTGATTTTCATTCTTCTGAAGTCCCACTGAGTTTAGGCCTAACGTGCTCAACCTTTCCTCATAAGGCTTTCCTTCATCCCAGAAATCAAGCTGGTGAACTTTCTCTGACCTGCCTCAATACATATATATCCCACTTTAAATAAAGAATGTAAAAGTCCACATAGTTCTCTGAAGCCTGAATCTTGCGCTTGCTGGGCAAGCGTGAATGGCAGGTTCGGAAAACAACACAATATGCGCTTCTGGATGCAATCGGACTCCAAACACAATTTCACAATGGATGGCCAATTAACTGGTAGGTAGAGTGGAACACATGCTGAACAAGGCTCAGCGCTGCTGGGGGGGAATGGCGGGGGGGGGGGGGGGGGGGGGGGGGGGGGCGGGCAGGCAGGCAAGTGAGATTGTGGGTGGACATTTCCAGTGAGCTCTTTGAAGGCTGACACTTGCTGTGAAGATGTCTCAGGGAGCTGCAGTACTGTATAAATTCAGTGATCTTGAAGAAATGCTGCACGCAGTGCCTACACTGTAAATTCAAACACCAGACAGCAGGCCTCGAAAGATCTCAGATCCCAAGTGTCTTCTTTTATTTTAGATAAACCTGGACATTTTATCTCACTCTGGATCGTGTTTGTTGCAAAAATATGAAGGCTCCCGGTTGATTGGGCAATCCATAAACTGCAAAAGTGAATGGTGCCATGGATCTGCCCAGCAACAAGTGTGTCCCACAACAGGTAGAAATCTGCTGAGTAACAGCAGTAACACGAATGTAACAAGTCACGATGGGATATGATCTGTCCAGCAACAGGTGTCCAAAATAGCAAGAAATCTGCCTAGCGACAGCACCAGCCAGCATTCAGAAGGCAGACAATGAGATGCGATTTTAAAAGTAATGAGATTCAGAGGCGGGTTTCTCCAAACCCCCGCCTGGTCGGAGAATTCACAGGGGGCAGCGTGAATCCCACTCCGCCGCTCCGACGCCCTCTGCTGTATTCTCCGGGACGGTAATTGCGCCGCCCGCCTCGCAGAATGGCGAGAATCGGTGCGACGTGATGGTCCCCGGGCCGGATCGGCCGAAGTCCGGGAGTGCCGGGGAGGGGATCAGGGAGTGCAGGGGAGGGGATCAGGGAGTGCCGGGGAGGAGAGTGCCGGGGACGGGAATGCCGGGGAGTGGAATGCCGGGGAGGGGAGTGCCAGGGAGGGGAGTGTGGTGATATGCATCACTGCAGACACACAAGGGGTTAATGTAAGTACACGTAAACTAGATAGACACTAGAGGGGGCACCAGAGACATGACACACAGACACTCAACCAATAGGTCAGTTAGATAGGACACGACCAATGGGCATTCACGATACACACAGAGGTGACACTACCACAGGGGGGTATGACATCAACCCATATATAAAGGACACAGCACACATGGTCTTCCCCTATCCAGTGGAGACACTCAGTGAGTACAGACACAGGGTTGATTCAACATCACACCCACCATGTGGATTGTAGCAGACTGGTTTGTCAGTCTGAGTAGCTATAGAAGGATTAACAGTAGTGGCGAATCCGAGTAGGAAAATTTTAAATAGTTTAATAAACATGTTGAAGTTATCTCCACGTCTGAGTGAACATCAAGAAAGCAGCTTATGCTATGCCAAGAGCATAACAAGACAGGGAGTGCCGGGGAGGGGATCGGGGGGTGCCGGGGAGGGGAGTGCCAGGGAGGGGAGTGCCGGGGAGGGGAGGGGAGGGGAGTGCCGGGGAGGGGAGTGCTGGGGAGGGGAGTGCCGGGGAGGAGAGTGCCGGGGAGGGGAGTGCCGGGGAGGGGAGTGCCGGGGAGGGGAGTGCCGGGGAAGGGAGTGCCACGGGGGGGGAGTGCCGGGGAGGGGAGTGCCGGGGAGGGTGTGCCAGGGAGGGGAGTGCCGGGGAGGGGATCGGGGAGTGCCGGGGAGGGGATCGGGGAGTGCCGGGGAAGGGAGTGTCAGGGAGGGGAGTGCCGGGGAGGGGAGTGCCGGGGAGGGGAGCGCCGGGGAGGGGAGCGCCGGGGAGGGGAGCGCCAGGGAGGGGAGTGCCGGGGAGGGGAGTGCCAGGGAGGGGAGTGCCAGGAAGGGGGGGTTCCGCGGAGGGGATCGGGAGTACCAGGGAGTGGCATGGGTATGGGATCGGGGAGGGGATTGGCGAGGGGAGTACCGGGGAGTGGACTGAGTATGGGATCGGGGAGGGGATTGGCGAGGGGAGTGCCGGGGAGGTGTGTGCTGGGGAGGGGAGTGCCGGGGAGGGGAGTGCCGGGGAGGGGAGTGCCAGGGAGGGGAGTGCCAGGAAGGGGGGGTTCCGCGGAGGGGATCGGGAGTACCGGGGAGTGGACTGGGTATGGGATCGGGGAGGGGATTGGCGAGGGGAGTGCCGGGGAGGTGTGTGCCGTGGAGGGAGTGCCGGGGAGGGGTGCCGGGGAAGGGAGTGCCAGGGAGGGGAGTGCTGGGGAGGGGATCAGGGAGTGCCGGGGAGGGGAGTGCTGCGGAGGGGAGTGCCGGGGAGGGGAGTGCCAGGGAGGGGAGTGCCGGGGAGGGGACTGCCACGGAGGGGATCGGGAGTACCGGGAAGAGGACTGGGTATGGGATCGGGGAGGGGATTGGCGAGGGGAGTGAAGGGGACGGGAGAGCCGGGGATGGATCAGGGATTAGGGGCGCCGGGGAGCGGTTTGGGGTTGCTGGGGATGGGATCGGGATTGCTGGGGAGGGGAGTGCCGGGGACGGGATCGGGAGTGCCGAGGATGGGATCGGGGATTGCTGGGGAGGGGAGCGCCGGGGACGGGATCGGGAGTGCCGGGGATGGGATCCGGAGTGCCGAGGATGGGATCGGGGATTGCTGGGGAGGGGAGTGCCGGGGACAGGATCAGGGAGGGGATCGGGAGTGCCGGGGAGGGGTTCGGGAGTGCCGGGGAGGGGATCGGGAAGTGCCGGGAAGGTGAGTGCCGGGGAGGGGAGTGCTGGGGAGGGGAGAGCTGGGGAGGGGAGTGCTGGGAAGGGGAGAGCTGGGGAGGGGAGTGCTGGGAAGGGGAGTGCCGGGAGGGGAGTGCCGGGGAGGGGAGAGCCGGGGAGGGGAGTGCTGGGGAGGGGAGAGCTGGGGAGGGGAGTGCTGGGAAGGGGAGTGCCGGGGAGGGGAGAGCTGGGAAGGGGAGTGCCGGGAGGGGAGTGCCGGGGAGGGGTGAGCTGGGGAGAGGAGTGCTGGGAAGGGGAGTGCCGGGGAGGGGAGAGCTGGGAAGGGGAGTGCCGGGAGGGGAGTGCCGCAGAGGGAAGTGCAGGGGAGGGGATCGGGAGTACCGGGGAGAGGACTGGGTATGTGATCGGGGAGGGGATTGGCGAGGGGAGGATCGGGGATCAGGAGCGCCGGGGTGGGGCTCGGGGAGGGAAGTGTCGGGGAGGGGGTCGGGGTTTCGGGGAGGGGAGTGCCGGGGAGGGGATCGGGTGTGCCGGGGAGGGGATCGGAGGTTTCGGGGAGGGGAGTGCCGGGAGGGGAGTGCCGGGGAGGGGATCGGAGATTTCGGGGAGGGGAGTGCCGGGGAGGGGATCGGAGGTTTCGGGGAGGGGAGTGCCGGGCAGGGGAGTGCCGGGGAGGGGATCGGAGGTTTCAGGGAGGGGAGTGCCGGGCAGGGGAGTGCCGGGGAGGGGATCGGAGGTTTCGGGGAGGGGAGTGCCGGGGAGGGGATCGGGGGTTTCGGGGAGGGGAGTGCCGGGGAGGGGATCGGGGGTTTCGGGGAGGGGAGTGCCAGGCAGGGGAGTGCCGGGGAGGGGATCGGGGGTTTCGGGGAGGGGAGTGCCAGGCAGGGGAGTGCCGGGGAGGGGATCGGGGGTTTCGGGGAGGGGAGTGCTAGGCAGGGGAGTGCCGGGGAGGGGATCGGGAGTGCCGGGCAGGGGATCGGGAGTGCCGGGCAGGGGAGTGCTGGTGAGGGGATCGGGGGTTTCGGAGATGGGAGTGCCGAGGCGTGGGGGGAGGGGTTTGCCTGGCTTAGTGGCAGCTGGCAACGGTGGCGACCATGCAGCCCATGGCAGCTGGCTGCTGAGGGGGGTATGGGCAATTATGACATGTCGTCTACCCCCACCCCCTGCAGACAGTTATGTTTGGTGATCACCCAGCGATGTTGGCCACCGTGGAGGGAGCCGCCCTTCTACAGGTTGCCCTATGGGAGCTGGAGCATGGACTTGCCAGGGCGGTGGCGGAGCCTGTCACAGAGGAGCGTGCCACAGAAGGAAAGGTGGCAGCCGCACAGGCTGGAGGGCCACCTCCCCCCCAACAGGACGATGAGGAGGAAGAGGAGGAGGAGGAGGAGGTGATGGTGCCACGGCGACGGAGGCGCCCGATGAGGCCCCGTGTGTGCCAGCATCGCAAGTCGTACCAGGACCTCATGGACAAGGCATGCAGGAGGAGACTCCGGATGAGCCGGGAAACTGTCGCCCATATCTAACACCTGGCACCTTGCGGCACTGGGGGAGGATACCCTCTCCCCATGGCCTTAAAGATTACAGTAGCCCTGAACTTTTATGCCACGGGGTCGTTCCAGTCGCCAAGTGGAGACCTGTCCGGCATCGGTGCACAGGTGCATCTGTGCAGTGACTGATGCCCTGTATGACATTGCAGACCGCTACATCCAGTTCCCTGTGGGCTTTGCCCACCAGGATGCCCGGGCAGCAGGTTTCGCTGCCGTGGCCAGGATCCCCATGGTGCAGGGGGCAATCGATGGGGTGCACATCGCCATGTGGCCACCAGTGGATAAAAGGGCGGTGCTCATGAACAGGAAGGGGTCCCCTCCATGAACGAGCAGGTGGTCTGTGACCACCGCATGAGGATCCTGCACATCTGCACCTAGTACCAAGGCAGTGTACATGACTCGTTCATATTGGCCCAATTGTCCACCCCCGCCATGTTCGAGGGCCACCCCCCCCGGCTGAGGGGCTGGTTGCTGGGCGACAGGGGTTACCCGTTGCGGTTGTGGCTGATAACGCCTATACGGAGGCCACAGACTGACGTGGAGACCCGCTACAATGATGTCCATGCAGAGACCAGGGGTGAGATACAGAGGTGCTTTGGACTGCTGAAGATGCGCTTCAGGCGACCTGGATAGAGTGGTGCCAGCCTGTTCTGCCCGTTGCCCATCAGATGCACCAGGGAGGGAAGGGGGGGAAGTCTGAGGTGTCGAGGTGTTCTGCGCCCCCGACCAATGCTTCCGCAACCTCCCGGTCTTCGGGTCCCCCTGCAGGGTCCAGGCCCTTTCTTCATGAACGGTGAGGGGGCGTAATTCAGGTGGACCCCTTCTGGTCCTGTCACGCTCTCAATTGCTTTAGGCGTGCTTCTTCTGTGGGGGGGGGGGGGGGGGGGGAGGGGCGGGAGAGACGGGTGACAGAGATAAAGGTCAACAGTGTTAGGCGGACACTGCAGACCAGCAGTTGTGTGTATGTTGGCATAGGTTCACAGCCCATCCTGCCAATGCAGCCTGCATGGATGGGTGCAGGCATGTCGGTTTCAGCTAGGGCTGTACCGCCCATCCTGAGAGGGGGGGGGGGAATTGGGGGGGTACTCACCCTGGCTGCCCTGACTAGGTCATTGACCTTCTTGTGGCACTGGCTGCCTGTCCTGGCTGTTACGGCCACAGCGCTGACGGCCTCTGCCACCTCTCTCCACAGGCGCCAGGTAACATTTGGTGCGACCCTGCGGCCATGTCCGGGGTACAGGGCCTCCCTCCGGTGCTCCACTGCGTCCTGGAGCGCCTCGATGTCCCGGTCCTGGAACCTCGACGCTGCGCGGCGGGCGGCCATGTTCCAGCGTTGCCGTATCTCCGCAATTATGCTGCGTGCGTCTGTGACCCCGTTTCGGGTCACGCCGTTGCGCTTGGCGTCACGCTGGTGCTGCGGAGGATTCTGCTACTTCCGGTCGGCCCGACGTTGGAGTGCTTCACGCGTTTTTGACGCCAGTGTCGGGTCATTGCGCCGTTTTCTGAGAATCCTGCTCATATATAGTTGTCAGCACCCTCAGAAGCAGAAAGGCAGTTTGTACTTAACAGCTAGGGGGATGCAGTTTTTACACCCAACAGCCCGGGAGGCCATGTTTTAACGTCAAAGTCTGTGAGACCAGCCTCCAAACTAATAGCCTCGAGCCTAGACTAGCATCTAAGCCTTGGAGCCAAGGGCATGCAGAAACCTTTGGAAAGGCAATTTCAATATTTTTTGCTGTAGAAAGACATTCCCCAGACTTGACTATCCATATTGTATTGTATGGTAACTATAAGATGGATTTGACTTATAAATGTATTTAATGTGGATTTAATTGGGTGGTACGGTAGCACAATGGTTAGAATCCAGAGAATTATGAGGTGTCTAGATAAGGTAGACACAAAGATCTGTTTACCCTAATCGAAGGGTCAATTACATGAGGACATAGATTAAAGATTTTTAGTGTAAGGATTAGATGAGACATGAGGAAAAAGCGTTTCATCCAGAAGGTGGTGGACATCTGGAATTCATTTTCTAAATTGGTGTTAGAGGCTGAAATGCCCAACTCATGAAATAGGTACCTGGATCTGCACCTGCAGTGCTGGAACCTGCAAGGCTACAGACCAGGTGCTGGCAAGTGGGATTAAAATGAGTGGCTAGTTTCTTTTATCTCTCTTCCCTGGCCACCACAGGCACAATGGGTTGTATGGTCTCATTCTGCGCTGCAATGTTTCTAGGGTCCTATGATTCCCTACGAGCTTCCACAATGTCTTTATTTTTAGGGAGCCAATGGCGTCAGCAATTCTTAATCCAGAAGTGCAAATATCTGGTTGGCCCGTTGGAGATCACAGCTACTCTCTGTGGCTGTGGGGGGTGATGTATTTGCTTTCCCAGGTTGTCAGCTAAACAGTACCATACAATGTCCATTCATCCACCAGAGAATTCATTCATCTTTTATTGGACATTTTTCAAGCAATTCCGGGTGCCTCGGAGAGCCCTGCAGTGTAAATTGCTAAGTAGCTATCAATTAGGATGATGTGTTACAGTTTGCAAAACTTAGCCTCATCATGGATAGCTCAGTGTACAATTGGCACAATCCGGCAAGGGCATCAGCAAGAGGGGCAACAGATGAACAAGATGCTGAGGACAATCTTTTGCTAGCTGCAAGAAACATGCGTGCCAATCTGGGACAGAAAGCCTCCCCTTGATCCCCACGTGCCCAGCCATTGCACAGTCGCAGTGCTGTGAAGCCATTCAGCACGGTAGCATTGTGGATAGCATAATCGCTTCACAGCTCCAGGGTCCCAGGTTCGATTCCGGCTTGGGTCACTGTCTGTGCGGAGTCTGCACATCTTCCCCGTATGTGTGTGGGTTTCCTCCGGGTGCTCTGGTTTCCTCCCACAGTCACAAAGATGTGCAGGTTAGGTGGATTGGCCATGATAAATTGCCCTTAGTGTCCAAAATTGCCCTTAGTGTTGGGTGGGGTTACTGGGTTATGGGGATAGGGTGGAGGTGTTGACCTTGGGTAGGGTGCTCTTTCCAAGAGCCGTTGCAGACTCGATGGGCCGAATGGCCTCCTTCTGCACTGTAAATTCTATGATACACTGCACATCCATTTAAGCCATCATTGCAACTTTTATTTTGACAGTGTCTGGCCCCTTTGACGGGGCAATGGGGGTCACATGACCTGTAAAAACCAATCAGGGGACCAGGGTGGGGGGGTTCACCCTTGCAAGCGAGGGGTTTTTGCCTCAGAATAATACCTGACACTGACTGGCAAACACAAAGTTGTAAAACCATGTAAGATAGTTGTAAATAAACATTAGTTTTTCATACCTACCTGGTCAGCCAAAGTTATCACGTAGAGTTTCCTGTGTTTGCACATATATTTATCAACACAATTAGTTGCCTAAAAGGTTAAGTAACTTAAACGTTGTCAGTGCTTAATTGCCTAACGTATCCGGGTACAAATCACAGACTTCAGAATTGCCAGCCCAAACCAATGAGTTAATCTGATTGGTTTTGTGATCTTCAGGCAGGTCCAACTAAACGTTGCAATTTCACGATTTGGCAGAGAATAAATTTACTTGCCCCTTCAAGCGGTTCAACATCTGCAAACAGAAATAGCAGAATTTTAACGCAGGAGCATGTCAGTTAGAAAGTTGGGTGAGGGAGGACTTCCAATCGGGGGACTCCTAAATCCAGCAGGTGGTCACATTGAGGAAATCCATCTGACAACAATTAAAGAGCAGAATGGGAATGAGGCTTGCAGACTCACTATTATGTTAATGTTGCGACTGACTTCCTTGGCTCGAGTTGATCATCTGTCCAAATTCTGACCACAGTTAAAGATGGAAATGAGAGGGTCGAAGTTGGGTGTGGGTCCCGAAAGAGATTTCTGAGACCGACCCATTTTTTCCACCAAAATTACCAAACTTTCACAGACAAAAAAGGCAGAGACTCCTAAGGCCCAAATTTATTAAGGTCGGGCATGATTTTAGGGGTGATGTACAAAAATGTGCTGGAATGCAGTGGCCAATATAATAGCACATTCATCCTCGACACCCGTCATCAGAATTCAGGTGAGTCGCAGAACTGAAAACGGTAGCAAATAGCAGAGAAAATGTTCAGAAGAAAAACAGATTATAGAACGGAGTCATGCAAAGAATAGCTTTTTTTTTGAAAAAGGAAGAAATTGAAGCAAAGAATAAAATAAACCAGAAAGAGAAAAAATAGAAATGCAATATAAAAAAGAGATTTGACAGTAAGTCATGAAGTAAATGGGAATCATTTTTACATAGTTGGTGTACGTGTGTGTGTGTGTGGGCAGCTTCCGAGCTTTGATTCTGAACAATTTAGTCAAGAAACAAAATAGATTTTTAAAAACTGCAACATTAAAAAGTTGATACTAGAAAATTAGTACTTTTGTTTTGTATTACTAATGTGTGGAAACTAGATGTTTATCTGGCAGGGCAGTTGAACATTCTTACACTTTGTACTATTTATCAATTAATTATCCTATGACTTGGAGATTGCTTTTCATCAAACCAACAACAGTCAGAGATAATGCTTTACAAAGCTCATCCAGTAATTTGTTTCTTTTTAATTTTTTTAGGTTTCTCTATTATTTTCTCAGGTTGGTTGAAAGTAGATTCTAATACATGCAACTAGTCCCAAACTGTTTGACTGATTTTACTTTTCTGTCTAAACGTGTCTTGCAGCCACTTAACACCATTTTTTCCCAAAATGTAGGGTGGGACTCTCCGTTTGCCGATGCTGAAATCGCGGAATGCGGTTGGGCGGAGAATAGCTTGCGACGCCGAAATCAGGTAGGCGCCGGTTTCACACGAAATCGGGAAGTTCCGGCAGCCCGAAAATGGCGTAAATGTGTCGCTCGCCGCGTGGACTGCAAGTACAGTCGGCAGATAATTAGCGGGCCTGACACCCGATGCTCCGGGGCCTCCGCGATTCACCGCCTCCGCTGGGCCAAGGTCCCGACGGCGTGGTTCACTTGTGCTCTCACAAATCATGAACCTGACATCCTGGCTGTTGAGCGAGGGGTGCCGGGGTGGATGGGGGTGACATGCGTGGGCGGGGTCTGCTCAGAGAGGAGGGAGAAGCTGCAGCAGCGGATCGGGCTGCAGAGGGGCAGGTGGCGGCCACACAGGCTGGAGGGCTGGCCACCGAACAGGCCGAGGAGGAGGTGCCATGGAGGCATCGCATGTCGTTCAAGGATCCGCCGGACCGAGCATGCCATCAAAGAGCAGAGAGACAGTGCGACGCATCTGCTAGATGATGGTACATCTAGCATCATCCCTGGCCCCCAGGGGTATGGGGGAGGACACCTGCTCCCGGTGATGTCAAGTTGACGGTCGCCCTGAATGCCTATGCTACTGAGTCCTTCCAGTCACCGAGTGGGGACCTGTCTGGGATCTCACTGACCTCACCTCACAGGTGCATCTGCACCATCATGGCGCCTTATATGCCCAGGCGGACCAGTACACCCAGTGCCATGTGAACCGAGCCCACCAGGATTCCCGGGCAGCGGTGTTCGCTGCTATAGCCGAGTTGTCCAGGGCCAATAGATGGGCTGCATGTCGCCCTACGGTCACTGCCGGATAACAGGCCAGGGGTGAGGAGGGCAAGGGTGAGGGGTGAGATTGAGGGGTGTGGGCATCCAAAATGGCCGCCTGCACAGGTCGATGGGAAATCAGTCAACACAGAGATACAGACAGGCTGCAGCTTGCAAATATACAAGGGGTGCAGCCCGGGCCTTGCAGAAACTGACACAGGGAAAAGGCCGTTGAAAGGCCATCCCTGGACAATGGGCTCCAGGTAGAAACTAACTATGTGGCAGACCAGATGGCATCGGTTTCCTTATTTGGGAAGGCTTGCGTGCTTCGGACACTAACGGTCTTGGCCGGCTGGGACCCACCCCGCCATCAAGGTGTCCACCACCAATTGGTTGAGGTCGATCAGGGTGATCTAGCCCTGATCGATCTATTGGGCCAAAAGCACCCAAAACCCGTCAGGGAAAAAGGTTCTGCACAACCCACCACCCGCTCACTCGACCACCGACAACAACAGTGATACCTGCATGAGCCAAGTACGGGACCATCCACGTCATCCACAGAGGGACCAGAGCCGGGGACACCGATGACCAGCGCTGCCAGACAATGGGTTCTAGATAAGGCCATATCTGTTCTGCACCTGCCAGTCACCTAGACGTGAAGTTAGGGTCATTCATGTGTCTTCGTTTAGAGTGCAACTTGTATGTGTGTTCACTTTGTGTGTGCAATATTTGTGTGTTTAATATTATCATATTAAACAACTTGTGTGGCCATTTGTCCACTGTATACGGGTTAAAGACACATGCTGTGGTTTAGAAGGTACAACTGGGGTGAGGAGGGGTTTAGGCTGAGGAAGGTGAGGGGTGAGGGTGGTGTGGATCGAGGGGGGTGTGGGCTGAGGGGGGTGGATGTCCACACATGTGTCATGGGGATCCGCAACTGAGCGGGGTCTCACTTGCTCACCCGCTGCCAACCTCCACCTCAGTGACCACCTTTTCCTCCGAGCCGCAGTCCACGTCCAGTGCCCTCTGCTCGGGCATGGTGAGGGGCTATAGGCCTGGCGATTCCCCCTCCGGTCATCTCCCACTCCCGCCGTTGTGTACGACCTTTTCCTGAGGGGGTCGGGGGGAGGGGGGGGGGGCAAACACAAACACTGACACTGTTAGACGGTTTGATGTGTGCAGCCCAGGGTTGGATAGGCAATGGCCTCAGTGGCCAGGGCACCCAGCCATTGCGACTGGCATGGGTGTTGGCATGTGGGGTAGGGTGGGGGTTTGGCCGTCTCCCAGGTGGGAGGTGGGGGAGAGTGTTACAGGTGTGTGCCTGGCCGCCCTGAGGGGGTTGTGGAGTTTCTTCCGGCACTGCTGCCAGTCCGAACGACATTGCCCATGGCGTTGACCCCGTCTGCCACCTGCGCCCAGGCATGGTGAATAGTGGCACCTGGTGAACTTCCTCCCAGACCGGGGTACAGAATCATCCGCCTCTCCTCCACAGCGTCCATGAGGGCCTCCAGCTCAGCGTCCCTGAACCATGGCGCTGCTCTCCTTGCAGCCATCTTGTTGGCTGGGATGGTGTGTGTGTGGGGGGGGGGGGGGGGGGGGGGGGGTGTACTGTTTAAGTGCGGCTGTGGCGTGTGAGCCTCATGTGTGCCAATCACGGACCCGTCGAATCCGCCGCCGTTCTGCATGGAACGTCGGTTGCGTTCCACGTGGCGATGGTGCTAGCCCTTTTAGAGTTGCTGAATCGATGCACCTATTGCGCCCTTTTTCCTGTCGTAAAACACCACTGTTCCCATGCCGACATCAGCACTTAGTCTCAAAATCGGAGAATCCAGCCCGTAATATTTTAAGCATAATTGAAAAAAATGCTATGATTTAGTATAATTGGAATATATTAAGTATTCATTAATTGTATAAATTCATAATATTGCACTAAATTATAAATTAAAGTTTAGGATTTATTAGAAAATTATTTGCAAATATATTACTGAATAATAGGTCAACTGTTAAAAATAGTATTGTACAAGTGAAGCAAAGCTATTTCAAGGGCTAAATTCACAATATCACATTCCGATATGGCATGGAAATGGAAATGGAAATTGGGGGAGATACATTTTTTTTAAATTTAGAGTACCCAATTCATTTTTTTCAATTAAGGGGCAGTTTAGCGTGGTCAATCCACCTGCCCTGCACATCTTTGGGTTGTGGGGGTGAAACCCACGCAAACACAGGGAAAATGTGCAAACTCCACACGGACAGTGACCCGGAGCCAAGATTGAACCTGGGACCTCGGCGCCGTGGGGCTAACCCACTGTGCCACCGTGCTGCCCTGGGGTAGATATATAATGGACAACTAATCTGTTTTATACTTTCACCCAAAGTCTAAATTATCCTGAGAGAGACAAAGGCAGAGATAGGGCATGATTCAGCGACCAGTTGCGTTAGTATGGATCTGGGTGCAACAGGTCAATCACGTGCAAGCCCCAAATCAGACTCCATGCTTGGGTGCTGGGCCTATTGCGGGTCACTGACTTGCTCCACCCAGCGCAATCTGGATCGCAGGGAGTCGGGGACCAGCAAAGGTGGGATCAGAATGGAGAGGCGAGTCAGACTGGAGGGGGACGATGGACCAGAAAAGAGAGTGTTGGATTGAATGGGGGGGGTAGGACTGGAGGAGGCGGGGGGGGGGGGGGGGGGGGGGGGGAACCAGACAGGGGGGTTGAACCGGAGACAGGCTGGTCAGTCTGGAGGGTGGGGTGAAATTCGGACTGGAGAGGGGGGTGGGTCATACTGGGAAGTGGGGGTGTAGGTCGGATCGAATCGCACAGGTGCGGGGGGGAGGCAGGTCGGGCCAGTACTGGAGGTCGGGTCGGGATAGGAGGGGGTCAGGTTGGGCTGGTGGGGTTGAATCGGGGTGGGGGGGTAGGGGTTGTGTTAGGAAGGGCGATGGTCAGGTTGGGCTGGTGGGATTGAATCGGGGTGGAGGTGGGGGGGGGGGGGGGTAGGGGTTGTGTTAGGAAGGGCGATGGTCAGGTTGGGCTGGTGGGATTGGTTGGACCGGCGGGGGATGGCGGGGGGCGGTCAGCCCAGGTCGGGGCGGGAGGACATGGGGTTGGGTCATGGGTGGTGTGCTGGGTCCCCTGAGGACTGTGAGTGTGGGGTGTCCTGTACGAGGCTGGGTCCGGGTGTCCGACATAGATACTTGAGTTAGAATTGATTACTTTCCTCCAGCTCTTTCAGGGTAGAACGATCTGTAGTTTGCGATTTAAATATCTTCTGTCGGATGGTTTCCAGCCCAGCACAAACTGGTGGATCAATACTTTAGGTGGGAACTTCCTTGAGGGATTCCCCAGCACCACATTGTCTGGCCTACATGTGACTCCAGAACCACAGCAATGTGGTTGGCAATTAACAGCTCCTCAAGGGCAATTAGGGATGGACAATACATTCTGGCACAGCCTGTGACACCCATGTCCCATGAATGAATAAAACAAAAACGTCTGTCTTGGGGGCAGGGTGGGAACCCTAACCACGCACTCTACATTGGATTCCGTTAACAGTACAGAAATGGGTTAGTCGTCCCAACAGGCCCATGCTGGTGTTTATGTTCCACACGATCCTCTGCCTACCCAGCATCCAATCCTACCAACATATTCCTCTCTCCCTTTCTACCCAAAATTTCAGGTGAGGTGAATCAAATTAGCTGAAGACTGTCATCTGGGGACTTCAGGAGGAAGCCCAAATGTATTTTCACTTGCCACTTCTACCTGAGGAAGGAGCAGTGCTCTGAAAGCTAGTGATTCCAAACAAACCTGTTGGACTTTAACCTGGTGTTGTAAGACTTCTTACTGTGTGTGGTAGTCACACTGTTGTATATATCACATATGAGATGTAATACTCCTGTACTACATCATATGAGATGTAATACAGGCTCCTGTACTACAGGTATGGGGGTAGAACCCTGCCTGCTGGCTCCGCCCAGTAGGTGGAGTATAAATGTGTGTGCTCACCGAGCTGCAGCCATTTTGGCAGCAGCTCCAGGAGGCTACACATTTCTGCTTAATAAAGCCTCGATTACACTCTACTCTCGTCTCGTCGTAATTGATAGTGCATCAATTTATTACGCAGAGATTTTACAACAATGGATATCCGCATCAAGCCTGGTCGCCTGCAGCTGCACCCTCAAGCAGACAATACCAAATTAGCCTTCGCACATTGGCTAGCTTGCTTTGAAGCATACATCAGATCTGTGACAGAACCACCCACAGAGGCACAGAAACTCCAGATCGTCCATACACGGCTGAGCTCCGATATCTTTCCCCTCATCCGGGACGCGCCTCTCCATGCTGAGGCCATGGCGCTGCTGAAAGAGAACTACACCCAGCATACCAACAAGCTCTAGCCAGGCACCTCCTGTTCACGAGGCATCAATTCCCAGGTGATTGCCAGGCCGTTTCAGCCTTTGAACATTCCAAACTCCTAATCAGGGACACTTTCGTTATGGGCATAGGGTCGGCGTACATCCGTCAGCGCCTCTTAGAAGGGGCTACCCTCGACCTCGCGGGGACCAAGACACTCGCGATCTCACTCACAGTCGCCTCCCGCAATGTACAAGCGTACGCCCCCGACCCACGGCGCCCCCCCTTCCTGGACATCGTGGGCCCCACCAGCGAACACCCCATCATGGACCCCACCAGCAACTGCCCCCAGCCAACCCCAAGCCTGCGCCACGCGGCAGCCAGCCAACCCCGGGGGGCCCAAGTGCTACTTCTGTGGTCAGACAAAGCACCCCCAGCGGCGCTGCCCGGCGCGGAGCGCACTCTGCAAGGCCTGCGGGAAGAAAGGACATTTTGCTGCTGTGTGCCAGGTTCGCTCGATCGCTGCTGTCCCTGCACCCCCCACGTGCGGCCCGTGGGCGCCACCATCTTGTTTACCTCAGGACACGTGCGGCCTGTGGGCGCCGCCATCTTCCCCCCCCAATCAGGCCTCGTGAAGCCCGTGGGCGCCGCCATCTTTAACGCCGCCCGCCATGTGCACCCCATGGACGCCACCATCTTCCCCGCCTCAGGACCCCTGCTCGTCGGGCACCTCATCGAGCCGCTCATCGCCTGCAACCGCCACCGACCAACCAGGGGCCCTCCGACACCAGCTGCAGCTCGCCTCCATCACGATCGACCAGTCCTGGCCGCACAGCCTCGCAACTGCGTCGACGACGGTAAAGGTCGATGGGCACCAGACATCATGCCTTCTTGACTCTGGGAGCACAGAGAGCTTCATCCACCCGATACCCTTTGCAGCATCCTTGAGCTTGGGTGAGGTCCCGGAGGACTGAAGAATTGCTAATGTTGTCCCTTTGTTTAAGAAGGGTAGCAGGGATAATCCAGGGAATTATAGACATGTGAGCTTGACGTCAGTGGTAGGCAAACTGTTGGAGAAGATACTGAGGGATAGGATCTATTCACATTTGGAAGAAAATAGACGTATCAGTGATAGGCAGCATGGTTTTGTGCAGGGAAGATCATGTCTTACAAACCTAATAGAATTCTTTGAGGAAGTGACAAAGTTAATTGATGAGGGAAGGGCTGTAGATGTCATATACATGGACTTCAGTAAGGCGTTTGATAAAGTTTCCCATGGCAGGTTGATGGAAAAAGTGAAGTCGTATGGGGTTCAGGGTGTACTAGCTAGATGGATAAAGAACTGGCTGGGCAACAGGAGACAGAGAGTAGTGGTGGAAGGGAGTGTCTCAAAATGGAGAAAGGTGACTAGTGGTGTTCCACAGGGATCCATGCTCGGACTACTGTTGTTTGTGATATACATACATGACCTGGAGGAAGGTATAGGTGGTCTGATTAGCAAGTTTGCAGATGAACTAAGATTGGTGGAGTTGCAGATAGCGAGGAGGACAGTCAGAGAATACAGTAAAATATAGATAGATTGGAGAGTTGGGCAGAGAAATGGCAGATGGAGTTCAATCCAGGCAAATGCGAGGTGTTGCATTTTGGAAGATCTAATTCAAAAGCGGACTATATGGTCAATGGAAGAGTCATGGGGAAAATTGATGTACAGAGAGATCTGGGAGTTCAGGTCCATTGTACCCTGAAGGTGGCAATGCAGGTCAATAGAGTGGCCAAGAAGGCATACAGCATGCTTGCCTTCATCGGACGGGGTATTGAGTACAAGAGTAGGCAGGTCATGTTACAGTTGTATAGGACTTTGGTTCGGCCACATTTGGAATACTGCGTGCAGTTCTGGTCGCCACATTACCAGAAGGATGTGGATGATTTAGAGAGGGTGTAGAGGAGGTTCATCAGGATGTTGCCTGGTATGGAGGGCGCTAGCTATGAAGAAAGGTTGAGTAGATTAGGATTGTTTTCGTTGGAAAGACGGAGGTTGAGGGGGACCTGATTGAGGTCTACAAAATTATGAGAGGTATGGACAGGGTAGATAGCAACAAGCTTTTTCCAAGAGTGGGGGTGTCAATTGCAAGGGGGTCACGATTTCAAGGTGAGAGGGGGAAAGTTTAAGGGAGATGTGTGTGGAAAGTTTTTTTACGCAAAGGGTGGTGGGTGCCTGGAACGCTTTGCCAGCGGAGGTGGTAGAGGCGGGCACGATAGCATCATTTAAGATGCATCTGGACAGATATATGAACGGGCGGGGAACAGAGGGAAGTAGATTCTTGGAAAGTAGATAAAGGATCTGGATTGGCGCAGGCTGGGAGGGCCGAAGGGCCTGTTCCTGTGCTGTAATTTTCTTTGTTGTTCTTTGTTGTTCTATGATACGGTAAGGCGCTGCTCCCTCGCGGTACACCCCGTTACCCAACGAATCTCCCTGGCCTTCAGATCCCACTCCATGGAGATCCGGGGGTACTGCACGGCCACCCTCACCATCCAGGGCGTAGAGTTCAGCGACTTCCGGCTCTTCATCCTCCCCAACCTCTGCGCTGCCTTGCTACTCAGCCTGGACTTCCAGTGCAACCTCCAAAGTTTAACCCTGAAATTCGGCGGGCCCCTACCACCCCTTACTGTCTGCGGTCTCACGACCCTTAAGGTTGACCCGCCTTCTCTGTTTGCGAACCTCCCCCCGGAATGCAAACCCGTCGTCACCAGGAGCAGACGGTACAGCACCCAGGACAGGACCTTCATCAGGTCTGAGGTCCAGCGGCTGCTGCGGGAAGGCATCACCGAGGCCAGCAACAGTCCCTGGAGAGCCCAAGTGGTAGATGTGAAAACTGAGGAAATAAAACGGATGGTCGTTGACTACAGTCAGACCATTAATCAGTACACGCAGCTCGACGCGTACCCCCTCCCATGCATATCTGATATGGTCAATCAGATTGCACAGTATCGGGTCTTTTTGACAGTGGACCTGAAATCTGCCTACCACCAGCTCCCCATCCGCAAGGCGGACCGCCTGTACACCTCGTTTGAAGCGGACAGCTACCTTTACCACATCCTTAGGGTTCCCTTCGGCGTTACAAATGGGGTCTCAGTCTTCCAACGGGAGATGGACCGAATGGTTGACCAGTACGGACTGAGGGCCACTTTCCCGTTCATGGATAGCGTCACCATCTGCGGCCATGACCAGCAGGACCACAACGCTAACCTTTCCAAATTCCTCCACACCGCCAAACTCCTCAACCTAACGTACAACAAGGAGACGTGTGTTTTCAGCTACAACCAATTAGCCATCCTCGGCTATGCGGTGCAAAATGGAGTTCTAGGGCCCGACCCCGATCGCATGCGCCCCTTTATGGAACTCTCTCTCCCCACTGCCCCAAGGCCCTCAAAGGATGCCTGGAGTTGTTCTCATACTACGCCCAGTGGGTCCCTAACTATGCGGACAAGGCCCGCCCACTCATTCACTCCACCGTATTCCTCCTGACGGCCAAGGCTCACCAGGCCTTCAACTGTATCAAGGCCGACATCGCCATGGCCGCGATGCACGCAGTCGACAAGACGCTCCCCTTCCAAATGGAGAGCGATGCATCCGACATCACTCTGGCCGCCACCCTCAACCAGGCATTCTTTTCATGCACCCTCCATGCCCCCGAAATTCGGCTCTCCTCTGTCAAAAAGGAGGCCCAAGCCATCGGAGAAGCTGTGCGACATTGGAGGCATTACCTGGCCAGCAGGAGATTCACTCTCCTCACTGACCAACGGTTGGTTGCCTTCATGTTCAATAATACACAGCGGGCCAAGATCAAAAATGATTAAATCTTGAGGTGGAGGATCAAGCTCTCCACCTACAATTACGAGACTTTGTATCACCCCGGTAAGCTCAACCAGCCCCCCAACGCCCTATCCTGAGGTACATGTGCCAGTGCACAAGTGGACCGACTTTGGACCCTAAACGACGCTTTTTGTCACCCAGGGGTCACCTAGTTCTTTCACTTCATAAAGGCCCGCAATCTGCCCTACTCCATTGAGGGAGGTCAGGGCTATCACCAGAGACTGCAAGGCCTGCGCGGAGTGCAAACTGCGGCCAGACCGCGCGCATCTAGTGAAGGCGTCAGCGTGGATTTCAAAGGGCCCCCCCCCTCCACCGACCGAAACACGTACTTCCTTAACGTGGTCGACAAAAACTCCAGATTCCCCTTCGCCGTCCCATGCCCTGATATAACGTCTGCCACCATCATCAAAGTACTCAACACCATCTTCTCCCTGTTCGGATTCCCCGCCTACATCCCAGCGACCGGGGATGATCATTTATGAACGATGAGCTGAGCCAGTACCTGCTCAGCAAGGGCATCGCCTCGAGCAGGACGACCAGCTATAACCCCCAGGGAAATGGGCAGGTGGAACGGGAGAATGGGACGGTCTGGAAGGCCGTCCAGCTGGCCCTACGGTCCAAGAATCTCCCGGACACCCGCTGGCAGGAGGTCCTCCCCGACGCCCTTCACTCCATCCGATCGCTACTTTGCACTGTGACTAATGCAACCCCCCCCATGAACGTCTCCTTGCCTTCCCCAGGAAGTCCACCTCTGGGGTCTCGCTCCCAACGTGGCTGGCAGCTCCCGGATCCGCTCTCCTCCGCAAGCACGTGTGGCTCCACAAGGCCGACCCGTTGGTCGAGAGGGTGCAGCTACAGTCCGGAGTCGGACCACCTGTGCGCTGGCACATGTACTTCGGGATAGGGCATCGGGGGGCTCGTTGAGTTTACCGGAGTGACACAAAATCTCGTAGTTGTAGGTGGAGAGTTTGATCTTCCACCTCAAGATTTTATAGTTTATGATCTTGCCCTGCTGTGTGTTGTTAAACATGAAGGCTACCGACCGTTGGTCAGTGAGGAGAGTGAATCTCCTGCCGGCCAGGTAATGCCTCCAGTGCCGCACAGCTTCAACGATAGCTTGGGCCTCTTTTTCGACAGAGGCGTGCTGAATTTCGGAGGCAGGAAGTGTTCGTGAAAAGAATGCCATGGGCCTGCCTGCCTGGTTGGGTATGGCGGCCAGAGCGATGTCTGAAGCATCGCTCTCGACTTGAAACGGTAACATCTTGTCGACTGCGTGCACCGCAGCCTTGGCGATGTCGACCTTGATACAGTTGAAGGCCTGGTGAGCCTCGGCCATCAGGGGAAACAGAGTGGATTGAATGAGTGGACGGGCTTTGTCCACATAGTTTGGAACCCACTGGGCGTAGTAAGAAAAGAAACCCAAGCATCGTTTGAGGGCCTTGGGGCAGTGGGGGAGGGGGAGTTCCATGATGGGGCGCATGCGGTCAGGATCGGGCCCCAGAACTCCGTTCTGGACCACATAGCCGAGGATGGCTGAGCGGTTCGTGCTGAATATACACTTCTCCTTGTTGTAGGTTAGGTTGAAGAGAGTGGCGTTGCGGAGAAATTTGGCAAGCTTGGCGTCATGGTCCTGCTGATTGTGGCCACAGATGGTGACGTTATCCAGGTACGGGAAGGTGGCCCGCAGTCCATACCGGTCAACCTTTTGGTCCATTTCCCGTTGGAAGACCGAGACCCCAATTGGTGACGCCAAAGGGAACCCTGAGGAAGTGGTAAAGGTGGCCATCTGCTTCAAAGGCAGTGTATGGGCGGTCCGCCTTACGGATGGGGAGCTGCTGGTAGGCGGATTTCAAGTCCACAGTTGAAAAGACCCGGTAGTGTGCAATCTGATTGACCGTATCAGATATGCGTGGGAGGGGGTATGCGTCGAGCTGTGTGTACAGATTGATGGTCTGGCTGTAGTCCATGACCATCCTGTGTTTCTCCCCCGTTTTCACCACTACCACTTGGGTTCTCCAGGGGCTATTGCTGGCCTCGATAATGCCTTCCCGAAGCAGTCGCTGGACTTCGGACCTGATGAAGGTCCTGTCCTGGGCGCTGTACCGTCTGCTTCTGGTGGCAACGGGTTTGTAATCCGGAGTTAAGTTTGCAAATAAAGGTGGGTCAACCTTTAGGGTCGCAAGGCTGCGCTCAGTCAGGGGTGGTAGGGGCCCGCCGAATTTCAGGGTTAGGCTCTGGAGGTTGCACTGGAAGTCCAGGCCGAGTAGCAGGGCAGCGCAGAGGTTGGGGAGGATGTAGAGGCGGAAGCTGCTGAACTCCACGCCCTGGACGGTGAGGGTGAGGCTGGCTATGCAATACCCCTGGATCGCCACTGAGTGGGACCCGGAGGCCAGGGAGATTCTCTGGTTGGCGGGGTGTACTGCGAGGGAGCAGCGCCTTAGCGTATCGGGATGAATGAAGCTCTCGGTGCTCCCAGAGTCCAGTAGACAGGATATTCCGTGCCCATCGATCTTCACGTTGGTGGAAACAGTTGACAGGTTGTGTGGGCGAGACTGATCAATCGTGACCGAGGCGAGACGTGGCTGGTCGTCGATGGTGGCACGCGATGGGTTGCCTGGGGGGCATGGGTCCTGGTAAGGTGGTGGCTTCCACGAGCCACATGTGTCGTGAGGAAGACAAGATGGCAGCGCCCGATGATCCTGGGTAGAACAAAATGGGGGCACCCATGTGCCGCAAGTGGTGGGGGTTAAACAAGATGGCGCCGCCCACGGGCCGCACGTGGTCCGAGGAGGGGAAGATGGCGGTGCCCACGAGCCGCTGGTCCGACGAAGGGAAGATGGTGGCGTCCACTGATCGCACGTGGTCCAAGGAGGGGAAGATGGCGGCACCCACTGGTCGCACGTGGTCCAAGGAGGGGAAGATGGAGGCGCCCACTGGTCGCACGTGGGGGTAGTCGCGGCGACTGCACGGTCCTGGCACACCGCAGCAAAGTGTCCCTTTGTGCTGCAGGCCTTGCAAAGGGCGCTCCGGGCCGGGTAGCGCTGTCAAGGGTGTTTAGGCTGCCCACAGAAGTAACACTTGGGTCCCCCGGGGTTGGTTGGCTGCCGCCGGCACAAGCATGGGGTTGGCTGAGGGAGGTCGCTAGTGAGGTCCACGATGGGGTGGCCGTCTGCGGAGTCCATGATGCAATGGAGGGGTGGGCCGGGGGGCATAGGCCTGGATGTTGTGCCAAGCGACCGTAAGCGAGAGCGCTAGATTTTTAGTCTCAGCGAGGTCGAGCGTGGCCCCTTCTAAGAGGCGCTGTCGGATGTAATCGAACCCTATTCCTGTGACAAGAGTGGCTCTCATGAGCAAGTTCGAGTGTTCCGTGGCCGTGACAGCCTGGCAGTCACAGTCTCTAACCAGGGGAATCAGGGCACGCCAGAAATCTTCCACTGACTCACCGGGAAGTTGACGACGAGTGGAGAGGATGTGCCTGGCGTAGAGCGTGTTAGGATGCTGGCCGTAGTTTTCTTTCAGTAGCGCCATGGCTTCTGCGTAAGTCGGCACGTCCTGGATAAGTAGAAAAACGTTGGAGCTCAGCCGCGTGTAAAGCTTCAGGAATTGGGTCTGGCGCAGACACGATGTACGCTTCATAACAGGCTAGCCAATGTTGAAAGTCCTTTTTGGCGTTGTCTGACTGTGGATCCAGCTGCAGGGAATCCGGATTGATGCGGAGGTCCACCTTTTAAAAACTTTTGTGTATTAAATTGATGCACGATCAATTACACAAAGACGAGAGTTGGATACAATCGAGGCTTTAATACACAAAGATGTGGCCTCCTACAGCAGCTGGCGAAATGGCTGCTGTACGGGGAGCACACATATTTATACTCCGCCTACGGGGTGGAGCCAGCAGGCAGGGAACTACCCCTGTACCTGTAGTACAGGGCCTTACCACAAATCACCTAATATATACATCAGTGGTGACTCCCACACCAACCCAGTCCAACGCCGGCATCTCCACATCATGAAGATAGTTCCGAATGCCTTGTCATTTGTCCTGATGTGTTTGGATCCCCCATAACTGAGGATGGGATATTTGTAACACCGCCTCCTCTGGTTGTTCAATTGTCCACCACGATTCAGGACAGGATGGGAAGGACCAGAGGCAGACTGTCAATTAAAAATATAGCATTGCAGCCTGGGGACCTGGCCAAAGTGGGGGACCGATATGGAGAGGGGACTGTTGTGAAGGGGACACCAAAGGAACACCAATCAGATCCTTGGTAGCTTTAAACAAGAAATTCGAATGAGCCTATCAGCAGGCAATACAGAACAACATTGGGCTCTGATTGGTGGACTCTCCTATGGAGCAGGATAGTTTGCCAGATGTTGTGGTGGAGACTTGGAGCAGTTCAGACACGGATCTCCTAAATTGCTGTGACGTTTCTGGGCCGGGATTCTCTGACCCGGCGGCAGGACGGAGAATCCCCGGGGAGGGGGTGCGTGAATCGCGCCCCGTTGCCCCGACGCCAGCTTCCCCATTCTCTGGTGCCATTTTTCCGGCGCCGGTGGGATCACCGCCATGCCAGTCGGGGGCCATTGACAGCAGGCCCCCGGCGACTTTCTGGGGCCCCGGTGGGCCGAGTGGCCAACGAGCTTGATTGATTCACGCCTGTTTTCTCGTAGGCATGGGGACATAGCTCCATTATCAGAGAATTCCGCCCTACGAATGTGGAAGTCAAAAACGCAGGAAGTTGAAGGCGAGGCAGGAGGACAAAGCAAGGCACAAAAACTGTTTGGCACCTTACTTTAAAGGGTTTGAAGTTTTTAAAAAATATTTTTATTCAGATTTTCAGTTCACAAACATAAAATATTCAACCGGATTCATGCAATATACAATGCATATCCCCCCAAGCCCAACCAGTCCCTCCAATTTAAAAAAATATTATATTGTTAACAATTTTCCAGAATAACACCAATAAAATAATTTATGTACAACAGTTAACAGTATTCCAATCTTTTCATCCACCGCCCCCCCCCCCCCCCACAAAGCCAAAAGGAACAACCAATCCCCAATGTTGACACCCTCCTCCCCCCCCCCCCCCCCCCCCCCCCCCATCATCCGTTGGTGACCAACTCTCTGAAAAAGGGAATAAACGGCTGCTATCTGAGGTACAATCCTTCAGCTGGCCCTCTCTTTCGGTACTTTATATTTTCTCAGTGTAAAAATTGCATCAGGTCTTCGAGCTGAGCTGCTGCACTGGGTGGGATCGAGGACCTCCAGCCAAACAAAATTTGCCTGCAGACAATCCAGGAAGCAAAAGCAAGAGCATCAACCTTCACCACTGTCTGTAACTCCGGCAAGTTACAGACCTCAAAAATAGCCACCAAAGGGCTTAGCTCCAAGTCGACCCCAAGAATGTCCGACATGGTGCTGAAGCAGGAGAGCCAAAAGTTCACCAGCCCAGGGCAGGACCAGAACATGGGTGTGTGTCCGTGTGATGGGCAGGGCCCCCAGACAACCGCTCGCATCTATCCCCCACCTCTGCAAAAAAAACACTCATTCGGGCCCTGGTCAAATGCATCCTGTGCACCACCTTCCATTGTACCCAGCTGAGCCCAGCACATAAAGAGGCAGAGTTGACTCTATATAGAACCTCACTCCGCTCCCCGTCCTCAAGCTCCTGGTCAAATTCCTCCTCCCATTTCTTTTTTTTAAATTTCGTCCAACAGGACCTGATCCGTTGACATCAGCTGACCGGAGATCTCCGACACCCCTTCCTCCCCTACATTTGTTGCCAAAAGAACTTTGTCCATGAAGAAGGGAGGGGAGTGGGGTTGCCCAAAGGGAAGGAAGTAATCTCCTTGCCCGCAAAGTTTCGTACATGGTAATATGAAAACTGGTTAGCTCTTGTGGGCTCAGGAACTTATCATCAACAAACAGATTTCCAAAACTTTCCTACCCCTCCTACTTCCAAACCCACGAAACCCCCCCCCCCCCCCCCCCCCCCCCCCCCCCCGGTGACATGGACTTCGTCCCTCTATACCAGCCCCAGAACTTTTCAATGTTCTCTGCCCAATAATAATATAAGAGGTCGGGTAATGCAAGACCCACTGATTGTATATTCCTTTGTTAAAAAACCACAGGGTCCTCCCAAATAAAAGACAAGTTCATCTTATTAACTCCTGTAAAAAAAATATTTTGTAAAGAAAACTGGAGGGCACTGAAACAGAAAAGAAATCTTGGGAGGAAATTCATTTTAATCGACTGGATCCTTCCACCCAAAGTCAGCGGGAGGCTATCCCATCTGTTTAGTTCCTTCTTCACCGCTCTAACCAGGACCCCAAAATTTAGCTTCTGCACCGAGGCCCAGTCGTAGGCCTTCCAGATAACGAAAGGAGAAAAGGGAACTTCCTCAGGTTGGCTCCCCTTCCTGGGGGATTAACCGGAAAACATTTGCTTTTACCCAGGTTCAATACCTACCCCGAAAAGAAGCCAAAACTCTCGAACAGTTTCATTATCTCCTCTGCACTGGAGAGGGGTCCATCACATACAGTAACAGGTCATCCATACATAAGGACACCCTATGCTCCCTGCCCGCTCTATCTAATGCCCTCCACTTTGTGCAATAACCAGAGGTTCAATAGGCAGGGCAAACAGTCGAGGATACAATGGACATACCTGTCTCGTGCCTCCTCCTAGTCGGATGTGTTTTGAGTTTAAATCATTTGTATGGACACTGGCAATGGGGGATCTATACAAAAGCCAGATCCACAATCCAAAGCCAAATCTGCCCAAGACCTCAAATAAATAGCTCCCCCCATCTGCTACCTGAAGGATAGCAGAGCCTTCGCCATCCCATAAGGTCTCAACAATTTAGGTCTCGATGTATCCAATTGGGGGTCCAAAACCCAATTAAAATCCCCACCCATTATCAGCTGATGTGAATCCAAATCCGGGATCAGCGACAGCAACTTGTTAATAAAAGTTGTGCCGTCCCAATTTGGGGCGTATGCATTGACCAGTATGATGGTAGACCCACGAACAGCCCACTGACCATGACATACCTTCCAATTGAGTCCATCAACAACCTCCCTCCTGAAAGGCTACCCTCCTGTCTATCAGGACCGTAGTCCCCAGGCCCTGCCATCGAACCTTGAAAGAAATACGTGCCCCACCCAGCCCCTCTGGAACCTTATCTGTTCTCTGACTCATAACTGGGTCTCCGGCAACAGGACCGCATCAGCCCTCAAAGTCTTAAGTTGCGTAAACATCCTAAATATCTTGACCATGCCACTCAACCCCCTCACATTCCATGTGTCCAGTCAAATGGGGGGACGTCCACCTCCTCTCCCACTGGAGTCAGCCATTCCCACCCCGTGAGGCAGTCCAGCACCCCTCCAGGAATGGTCGACCCCAGACCCACCCAAGGTGGCCGCCAAATTCCCCAGCACAAATCGACAAAGCCCCCGGTCACCATCAGAGCACTAACCCCCCTCTCCCAGCCACCCACTGACACCACACCCAAACAACCAGGTAAACTATATACAAAACCTCAAACACCCCCTTCACCCTTACTACATCTCAGCCACCCCAGGCCCTTATTATTGGTCGCCACCTTGGCCATTTCCACTTCCAAGCAAGCAATTTGGTTGCTCTGCCTCATTAGGGCAACCCCTACCTCCTGCAGTGCCACACCCTGCTGCATCACCTCCTTGTTTTGGGTTTTGGGCACAAATTACCAACAAAAAACAGAACAAAATTGCGATCTCCGGCCAGGGCTACTCCACTATATGCCGCACCGGAGGTCAAAAGATTTGAAGAATTGAGCAGTGTCCAAACTATACGTTCATCCTCAACAACAATGTCCACCAAACGTTTTGGTGACTTGCCTGATGACTTCGACCTAACACATCTGAAAAATTGAACAAGAGGTGGACTCAGAAATGGGAATGGAACTTAAAGGTACTGCTCAAGCTCATTGTTCAGACTGAAATAGGGAAGAAAAGTACCCTGAAGAAATTGCCTCATGGGTACAATGAATATTTTGTAATAAATAAACTGGAGAACAATAATAATGGTCGCTCATTGTCACAAGTAGGCTTCAGTGAAAAGCCCCTAGTTACCATATTCCGGCACTGTTCGGGGAGGCCGGTACGGGAATTGAACCCGTTCTGCTGGTATTGTTCTACATTACAAGCCAGCTGTTTAGCCCATTGTGCTAAACCTGCCCCTCGGTAAGATGAAAATTTGAGAAAAGAGTTTGAGGTTCGAGGCCAAAAGCAGTTTGGAAGTCTTCTTAAGTCCCATTTTCTGAGGGTGAAGAGAAATGGCGTGACGGAAAAGAGAAATTGGTTGTTTTTTTCGAAAACCTCTAAGGCCGTCTACTGTTATGTGTGCAAATTATTCCCTGACCATAGAAAAGGAGAAACCATCATTTGTCGACGGGTACTCTAACTGGAGAAACGTTGGAAGGGATATTGCTAACCATGAAACTTCCAAAAGTCATATCAAGGTTATGTGTGTGTTTGTTCACAGATGTAAATTATCCGGAAGAATTGACTCCACATTATCAGCTCAGTTTGTAAAGGAGTCTTCTAAGACATGTTGCTGCCACAGTCAAACTGCTGTCTTCCTTTGGACTTCCTTTAAAAGGACATGATGAGTCATCAGTGTCAAATCGAAGAGGTAATTTTTCAGCCTGCCTTGAATATCTCAATGAATCAGATGAGCTTCTCAAAGAACATTTGAAAAGTTATCAATATTGTGGCTCAGGGAAGACCAACGTCTTAACACACAGAACCTACGATGATTTCATCACTATAATGGTAGAGTGGCTCAGAAAGAAATTCATTAATGAAATAAAAAATGCAAAATACTATTCCATAATAGTTGATTCAACACTGAGATGTGAGTCATGTGGACGAATTAACATTAATTTTAAGACTTGTGACCAGTGATGGTGAAGTTGTAGAGTGATGTCTCTGTCTCTGTTTTATCCAGTTACAATCCCACAAATCTGAGTCTCTGGAGACACCTGTTTTAGAAATCATTGCAAATTTAGGTTTGGACATCAAAAGTTGTCATGGGCAGAACTTCGATAATGCCACAAATATGGCAAGAAAATATTAATGTCCACAAGCAAACTGAACAATGCAAGTCCCAAAATACAATATTTATCATATGTTCCTGTCACTCCTTGAATTCAATCTACAATGCAGCAGCTGAATCATGTGAGGCAGCCTTACATTTTTTGACTTTGTTCAAAACTTTCTTTTCAGTTTCCACGCGTTGGTGGGATATGCTGCAATCATGCTTGGAACCATCACATGGAAAACATTTAATGGTCAAAAGAATGTGTCGCACCAGGTGGTCGACTCGTGCAGATGCTGTTCTGGCTTTGAGACTGAACTTTGTCAATATAAGGGAATCTTATCAGGCATTACCGCATCACAATCAGAGAAACCATGTGAGAAAGCTGAGGCAAAATCCTTAGCAAAGAAGTTTGAAAAGTACAAAATGGCTGTTTTTACTATTTTATAGAACCATTTACTTCAAATAATAAGTGCTGTCAGCAAATCGCTGCAAAATGTTGATGTAACTTCATTGAATGCTTCATTATGCTTCATTGAGGGCAGCACGGTAGCATTGTGGATAGCACAATGGCTTCACAGCTCCAGGGTCCCAGGTTCGATTCCGGCTTGGGTCACTGTCTGTGCGGAGTCTGCACATCCTCACCGTGTGTGCGTGAGTTTCCTCCGGGTGCTCCGGTTTCCTCCCACAGTCCAAAGATGTGCAGGTTAGGTGGATTGGACATGATAAATTGCCCTTAGCGTCCAAAATTGCCCTTAGTGTTGGGTGGGGTTACTGGGTTATTGGGATAGGGTGGAGGTGTTGAACTTGGGTAGGGTGCTCTTTCCAAGGGCCGGTGCAGACTCGATGGGCCGAATGGCCTCCTTCTGCACTGTAAATTCTATGATCTATGATTATTGTTAGCCTCAGTTAGAAGTTTTATCATAGAAGTTCGACATGACTATACCTCAGTAGAAGCAGAAGCACTAACTTTAACAAAGCAGACAGGTCCCATGATGATGAGCGTACAAGGCACAGGAAGATATTTTTTGATAAACTACAGACAATAAAATCACTTTAAAAGGGAAAGAGAAGATCATCGTTGAGACTGGCAGTTATTTGTGACACAGTATTGGTGCAATTGCAGTAGAAGTGAATCTCTGAAGAAGAATATTGAATTATTTTGTGTGCTTTTTGACAAAAGTTTGGATGAGAATGTTAAGAGCCGTTGCAGTAAAAGATCAATTGAATTCTATTGGGCGGGTATAGGTTCAACTCTTCTTGAAGATCATGTAATGATCTACAAGTGTTAGCCTTGGCTCAGTGGTAGCATTCTTGTCTCTAAGTTCGGAAATTGTAGGTCGAAGTTCCACTCTCGGGACTTGAGTGTATCATGTAGACTGACACTACAATACTATATGAGTTTTGATGAGCCTCTGCATCTAATTTGAGTGTTTAGAGCACTAACGAAAAAAGAGGAAATTTTTAAGAAGTATAACATGACAGTTATATCAATGGCTTTGGGGAAAAATCAGTGAAGTTACCTTTATTTTCTCTTGAACTCTTTCTGAAGACATGTTTCATTGTCTGGTAATTATGTTATAATAATAATAATCTTTATTTTTGTCACACATAGGCTTACATTAACACTGCAAATGAAGTTACTGTGAAAAGCTCCTAGTCGCCACGACCCGGCGCCTGTTTGGGGACACTGAGGGAGAATCCAGAATGTCTAAATTACCGAACAGCACGTCTTTCGGGACTCGTGGGAGGGAACCGGAGCACCCAGAGGAAACCCACACAGACACGGGAAGAACGTGCAGACTCCGCACAGACAGTGACCCAAGCCGGGAATCGAACCTGAGACCCTGGAGCTGTGAAGCAACAGTGCTACCCACTGTGCTACCGTGCTGCCCCAATATCAATACAAATTAAAATTGGGCAATTTACTTGTTGGACAGTTGTTCTGTAATGCCTGTATTACCCTTGGGCAGCAAAGTGTATGTTTATACATTGTGCTTCACAGCATGTGTACTTTCTCTGTCATTTCATTGCAAACCTGGTTTGAAGGCATCACCACCATAATTGCTTCACAAGGATTATGACTTAAATCACTGCGAAGATTGCTCAGCCATTCTCCCATAAAGCAGCTTCACTGAGCTGATCATAGCGAATACAATTTCCACGCAGTCTGTGTTTACATGCGGTCACTGGAGAAATGTAATGACATTGATTAATTTCACATAATCATAAGAGTACTCAAAGTCTAGTCTCATGGAGGATGTTGCTAAGTGGTGTTGACACAAGGCTTATTAGTTTTTATACGTGATTCTTTTGCAACATTTATCAGTTCTTACATATAATTACTTTGTCACTATTTCAAAAAAATCTGTCAAAAGTCACAAAGTTTCCCTGGGAGTTGAAAGAAGTAGTAAAATGATGATTAATCATCGATTCGGTTGGAACCCGTGATTTTGCCATCAGCAAACGTTAGTTGTAGGGTGTGAAAAGGTTAATTGCTTCACATAGCGCTTGATATGTATTTAATCAGTACTAATATCTATAAGAGGAAATGTAACTAGGAATTATGGATCTAATGGGTAATTTTTCAATGATTACTCGTTGGTGGTGGTCTTTCCTGACTCATGTTGATTGATTTTATTTTCACCCAATTATGTCCAGAAAATCCCTGAGCGTAACATTCAGTTCTGATTTTGAAAATTTTCTCTCAGAAAACATGATAAATTGAAGTTAATATGCTCAGTTGAAGGGCGTTTGTCAGGTAGAAAGCTGACATCAGCTCCCAATTACAGTAAGGCCACCATGGACTTGTGCTATAAGGGCCTTAGTGCAACTGTATACCAAAGGGAGATTAAGGCAGACCTTGTGAGTCTCTGCAGTTAATGAGCTGGTGTTAAAATATTGTAAAATATTAATAAAATGTGAGTTTCTCTAAGGAGCCAGGACAATATCTTGATAAGAAAATGTGCTTAAATACAAACTACCCCTGGCGCTTTCATAATTTGGTTCACTAACTTTTAAAAGAATATGGGGTGTCTGTGTGGCACCCTGGCCTCGCAAACGTGCAAAGCACTCACATCGAAAGAACACAAGCGTGTGCTGAAATTGATCTTAAGTCCTCCGTTCCAACCGTACGACAATGCCTTTCAAGTCACCAAACATGAAACTTGACAAACAAGAAAAGTTAATATTTGTACTAAGTTTGGAAAGTCCCTTTTGCAATCTGCCCAATTTCAGGGCTGGTTACCACCACTATGCCCAGAGCAATCAAGCCAACTCAGAGTCTAAATTCATCCCCTTAAGATGTAGGATGGAGAAGTATTGATGAAGCCCGATTTCATCCATGGTTTGGTTCCTCAATGATGTTTATTAAATTATGATAGCTATGGGCTGAAACCTTTGAGGAGTGGTAATCACCATTTGATTGTGACTTTGCTCCGATTAACCTACCTTGCACTGATGCCCCACATTTCTCGCCTGGACTTCCGAACTGGGCCTCCTGAGAAATCTACCGGTTCCGGAGTCCTTCCTTTGTAGTGCAGGATTGTTGGGGGAAAATGAAGTCCCTTTTTACAGCACTAGCGACCATATACTGATAAGTTTAAATAGCCCAATGTCACTTTGACAGGCGATGGAGAGAAGCTAAGTGTGTAAGATAACTGGATGAGGGAATAGGGTGACAGGTCGCGGATGGGGGCTTTAGTCAGGGAAGTGTTGCTGGAATATCTCGGGTATTGGGAAGGTGAGGGGATAGTTTGGTACGGGATGAGCTTTGGAGGGATGGGGGTATAGTCGGGGGGGGGGGATGGTGGGGCAGTAAATGGGTAGGGGGATAGTCGGAGGGTTAGGGATGGGAGATAGTCTGGGTTCAATAGAGTAGCCGGGGGACAGTTGGTGGGTCAGGAAGTAGTCAGGTGGCTGCTGGGGTAGCTGGAGGTCCAGTGAGGAATTGGATGTGGGAGCTGGTGGTGTCAGTAGTATAGTTATCCAGGAGTTAGAACTGGTTTTAACCCTCTAACCTTTCCTGGGTAGCTATTGTGCGATGTGAGTTGGAACCATCGGAGGCTCGGACTTTAACTCAGAGTTTTTGGTGGTTTCAGATGCAGGATAATTCCCATCAGAAGTCCAAACTTCCAGGGCAATTCCCATGCAGTCCTTGCATGGGGACCTCCAATGGCGTCCCCCATCTAGATTTAGATTTATTGTCACGTGTACCAAGGTACAGTTAAAAGTATTGTTCTGCGTACAGTCCATACAGATCATTCTATGCATGAAAACAACATAGAACATACGATAAATACACAATGTAAATACATAAACATAGACATCAGGTGAAGCATATGGAGTATAGTGCTACAACTGTAGAGAAGTTGCGTGAAGCAATCTGATCAGTCCATAAGAGGGTAATTTCAGAGTCTGGTAATAGCGGGGAAGAAGCTGTTTTTTAAACTGTTAGTGCGTGTTCTCAGACTTTTAGAACTTCTGCCCCATGGAAGAGGTTGGAGGAGGGAATAACCTGGGTGGGAGGGATCTTTGATTATTCTGCCCACTTTCCCGAAGCAGAGGGAGGTGTAGACAGAGTCAATGGATGGGAAGCAGGATCACGTAGTGGACTGGGCTGTGTTCACCACTCTCTAGTTTCTTGTGGTCTTGGGCCGAGCAGTTGCCATACTAGGCTGTGATGCAACCAGTTAGGATGCTTTCTATGGTGCATCTGTAAAAGTTGGTAAGAGTCAATGTGGATGTGCCAGATTTCCTTAGTTTCCTGAGGAGGTATAGGTGCTGTCGTGCTTTCTTGGTCGTAGCGTTGACATGGGTGGACCAGGACAGATTGTTGGTGATGGGTACGCCTAGGAATTTAAAGCTGCCAACCATCTCCACCTCGGCACCATTGATGCAGACTGGGTTGTATACAACACTTTGCTTTGTGCAGTCTATTACCAGCTCCTTGCTGACATTGAGGGAGAGATTTGAGGTTCTCTATCTTCCTCCTGTACTTGGACTCATTGTTTGAGATCCGACCCACAATGGTCGTGTCCTCAGCAAATGTGTAGATGGAGTTGGAACCAAATTTTGCCACACAGTCATGTGTGTAAAGGGAGCATAGTAAGGGAATAAATATGCAGCCTTGTGGGGCCCCCGATATTGAGGAGTATCATGGAGGAGATGTTGTTGCTTATCCTTACTGATTGTGGTCTATGGGTCAGAAAGTCAAGGATCCGTTTGCAGAATGAAGAGCCAAGTCC
Source organism: Scyliorhinus canicula (assembly GCF_902713615.1). Lineage (NCBI taxonomy): Eukaryota > Metazoa > Chordata > Chondrichthyes > Carcharhiniformes > Scyliorhinidae > Scyliorhinus > Scyliorhinus canicula. Next base: position 195,311,759 of record NC_052148.1, read on the forward strand.
TAGGTTTTGGAATGTGGGTATAAACTTGGCTGGGATTATGGTGTTGAAGGAGGAGTTGACATCAATGAATAGGAGTCTGACATAGGAGTCCTTGTTTGTTGAGATGCTCCAGGGATGATTGTAAGGCCAGGGAGATAGTGTCTGCTGTGGAGCGGTTGTGGTGGTATGAAAATTACAGTGGATCACGGCATTCTTGGAGTATGAAGTTCATGTGTCTCATGACCAACCTGTCGAAGCACTTCATAATGATAGATGGCATGGCCAAATGATGGTAGTCATTGAGGCATGTTACCTGGTTCTTCTTTGCCACCAGTGTGATGGTGTACTTCTTGAAGCAGGTGGGAACCTCGGGACGCAGTGGGGAGAGTTTGAAGATGTCTGCGAACACACCGGCCAGTTGGTCGGCGCAGGATCTGAGTGCACGACCAGGACTCCATCAGAACCTAGTTGCTTTCCGTGGGTTCACTTTCAAGAAAGCCGATCTGACTTCTTAGGCTGTGACTGTAGGTATGGTTATATCCAAGGCTGTTGGGGCAGTTGACAACGGTTTGTTGGCTTACTGCTCGAAACGAGCATCGAATGCATTGATTTAATCGGGGAGGGGTACGATGTGGTCGGACATTCTACTCGGCTTTGCTTTGCAGCCCCTTCTATTGTTGAAGCCTTGCCACAACCGACGAGAGTCTGTGCCGTTAGACTGTGACTCTAGCTGAGTCTGGTATTGTCTCTTGCCGTCCCTGGTGGCTTTGCGGAGGTGGTACCTGGATTTCCTGTATAGGTTAGGGGCGCCTGTCTTGAACACCTTCGACCTGGAGTTCAATAGGGAGTGGATTTCCTGGTTTCCAGTTGGGGAATGCACGTACCACCTTCTTTGGCACGCAATCTTCGACACACTTACTGATGAAGTCTGTGACAATGGTGGCATTCTCGCCTAGATTGGTCACTGAGTTATGAATATGGACCAGTCCACTGACTCCAAGCAGTCGCATAGCACCTCTTCCGTTGCCTCAGACCAGCATTGCATAACCTTCTTAACCGGATTCTCCCGCTTCAGTTTCTGCTGGGAGAAGGAGCACCGTCTGTCGTCTGATTTTCCGAAGTGAGGTCGGGGGATGGATCTGCAGGTGCTCTTGATGTTTGTGTATCATTGGTCAAGGATGTTGGGGCCCCTGGTGAGACAAGAGATGTGTCGGTGGAATTTTGGCAGTGCACTCTGAGGTTGGCCTGGTTGAAGTCCACGGCCTTGATGAACAAGGCCTACGGGTGTTCTGTTTCACTGTTATTGTGGTACTTCCACGGCATGACCATCCAGAGACCAGAAGAACTGAGCCTATATGTATTTCTGTGCCTGTAATGTAGGAATGTCATATTGACTTGTAATTTTAATTCAAAATTCCTTCTTTTAATATTCCGCCCACTACTTCCCTGTTACCTGCTGAATTTGTTTGTCTATTTTCGTTATTATATGGTTTCCATCTTTTTAACTCGATTACTTCATCTGTACATTTTGATGTACATTCTCTGCAGTTCAGGCTATGGGTTGTAAACATGTTCATTGAATAAAATACCATTATTTGATTAAATAATATTCGCTGTGGGGTGGGTGATCTGTTATCTCAGTAACTACACTTAAATCCCAACCATAAGGTCTGAACTCCCAAGTCCTGGAGCCATCAGTCATTCAAACCCACCCATCCGAAATTAGTGACCCTGACTTGGTCTTAGCCAAATACTGTCAGGATCCATTATAAATAGCAGCATAATGATGACAATCGAAACAGATCCTTGCCGTGAAAGGTAAATGTTTGCCTCTCAAAATAACATCTGGGAGCGATTATCCAGAAAGATTTCTAAGTGTGGTAGTGAGCGAGAACTGCCGCGGGCTTCCTGGCGCTCGGCGCACTCTGGCGCACTCCTGGCAACGCTATTCAACGTGAATTAACCCACTTAACGAGGCCTCATGAGCTTTTCGCAACAAATGAAGGCTCCCCAGCTGATTCACCGGCCCCGCGTTTGTCAGCCGCCGCTAACAAGCTGGAGCAGCACTTAAACAGCTCCTGCTCAGCCAACCCCTGCCAGCTCACAACAATGGAGCCCAGGAGACCGGTCCCAAGATTCAGGGATGCAGACCTGGTCAGGCTCCTAGACGCAGTGGAGGCCGAGACAGGCGGCGGCATGCCGGACAATAGAAACCTCACCTCCTTCGAGGAGCATGCTCTGGAGGTGACAGGGGTGGCCGAGGAGAGAACAGTCACCAACGGGGAGGCTGGCGGAAGCCGCAGCATTCAGGAACCACCGGGCATCAGCCAAAGGATCTGTCAAACATGAGTTATTATTGCTTTACTGACTGACCCATCCCTCCCACTGACCACATGTCCATTCTCCCCCAGGTCCTCCAGCCAACAGTGCTGGCCCATCTAGAGTGGTCCCTTCTCCTGCCTCCCAGGAAAACAGCTGTCATCCCCACCCTCCACCAGCGCAGATACACGCACCTCATTCAGAAATGTTCGTGGTCAGGCTTCTGGGGCACAATCTGGTGAACACCGCACTGCTGCTGATGTACATCAGGTGGAGGCAGGAACTCCCAGGTGAGACAGCTGTTGGAGGGCTGATGGATCCCAGGACTGGGTCCTAACCTGATGCTGAGCTTGTGGAAGAGGTATACCAGAGCTGATGGACACATTAGGGTGCAGCCATGATATTCAGAGGGAGATGTCAGTGACACTCCAGGTCCACAGCTGATTGGAAGAGTCCCAGAGGCCACGGGTGCAGGAGATGTCGCCGGCAATGCATGGCACCGGGTCCAACACTGCTAGGGTGGTGACCGCAGTGGAGAGCCTGGTGCACAACATCGGCACCATTAGTGGAGATGTCGAAGGCGTCACGCAGTCGGTGATGGCCATGGCTGAGGGTCTCGGCAGGATGTCCGACTCGTTGGGAGATGTCACCCAGTACCAGGCTGACCTTGATTAGGTTCTGTGGGACATGTCCCGCTCTCAGGTGTGAATGGCCGAGGTGCTGCAGAGCTTGTCCCTGTCATAGGTGGGCATTGCCGAGGTGCTGCTGAGCATGAGGAGCCTCGACAAGGGCATCGACACGACGGTGCAGACACCAGGGAACCGCCAGGGCTGGCAGAGCCAGATGTTGCATGGGCAGCCGGGGCTTCAACCAGCTGCCCCTCCGTCCTAAGGTGCACCCAGGGCCCCATGGGCGCCAGCCGGGAGGAGGGGCACTGGGTGCCATGTCCCAGGGAGTAGCACCAGCGTGACCACTTGCTGGGGAGGCTGCTGAATCATGGGAGGCCTTTGGATATGGCTTCACTGTCGTTAATTCTATGGAAATAGGGCTTAAGTCGTGATAATTGGTTTCTCGCCACGCTACGGTGAAACCCAATTTTGCCTATGGAAGCGGGTCGGTTGCATCCCACACTATTTGGCGCCTGGCGCGGTTCTCGTTTTCGGCCTCTCCCAACATTCACCGGCCTCGTTTCGCTCGCGCGAGAGCATAATGAGGCTGCAGAATCACACCCTTCCTCTGATGTCGTTCTCTCTGAATTGCACTTTTTCTGTTCTTCATGAAAGATAGTCACAACATTGCTTTGTCAAGAAGGATAAAATAAAAAATCCTTCTTTGCATTGTTATGTAATCTAGCTAAATGCCCAAATAATTTTCTTAACAGAAGATATAGATAATTAAAATTCAAATTTGCATTGAGTACTGTTTCAATCGCTTTTATTTTACGTCCAGCTAGTCACAGCCAAGCATGTTCTGTGACAATTCCCAGTTACCACGACCTGTCTCACGTCTGCACCATGCAGAGCTGTAACACTGCTTGGATGGAATGCCAGATGCTCTCAATATAAATGATAAATAAATAATCTATGGCATTAAAAATGAGCACCTGGCAAAGCATGTGTACGGCAGTCAATATAGCATGGGGAGGTTTTCATAGAATTGGGAGATTTGGGCGCAGGATGCGCTGATGGTGTCAAAAACCTCGTTCATTAAAAAATTAACAGTCCAAAGCACTGTCTAAAAATAAACCAGTAGTTTTGTTCTCTCTTAAATACGGCTGCTCTCGATAAAAGTTTTCCATTATTTAAAAGCAACCGGTTAAACTCTTGATTTTGTTTTCAAACTTTGTTAGACAGGCGCATTGCTTTCCTGCTTATCCCAATAAACAGCATCAAAAATAACAATTATATCATAATGACAATAAGAAATGTAATTAGTACTGGAAAAAGATATTGCTAAATATACTATTCCATGTCACAAAGGCAACTAATCATTTTCGCCTGTGTAAATATGTCCTCTCTTGGCAACCTCAGGTTTGCTTTCAGCTCTCTTTGCAAAGTGATTATTTACCCTGATCTCATATTCTCATATCCCGGTATATTTTCAGAATCTGCACATGTACATGTAATTTCTGGGTCTGTTATAGTTTATTTGATAAAGATTGATTGCTATGATTCATCAACAATTCCAGTTTCATGTAATTGCTCAGATGGGAGAAGGTGAACTAGTTAGTCTCTCCTTGTTTTGCAATTCCTTTACATAAAATCTCACGCTGAACTGGACTGTACAAAACATTTCCATGTTTCTGCAACATGATCCTCCTTCTGTGCTCTTTTCCGAGCTGTGTGTCTCTGAGGTATTTGACTCAAAGTGACACCCTAGTAATTACTGTGGTGAATTTCCTGCCTTCCCAATTGCGTGTTTCTCGGTGCGCCATCGCGAGCAGCGGGATTCTCCGTTCCGCCGCTAGCCGATGGGATTTTGCATTGTAGCCACCCTTCGTCGTCGGGAAACCCGTGGATTGGGGTGTGCTGCAGAACAGCGAACCCCACCAGTAATGAATTCACCCACTGGGCAGGATTCTCCGTTGGCTAACGCCAAAATCACGAAATGCGATTGGGTGGAGAATAGGTTCTGGTGCTAAAATCGCGACAGGTGCCGATTTGACACCAACTCGCTCTTCTCCATCACCTCAAGAGCAGCGTCGATGCGGTCGGAATGCACATACAGTAAACACCGTTTGCATATCATTAGCGGGCCTTACCCCGTATTCTCCGGGGCCTCCGTGATGCTCCACCTCCAATGGGCCAAGTTCCCGATAGTGCGGTTCACTTGTGCTCTCAAAAATCGTGAAACTGACTTCACGGCTGCTGAGGGAGAGAGTGGGGGTATAGAAAGTATCCAACATCGCCATAGCTTGTGACTCCAGATCCATAACACTGTAGCACTTAACCACCCTCTGCAATGGCCTAGCAAACCACAGAGTTCAAGTGCAGTGAGGGATGGGCCAAGCCAGCAACATCCAGATCCCATGAAATAATAAAAAAGAACAATTAACAAAGAGTAAATTTGCTCAACCACAGATCCCAACTCCAATTCCTACTTTTCCCCTCTGCAAGTCACAATCCTGGGGAATTCAATCTCCCTCAGAATTCTCAGCCATGGAGACATTAAAGTTTTCTTCTACAACTGGTAGGACATTATCATGGGCAAAATAGGACTGCAACTTAGCAGCATAGCTTGCCATTGTTGGGAAGTAGAGTGTATGCAGCAGGATGGCCGAACTGCATGAAGAATGAAGATTTGTCAATGAAGGACCGATCCACAGGATCAGATTGAATTGAATCAACATTTGGACATTCTGAGACTGGAGGAGAAGAACTTGGGACACTCTGCAGAACTTGTTCCTGCCTCTGGGAAGAAGCTTCAGAAGAAGAATGATCTACTCTAGGGAAGAATGTTACAGCTGTGTCCTCCATCACTATATCAAAGACTGAAAAGGCATTGAAGACCTGAGATTTCAATGAACTTAGACGAAAAAGGAAAACCAACCAACTTCCTGTAAGACTGTGAGGAAAAAAGCAATGATTTCCCAATTATATTTTGGGAGCACCTTCAGCTTTCTGTAGACAGTAGCAAGACAGCCACACTTCTCTCTGTACAAGGTTGAGCCATTATGGACAATGGGAGGAATTGCTGAAAATATTGAGACAAAACACCTTCTATAATGAGACAAACTTCCTGTAGACAATCAACTCATGGACAAGACTTCTGGACAAGATTCTGCAGCTTCAGAAGTGCCAAAGAATTTCCGCAGCTTCTGTGCTGACGTCCAGCTCTGGAGGGAAGAATAATTTGAGATGCAACTGAACTATGGGTGACTATTGACTTTCACCTTGGAAGGTAGGAGCTTTTATGTGGTGTGATCCTCCAGATACTTCATAAAGGTGCATCCATCAATGGGAAAGACAAATCCTTCTCTTGGACTTTAATCTCCAAGAGATTACTCAGTACCGCAAAGGATTCTTCCTCATCACTATCTAGGAAGAGTCTATTCAGGTCCAGCATTGGGATGGTCACCCTCTGCTGCATCACCTTTTGTGTCTGCCACTTCTGGCCTTATTTCACAAAGAACCGAGAGATTCATAACTTCAACGTTTACCCTGGGTTCAGTAGATGGTGTCTCGGTGAAAGAAAGGAACTATAAGAACTTTCTCAGCTACTGAATCTGAATTTCAAAGCCTGATCGCAGCACGTCACGATATCTAACAAGACCTCGCGAGGCATACAGGCTGTAGATTGTGCCCTAGTTCTAAATGATCACCCCACATTATCCTAAGACTGCCCTGGTGGTGTGTATTACCCAGTCAGGGGAAATTAGTGTTTACCCTGCCAAGCTCTTTCAGAATTGTATTTGTTTCATTGAGATCACCTGCCTTTCCACTAAACATTCCTTTTGTCATGGGACGATTTCCTCATCCCAGGGACCAATCGAGTGAACCTTCGCTGTCCTGCCTCCAATAAAAATATCTCCTTCCTTAAATATGGAGACGAAAACTGCACACATTATTGGAGGATTGGCCTCATCAAAACCCCATACAATCGCAGCAAGATCTCCTTAAGCTTGTACTCTAGTCCCCATGCATTAATGGCCCATGTAATTTGCCTTCCTTGCTGTACCTGCTTGCTCGGCTTCTGTGTTCCTTTTACAGGTATATCCAAGTCCCTCTGATTATCAAGATTTCAAAGTTCCTTTTAGACATGCCTTTTAAAATGTTTCTTTTTTTCCTATTCTTATGGGCGATGTGAATAACCTCACACTTGCCCACATTATACTCCATCTGTCACCTTGTTACCCATTCACCCAGCCAGGCTATATATTATTGCAGCCTCTTTGAGTCATCCTCAGAACTTGTATTTCCACCTAACCTTGTATCATTAGCAAACTTATTCTTGATCTTTTCAACTAAATCATTAATATAGAATGTAAATTGTTGAGGCCCCAGCACTGATCCTTGTGGAATTCCACTAGTCACAATCTGACAACTAGAATGTGCCCCATTTATCCCTGCTTTGTGCCAGTTAACCCATCCTCTATCCAAGCTAACTTATTACCCCCAACTCCATGAACCCTTGTCTTGCATTTAACCTTTTCAGTAGCACCTTTATCAAGTGTTTTCTAGAAATCAAAATGTACATTATCTACCGGTTTTCCTTTATCTACCTGATTAGTTGCATCCTCAAAATATTGCAATAAATTTGTCAAACGTGATTTCTCTTTCATAAAACCATATTAACTTTGTCTGATCATACTATGATTTTCTAAGTGCATTGTTTAAAAAAAAAAAAATTTAGAGTACCCAATTCATTTTTTCCAATTAAGGGGCAATTTAGCGTGATCAATCCACCTACCCTGCACATCTTTGGGTTGTGGGGATGAAACCCACGCAGACACAAGGAGAAAGTGTAAACTCCACACAGACAGTGCCCCAGGGCTGGGATTCGAACCCAGGTCCTCAGCACCGTAGGCAACAGTGCTAACCACTATGCCACCACGCTGCCCCCTAAGTGCATTGTTAAACTTCCGTAATACTGGAATCCAGCACTTTCCCAATGACTGTTGTCATGCTTACTTCTTTTTGTTCCTAATTCCTCTCTCCCTTCTTTTTGATTATTGATGATACATTTGCTAATTTCCAATCTGCTGGGTCAGTTGCAGAATCTAAGGGGGAAATTTTTTGCTACCTCCCAGCGGGTTCTGAGATGGGATTGAGGGGAGAATAAAAGACACCGGGCGCGATTCTCCTTCCTTGTTGCGCTCTCACTCGAGCGAAATGAGGCCGGTGAATAGCGGGGGAGGCAGAAAACGAGTACTGCGCCGTTTGCGGCGCACCCAGCAATGCAACCATACTCCTGCGTCATCTGGCTCTGCTGGCCCTGGCGGCTCCCCAAAGTCTGCACCATGGTGTCAATGCCCTCAGTGATGCTCCTCTGTGATTTGGCCATGTTCTGCAGTGACTTGGCAATGTCCACCTGCGACTGGGACAAGCTGTGCAGCGCCTCGGCCATTCCCATCTGAGACCAGGACATGTCCCGCAGAGCCCCATCAAGGTTGGCTTGGGTCTGGGTCACATGCCCCATCGAGTCGGACACTCTACCAAGGCCCTCAGCCATGGCTGTCACTGACTGCACAATGCCTTGGACACCTTCACTCATGCTGCCGACGTTGTGCATGAGCGGCTGCGGCTCCCACCCGATCAGTGTTGGCCTTGATGCCACGCATTGCCGGCAGCATCTCCTGCGCCCATAGCCTCTGGGACCTCTCCAATTGGCTGTCGCCCTGCTGGAGTGTTGCTGACATCTCCCTCTGGATGTCCCGGTCGCTCCCTTACGTCTCTAACAGCTCCGGGTAAACATGTTCCACAGCCTCAGCATCAGGCTGGGACGCAACTGGGTCCGGGGATCCAGCAGACCTCCGACTGGTGTCTCGCCTGGGAGTCCCTTCCTCCATCTGATATACATCAGCAACGGTGTGGTGGTCACCAGGTTGTGGGCCAGAAGTCTGCCCACTAACGTTGCCCACCGAGGTGCGTGCCTCTGCACTGGTGGAGGGTGGGGATGACAGCTGTGTCACATCGACTGTGGCATCCTCGGAGCTCTCTTCCAGGGGGTCTCGTGGGAGGCAGGGGAGGGGGCCACCCCGGATGGACCGGCACCATCGGCTGGATGACTTGCGGGGGAATGAACATGTCATCAGTGGGAGAGATGGGTCAATCTGTATAGCATTAAAAACTCATGTGTGACAGGTCCTCCGGGTGGGGCCGAGTAGATCCTCACCTCTGCGATATGCCCCAACCTCCTCATCGGTAACCACTATGTCCCGGACACCACAGAGCTTCTCCTTAAAGGTCGTAGGGATTTTTATGTCCAGCACCCCTCCACCAGCTGGGCCCTTTCCCAGCGATTGTGAGAGAGCTCCTCCTGCGAAGACACAGAGAGGACATCGTTAGTCACGTGAGCAGCACGGTAGCACGGTGGTTAGCACAGTTGCTTCACAGCGCCACGGTCCTAGGTTCGTTCCCGGCTTGGGTCACTGCCTGTGCGGAGTCTGCAAGTTCTCCGCGTCCGTGTGGGCTTCCTCCGGGTGCTCCAAATTCTTCCCACAAGTCCCAAAAGACGTGCTGTTAGGTGAATTGGACGTTCTGAATTCTCCCCCTGTGTACCCGAACAGGCGTTGGAGTGTGGCGACTAGGGGATCGTCAGAGTAACTTCATTGCAGTGTTAATGTAAGCCTACTTGTGACAATAAAGGTTATTATTGTTATTATGTGCGGCTCACAATAGTGGGGGGGGGGGGGGGTGTAGGGAGGGGGTGAAGGGAGGGTGGATGTGAAGGGAGGGGGTTGAAGGGAGGGGGGTGAAAGGTTGGTGAAGGGTCAGTTGGAGGGGAATATCGAGGGTTGGGGGGGCTGGTTGTGTTGGAGGTGGGGGGTTGTGGTGTGGAAGAAGTGTCAACTCACCTGTGTTGCCCGGTATAGATTGTTGACCTTCTTGCGGCACTGATGGTCAGTTCTCCTGGTCACGCTTCTCGAGCTGACGGCCGTCGTCACTTCATCCCAGGCAGCACCGGCTGCTCTGTGGCTCACCCTCCGGGACTCTCCGGGGGAACAGGACATTCCTCCTGGCCTCCACTGTGTCTAGCAGCCTCCCAGGTCAGCATCTCAGAATCTTGGGGCTGGTCTCCTCTGTTAGCGGGGGGCTGGCGAGCACGGTCCCGGCGAATCGGCTAACGAGCCTTCATTTGCACCATGACGCCCATGGGGCCTTGTTAAGTGCACCAATTAATGTTGAATAGCGTTGCCGGCCACGCCATGCTGAGCGCCGGGAAGCTTGCGGCAGTTCCCACTCACTACCACCCTGTGAAATATTTACACAGAATCATGCCCACAATTTCACAATAGGGCGGGAAGGGTCTCAGACATGAAGCGCACCCGTGTCCCCATTAAGTCTCTTAAGTGTCCAGTTAATGGCGATCAAAGGTCTTTTCCTGCATAGGCTCAATTTGTTGGCTGGCAGGCATCAGTCGGAGCACGGCCCCAAATAGAAAAAGTTTGCAATCTTGGGCTGGGGGCAGGCAGGGAGGTCACCTCAATCTGAAGGCCCCTTCAGACTGGGCACGCCACCCATCAGGGATATGGGAGCTTCGACTCCTTCACCACCCAACCACACCATCCCCCTGCCACCACATCTCCATCCTCTCTCAACACCGCGTTTAACAGCTTTTGTTTCAGCATCCCAGACATTAGACTCTTATTCTTACCTCAGCTATTTACAATGTTCTCTGTGTGCTTTTTTCTTACTGAGGACACAATGTAACTCAGCCTTTTTTCCAAGCAAAGTGGTTGCTGGAAAATGGCAGGGAATGGTTTCAAACCTGCAACTAGAAGATCAAAGAGAACAATGTCCATCCACTTCATGGGTTGTCTTCTGTCTACCTGTACAGAATATTAACGTAGAACTCTTGTCATGGAGAAACCTTCAAACGGTTAAAAATGATGCTGGATTCAAAGAACTTGGCTTTTGGCCAGACAGCCTTATTCCCTGCATGCTTTTTCTCAGTGCTCTAGTTGAATGGAATTGAGCCAACCCTTCTGATCCTTTCTTTCCAAAGCAATTTCTGACAGGCAGTAAATAATTACTCTCTTGTTCAAGGTTATTTCATTAAGGGTTTTGAGTGATCCTGAATACATTGTGAGAAACATGGCTTACAAACTTTTTAATTAAATATGCAATTGGAACAACAAGGAAAGTTGCCAAAAAATGTTCAAGTCTGTCCTAATTTACTGCTACAAGTCACAAAAACTCTTCAGAATCTGACTGAGTTTTATGAGCACTTGTTATCTGGGTTGTTATCTATCTGGTTTTGGACAAACAACCAAGGGCAAAACTCAACCAAAACATTTCTAACGGCGGGATTTACCGACCACCCCGCGTGTTTTGTGGTGAGAAAACGGGTCTACTGGTCCCACCATTGTCAACAGGATTTCCCGTTGGCGAATGTGGACAAAGTGCGGCGGTGATGGGAAGGAGAAGGGGTAGAGTGGGTTAGGATGCAGGAGGAATCTTGAAAGGAGTCTCGTTTAAGGGCTATGGTGAGCATTGCCAATGGCTCCGAGTAGGTATCAGGGAGCCCGGTGGTATAGTCCACAGTGAAGATATGAAATCAGTTGAGGAGGCATTTTAGGGTGGGAGGAATGTCGGCGCTAACGCCGCTGTGCGAGAATCATGGCGTTTTGGCTGTAGAGGCCAAATCACTGAGTGGCTTTAAGACAGAGTAAGATAGGTTTTTGATTAATAAGGGGATCAGGGGTTATGGGGAAAAGGCAGGAGAATGGGGATGAGACAATATCAGCCATGATTGATTGGCGGAGCAGACTCTATGGGCCAAGTGGCCTAATTCTGCTCCTATGTCTTATGGTCTTATGGTTTGAGCCGGGGGGGGGGGGGATGGTTAGTGTATACAGGAGGTGGAAGGAAGTGGGGCTGGTCAAGGTGAGGGATCTGTATTTGAAGGAAGGGTTCGCCAGTCTGGAGGAGCTAAGGGAGAGGGTAGAGCTACCGAGGGGGAGTAAGTTCAGGTATCTGCAGGTTAGGAACTTTGCGCGAAAGGTCTGGAAGGGGTTCCCTAGGTTGCCGGGATACACCCTGCTGGAGCGACGGCTGCTTCCGGACATGGAGGGAAGAACTGGGGATATATGCAAGTGGCTGGGGGAGCAGGGAGGCGAGTGGGTGATGAAGATCAAGGAGAAATGGGAAGCAGAGTTGGGAAGGGAGATCAATTGGGAAGTATGGAGTGAGGCACTGCGTAGGGTAAATAGGACCTCCTCTTGTGCAAGGATGAACCTGATACAGCTTAAGGTGGTGCACAGGGTGCATATGACTCGGGTGAGAATGAGTGGGTTCTTTCAGGGGGTAGCAGATGACTGTGAGAGGTGTGGGTAGGGGCCAGCATATCACGCGCACATGTTTTTGGATTGTGAAAGATTGGGAAAATTCTGGGCGGGAGTGTTCGTGGTCTTAGCCAAGATGGTGGAGGAGGAGGTGGACCCCGTCCCTTTGGTGGCGATATTTGAGGTTTCAGAGACACCGGAGCTCAGGAGAGATAGGAAGGCCGATGTTGTGACCTTCGCCTCTCTGATCGCACGGCGGCGAATTTTGCTGGAGTGATGGTCGGCATCGCCATTGGGGGTAGCGACTTGGTTGGGTGACCTGTACGACTTCCTGCGGTTAGAGAAGATAAAGTACGAGATTTGGAGCTCTGCAGGGGGGTTTGATAAGAGGTGGGGGATGTTTGTGACCGTGTTTGAGGGACTGTTCGTCACCGGGGGGGGGGGGGGGGGGGGGGTGAAAAAGGGGACAAATCTGTACAGACTGTGTACTTTATTGCTGGGAAGTATGTTTCTTGGATGTATATTTGCTGTAACCTGTTTTGAAACATGTTTGTAATAACATACATTAAAAAAACTGATTTCCCGTTGACAGCACGCCCCGTTCCCAGGAAACCCGTGCGCCTGTGTGTGGGGCTGGATTTCCCTCCGGTATAACCTGCCCTAACTGTCATTTTGGGCCAGTTTGATGGGTTGTTTCTCGCCAGCTTTTTGGGTGAGATCCACAGCACCATTCAACCACACTTAGGGTGTGATTTACCAGCTGTTGATGCTGGCTGCCTATTCTGGTCCCACGCCAGTGCACGGGTGTCCCGGCAATGACGGGAGCAGACAATGGGAAATCCTGTTGACAATGGCGGACCAGTAAATCCCACTGTCAGGCCGGCTCTGCAGCCGAAAAACATGAGGCGGTTAGCCAGTAAATCCCGCCTTGAGTCATTTTTTTGGGGTCTTGGGAAGGTTCTCCCCGACCAAGCCCAGAAATGTTTTCAACACTTGGGGAGCTGAACTCGCCGGCAAGACCTGCAACTCAAGAGATCTGGCCGCCATTTTGAAAGAGTGCCCCGATCTCTAAATGAGCTTGAGGGCCTCCCACAACCTGCCACCCAGGGCACTGTCACCCCCCCACGCACATGGACATTACCCCGCTACCGGGTCGCTGAGGGCTCCCTCTTTGCAGGCCCCTCCCCTTTTAGGACACCCATCCTTAATCCCCCATCATTTATGAGGCCCCTTTATAGTCATACTTCGCCCATCCACCCTTCATGGCCCTCTCACTTCTCCTTTCATGGGCAGGCCCCCCCCTAGGCCCTGACTCTTGGCAGTGACACCCTGGCACCCTGGCAGTGTCCCTGCCAACCAGGACCTGCTGCCCAGGCACCTTGGCAATGTCAGGGTGACAGTGCCAAGGTGCCCGGGTGCCAGAGGGAGAGCCAGGGGACCACCAACCATTCAGGGATCTCCAATTGTCAGGGAATCCCCTCGGGTGCCGTTCGGCCTTGTCCACGTTTGCGTGGACTGTAATAAATGGAGCCTGGTTCTGGCCTCTCCGGGAGAATCTGGGTAGACATATTTAAATGAGCCGTTAAACTCATTTAAAAATGTTAATCTGGAATACGACCACTGCAGATTGCAATGTCTCACGAGGTCGCAAATCGCTCAAGAGGAGTCTCACGAGATTCACTGGCCTCATCACATCACCAAGTCGGGTGCAACGAGGCCGGTAAATCGCATCCTTTTCGTTTCGAATTGCACCCAGAATGTCAGGAGCAGCATCAGGCAGACCAAAAACTGGGGCACCAATTTGGTGAAGATACAGCACAGGTCTACATGCATGCCAAACAGTGGAAGCAACATGCGATAGACAGGGAACAACCAGCTAGTGGCTACTCATGCTGCTACTTTCACAAGCTGAACTTCCTGGAATAGTCATTTCAATCCTCCACCTTGCTTCCATTCTGACCTTTCTCTCCTTGTCCGGCTGCAGTGCTCCACTGAAGTTCTTTGCGAGGTTAAGGAGCAGCAGCTCATCTTTCAACTTAGCCCTCTACAGCCTTCTGGACTCACTGTTGAGTTTGATAATTTTAGATCAATACCTCTGCCTCCTTTTGTATCTTATTGTTGCTGGTACAGTTTTTTCTTGAGTCCTTCTTTATTCTGTGGTGATCCTCGCCTGAGTGTGTACAGAAGGGACTGATGGGACATGGAAGTACCACCAGGGGGCAGCGCGGGGACATATAAGAGGAACGCCGAAGGCCCGCCTTCGCCCACTTGAACCGGAGGGTTGAAGAGGCAAGGTGTGGAAGTTAACTCTGGGGCTTCAAGTCTTTTGGGCCTAGTTGCAGACTATTGAAGCAGCATATTCTCAAGTGCAATTCTGTAATTTATTGTGGGGCACAATAAATCATCCGTTAATCTAAAGACGACTTCGAGCATTCTTTCAAGAAGCAAAACATGGTACAGGAGTGGCTTCTCTGAACAGAAGGAACCAGCGCTACCAGCAAAAGAAACAGCAACAGGCAGGTCGCCAGACTTTGCAGCCTCTCAACTCCAGACGACTTTCTGCAACGATGGCACACACGCTAATTCCAGCGCCAATGAGAACTACAGGTAATCTACATTCCAACTGGAAAATGTTTAAACAACAGTTTGAGGTGTACTTGTTAGCTCAGGACTTCCATACAGCCACCGATGAAAAAAAAATTGCACTTTTGCTCGCTTCGGGTGGCCAGCAGGTGGTAGACACATATAACTCTTTCACATATGCTGATACTGAAGACAAAACTAAGTATCACGTGGTAATCGCGAAATTTGATGAACACTGTAAGTCTCAATCCAATGAGATCATTGAAAGATTCACCCTGCGTAACAGAGTCCAAAAACACAGGGAGACTATCTCCCACTTTGTGACAGACCTACGCTTGCTGGCACAAGGCTGCAACTTCGGTGATTTAGCAAACTCACTCATTAGAGATCAGCTAATCTATGGTCTTGCTGATGGAAATCTAAGAGAATCACTAATACTACAAAACGATTTAACACTTAAAACTACCATAGATAAATGCTTGTTACATGAGCAGAAAAAGCAGCAGGTACAGGAGTTATTTGAAAAGCATTCATTGCAAGACACTCACCACGAGGCAGATATAAAGATGGTGGCTTCCCCTCACAGGTCGTCTCTTCCGTTCTCCAGGCCGTCTCTTCCGTTCTCCGGCCCGCATGCGCACCGTCCTGAAAGACGCGATCCCGGAAGTGATCGGTACGCGCATGCGCACTACTCGCAATACCGGCCCTGGAATGAAAACCGCACTGCGCATGCGCAAACGCAACATACGCATGACGTCATGACGTGTCATTATTGCGGCTCCTCCCACTTAAAAGGGCAATGTCCTGCTCAAGGAAAAAGGTGCAGAAAATGTTCAAAAATGAATCACTTCGCCTCCCAATGTCAGTCTACAGCAAAATATCACTCATCAATGCAACGGCACGGAAACATGAAGGTCCGCACAGTTGATGTCATGAACACTCAGGCACCCGAAGACAATTGTTCCGACCATGAGGAATTCAACTCCTGGGAGCACACGTACAGCATTGGAATTATTAATGCCACAGCGGAACCACAGGACCTGACGACAAAACCTCGACACGTGCATGCCATCAACTCTGCAAGTGAATGGACTGCCACGGTGCACGTAAATGACTTCCCCATCACGTTCAAACTGGACACGGGAGCCTCAGCAAACTTGCTGACGAGCAAAGATCTCGCATCCGTCCCAGGGACGCACGAGGTGTTACCTGCAGCATGCAAGCTCACTGACTACAACGGAAACCAGATCATCTCAAAGGGATCCTGCCACCTACAAGTTGCCAACCAAACAGTCATAACAGAACTCCGATTTGAAATTGTAGAGGACAAAAGGTCCTCACTGCTAGGTGCTCAAGCCTGCAAGGATTTGCGGCTAATTCAACGGATCTTCATGAACACGGCTGCAGCATCACGCATTGCCGAGGACATACAGCTGCTACTCAGCGACTACCCTGACGTCTTCTTGGGCATGGGTACACTGCCCTATACGTACAAAATCCTGCTCAAACAGAATGCCATACCGGTCATTCATGCCCCACGGAGGGTGCCGGCTCCATTGCGGGACAAGTTAAAAGCCGAACTTCAACGTCTCCAAACTCAAGGTGTCATCTCAAGAGTCACACAGCCGACTGACTGGGTCAGCTCGCTGGTGTGCGTCAAGAAGCCGTCTGGTGAACTCCGGATCTGTCTAGATCCCAAAGACTTGAATAAGAACATTCGTAGGGAACACTACCCTATTCCCAAGCGCGAGGAGATAACGAGCAAAATGGCACAAGCTCGCATCTTCACAAAACTGGATGCATCGCAGGGGTTCTGGCAAATGCAGCTCGATGAGTCCACCCGCCTGCTGTGCACCTTCAACACGCCGTTTGGAAGGTACTGCTATAATCAGATGCCCTTCGGCATCATATCTGCATCCAAAATATTTCACAGAATTATGGAGCAGATGGTAGAAGGCATCGAAGGCGTCCGTGTCTATGTGGATGACATCATAATATGGTCAACGACAGAGGAAGACCATATTGCGAGGGTGAAGCAAGTCTTCCAGCGGATCCACCATTTTGGACTGAAGCTCAACCGGGCCAAGTGCACTTTCGCACAGTCCTCTCTGACCTTCCTGGGCGACACAATATCCGAGCACGGGGTGAAGCCGGACGCTGAGAAGATCGCTGCAATTCAGAGCATGCAGCGACCACAGGACAAGAAAGCGGTTCTAAGGTTCCTGGGATTCGTCAACTTCCTTGGTAAATTCATACCGAACTTAGCAGCACGGACGACGGCGTTGAGGAACGTGACAAGGAAGGACACGGAGTTTGCCTGGACCCAAGCTCACCAAGATGAATGGGATGATCTGAGACACCAGTTGATGGCAGCTCCAACGCTCGCATTTTTTGACCTGGCAAAACCTACCAAGATCTCCACTGACGCCAGTCAATATGGAATTGGTGCTGTGCTCCTACAACAGAACGACCAGTCGGACTGGGTCCCAGTGGCTTACGCTTCACGAGCGATGACTGCCACAGAGTGCAGGTATGCACAGATAGAAAAGGAGTGCCTAGGGCTAATCACAGGTGTGACCAAATTCCACCACTATATGTACGGTCTCCCCACTTTTCTCGTGGAAACGGATCATAGGCCGCTGGTCAATATCATCGACAAGGACCTAAATGATATGACACCGCGCCTACAACGCATGATGATGAAGTTGCGAAGGTACGACTTCACGCTGGTCTACACCCCTGGCAAGGACCTTGTGATAGCTGACACATTATCACGAGCCATGGACGCTGACAACCTGCCACCGGCTTCCATCAATGATGTGGAAGCTCATGCACAGTGGTGCAAGGAGACGCTCCCGGCAACGGACGAAAGGCTACAGCAAATTAGTCAGGCGACACAGGAGGACGCTACCCTCCTTCAAGTCTTACACAACCTTCAACATGGCTGGCCAAAGGGGCGGTGCCCACAGTTCCAAAACGTCAGGACTGAACTATCCGTGGTCGATGGCGTTATACTGCGAAACGACAGAATCGTCATTCCAATGGCTCTCCGGGAGGACATCCTCCACAGGATTCACGAGGGGCACCTTGGTGCCGAAAAGTGCAAAAGGAGAGCGCGACAATCTGTTTACTGGCCAGGGATTAACGAGGACATTACAAACATGGTGCTCACTTGTGACACGTGCCAAAGACATCGACCGGCACAATGCAAGGAGCCACTGCAGCAGCATGAGATGGCCACGTCACCATGGGACAAAGTGGGCATTGACTTGTTCCACTCCATGGGCCGCAACTATGTTCTGATCATTGACTACTACTCCAACTTTCCGGAAGTCCTG